>NC_053028.1:510165075-510492631 GCF_003073215.2 Triticum urartu | reverse complement strand
GAATTCAACAAAATCGGCCATCTTGAGAATGCAAAGGAGATTTGGGATACTTTGATTGATATGCACGAAGGTACCTACTCCGTCATGGAATCCAAATTGGATGTGCTCCAAAGTCAGCTTGCCAAGTTCAAAATGAAGGATGGTGAAGGTTTTGCTGAAATGTACTCTAGGCTTGCTCTCATCACAAATGAGATTGCGGCTTATGAAGTGAAGAGATGACCAACAGATTCATCATCAAGAAGATCCTAAGAGCCTTAGATGGAAAATATGATACCGTGTGCACATTGATCCAAATGATGGCCAATTAGAAAGATCTCAAGCCAACGGAAGTAATTGGAAGAATTGTTGCTCATGAGATGTCACTCAAGGATAAGGAAGAGCTTCACAACAAGTCAAGTGGTGCCTACAAAGCCTCATGTGATGCTCCTACATCATCAAGTGAGAAACAAGCCTTCAATGAGGAATTGAGCCTAATGGTGAAGAACTTCAACAAGTTCTACAAGAGTAGAAGCAAAGAAAGAAGTTCCAAGTCAAGATCTGACAATGACAAAAGATCTTCTAGTCGTGAGCACAATTTCTACAATTGTTGGAGACCCGGACACTACTCCAATGAATGTACGGATCCCTACAAAAGAAGAGAAGACTCGCCTAAAAGGAGAAGTAGAAGGGAAGAATCGCTTCCAAGAGAGAGAAGGAGTAGAGATGATTGTTATGAATGAAGAACCTCTTGCAGAAGCAAGGATTCGGAAAGAAAGGACAAGTCATCAAGGAGCTACACCAAACGAAGACATCAAGCTCATGTTGGTGAATGGGTATCCGGCTCCGACTCCGACCATCACTCCAAGAGAAGCTATCACACCGACTCTGAATATACTCAAGATGAAGGTGTTGCTGACTAGCACTTGTGTCAACCAACTCCTACGACATATTTGACTCACCAAATGAAGGAATTGGAAGCTCCTTCATGGCTAAAGGCCCAAAGATATCACACCCCGAGTATGTTAATTTCAATAGTGATGAAGATGATTTGCTAGGTGATGATGATTTACTTGTTGATAACTCTAGTGATAAAAACTATGATGAACTTGCTATTAATCATGCTAATCAAGATAAAACGAATGACGATGATAAGAAGGAGATTGAGTGTCTAACTAAAGAACTAAACACTCTTAAGTTAGCTCATGAAACTATGTTGGAAGATCATCGAGAGCTTCTAAAGACTCATGAGAAGCTACGCTTTGAAAAGCTCAACCTTGAGCAAGAGCATGGGTTCTTAAAAGCAATCAATGATGATCTTCGCAAGAAAAGTTCTTCTTACATTGCCAAGCGTATACTCTTGTCTACTTACCTGCCACAAGTAAAATCTAGCAACAAGAACAAGAAAGATTCTTCTTCTAGTAGTAACAATAATCATGTTAAATCCAATGTTGTTGCTTCTAGTAGTACTCTTGATTCCACTAATGATTCTCTTAGCCAAGTTACACTTGAGCAAGAAAATATCTTATTGAAGGGAATTATAGAGAAATGTGTTTACAAGAGCCTTGCCAGAAGTAAGCAATTTGAGGAAATTCTACGCAAGCAAGGAAGGCACCGGAAGAATCAAGGTGTTGGTTTTGAACGAAAGTTCAATGCCAGTGGAGTTGAGTGGGAATAAGATCAATACCCCAAGACAAAGTTTGTTCCTCAACAAGAGAAGTATGATCCTACTTCTTACAAGGGGACACAAGCTCAAGATGATCTTCCACCACAATACCACAAGAAAAAAAAGGCAAGGACAAGCTTCAAGAGGAGATTGATGCATTTGAAGAAGCTCCCAAGGCCTTGGTCAAGTGGGTTCCCAAGACTACATCAAGTTCCACTTCATCAAGTACGACTACAACTCGAAGGATTCCCATGAAGATGATGTGGATCCCGAAGAAGAAGAACTAGAGAGTTCTTGAGGGTGACTTCGCCAACATAGTTCACTCATATTATTTTGGCGAGAACAAGTGCAAACAACTTCCACATATTGCACTAGTTCAAGGAGTCACAAACCCTCTTGTTGGTAAGACAAGGGACAAGGTAACCTAATGCTTCCATGGACATCATCTTGTGTGAACTACACTCTATGTCTATGGATATCCTTGTTTGTTCCTTGTGGGACTAACCCATGTAGGTATTGAAAGTGCAACTCACTCCAATGGATTGCTCCGAATGATCTACATCAACATTGAGCATCCACATCGTCAACATCTACATGAAGTCATCATCGAGAAAACCCAAGGTTAGTTCATCCCTCTTAGGGGGGATATCACATCTAGGGGGGAGCTTTGCTCTAAGAATTGAGCTAAAGCAACTCTAATGGTGTGAACACTGATACGTCTCCAACGTATCTATAATTTTTAATTGCTCCATGCTATATTATCTACTGTTTTAGGTAATATTGGGCTTTATTATCCACTTATATATTATTTTTGGGACTAACCTATTAACCGGAGGCCCAGATTTGCTGTTTTATGCCTATTTCAGTGTTTTGAAGAAAAGGAATATCAGACGGAGTCGAAACGGAACGAAATCTACTAGAGAAGTTATTTTTGGAAGGAAACACACCTGATGGACTTGGACCCCACGTCAGAAGATACGGGAGCAGCCCATGAGGGTGGGGGACGCGCCCACCCCCCTAGGGCGCGTCCCCCTGCCTCGTGGGGCCCCCGTGGGTCCCCTGACGTGCTTCTTCTACCTATATAATTCCATATACTCGAAAACTTCCAGAACGCAACATAGATCGGGAGTTCCGCCGCCAGAAGCCTCCGTAGCCACCAAAAGTCAATCGGGACCCTGTTCCGGCACCCTGCCGGAGGGGGGAACCCTCACCGGTGGCCATCTTCATCATCCCGGCGCTCTCCATGACGAGGAGGGAGTAGTTCTCCCTCGGGGCTGAGGGTATGTACCAGTAGCTATGTGTTTGATCCCTCTCTCTCTCGTGATATTGATTTGGCACGATCTTGATGTATCGCGAGCTTTGCTATTATAGTTGGATCTTATGTTTCTCCTCCCCCTCTTCTCTCTTGTAATGAATTGAGTTTCCCCTTTGAAGTAATCTTATCGGACTGAGTCTTTAAAGATTTGAGAACACTTGATGTATGTCTTGCCGTGGATATCTGTGGTGACAATGGGATACCGCGTGCCACTTGATGTATGTTTTGGTGACCAACTTGCGGGTTCCGCCCATGAACCTATGCATAGGGGTTGGCGCACATTTTCGTCGTGATTCTCCGGTAGGAACTTTGGGGCACTCTTTGAGGTTCTATGTGTTGGTTGAATAGATGAATTGAGATTGTGTGATGCATATCGTATAATCATGCCCACGGATACTTGAGGTGACATTGGAGTATCTAGGTGACATTAGGATTTTGGTTGATATTTGTCTTAAGGTGTTATTCTAGTACGAACTCTAGGGCCGTTTGTGACACCTATAGGAATAGCCCAACGGATTGATTGGAAAGAATAACTTTGAGGTGGTTTCGTACCCTACCATAATCTCTTCGTTCGTTCTCCGCTATTAGTGACTTTGGAGTGACTCTTTGTTGCATGTTGAGGGATAGTTATGTGATCCAATTATGTTAGTATTGTTGAGGGGACTTACACTAGTGAAAGTATGAACCCTAGGCCTTGTTTCAACGCATTGCAATACCGTTTACGCTCACTTTTATCACTTGCTACCTTGCTGTTTTTATTATTTCATATTACAAAAACTATTATCTACTATCCATATTGCACTTGTATCACCATCTCTTCGCCGAACTAGTGCACCTATACAATTTACCATTGTATTGGGTGTGTTGGGGACACAAGAGACTCTTTGTTATTTGGTTGCAGGGTTGCTTGAGAGAGACCATCTTCATCCTACGCCTCCTACGGATTGATAAACCTTAGGTCATCCACTTGAGGGAAATTTTCTACTGTCCTACAAACCTCTGCACTTGGAGGCCCAACAACGTCTACAAGAAGAAGGTTGTGTAGTAGACATCAAGCTCTTTTCTGGCACCGTTGCCGGGGAGGTTAGCGCTTGAAGGTATATCTTTAGATCTTGCAATCGACTCTTTTAGTTTCTTGTTTTATCACTAGTTTTGTTTATAAAAGAAAACTATAAAAAAATGGAATTGAGTTTGTCTCATACGCTTCACCTTTTTAATATCTTTCGTGAGTATGATGGAAAGGATAATTGTGCTCAAGTGCTATAAGAAGAAATCTATAAAATGTTTGGCACTAAATATTTGAATGATGATCATGATTGCAATGTTGTTAGTATGAATTCCTTGAATATCTATGATGCTAATGATATGCAAAGCCACAAGCTTGGGGAAGCTATGTTTGATGAAGATGATATTTTTTGTACCCCAAGTTTTGATGAGCAAATTTATTATGATGAAAGCATGCCTCCTATCTATGAATATTATTGTGATGACACCTATGCTTTAAATAATAATAATAACAATGAACCTTGTCATCTTGATCTTAATTTTCAATCAAATGATAGTTATTTTGTTGAGTTTGCTCCCACTATTATTCATGAGAAGAATTTTGCTTGTGTGGAGAGTAGTAATTTTTCTATGATTGTAGATCATGAAAAGAATGCTTTAGGTGCTGGTTATATTGTTGAATTCATTCATGATGCTACTGAAAATTATTATGAGGGAGGAACATATGCTTGTAGGAATTGCAATAATATCAAGTTTCCTCTCTATGTGCTTAAAATTTTGAAGTTATGCTTGTTTTGCTCTCCTATGCTAGTTGATTATTGTTCCCATAAGTTATTTGCTCACAAAATCCCTATGCATAGGAAGTATTTTAGACTTAAATGTGCTAGTAATATTCTTCATGATGCTCTCTTTATGTTTCAATTCTTATCTTCTATGTGAGCATCATTGAAATCATCGTGCCTAGCTAGGGGCATTAAACGATAGCGCTTGTTGGGAGGCAACCCAATTTTATTTTTGTTCCTTGATTTTTGTTCCTGTTTAGTAATAAATAATTCATCTATCCTCTGTTTAGATGTGGTTTTATGTGTTTAATTAGTGTTTGTGCCAAGTAGAACCTTTGTGAAGACTTGGGGGAAGTCTTGTTGATCATGCTGTCAAAAACAGAAACTTTAGCGCTCACGAGAATTACTGCCATTTTTATTTGGAGAGTGATATTTAGTTAATTATTTTTGCAGATGATTAATAGATAAATTCCTCAGGTCCAGCAATTTATTTGAGAATTTTATGGGTTCCAGAAGGTTGCGTTAGTTACAGATTACTACAGACTGTTCTGTTTTTGACAGATTCTGTTTTTCATGTGTTGTTTACTTATTTTGATGAATCTATGGCTAGTAAAATAGTTTATAAACCATAGAGAAGTTGGAATACAGTAGGTTTAACACCAATATAAATAAAGAATGATTTCATTACAGTACCTTGAAGTGGTGATTTACTTTCTTATACTAACGGAGCTTACGAGTTTTCTACTTTAAGTTTTGTGTTATGAAGTTTTCAAGTTTTGGGTAAGGATTCGATGGACTATGGAACAAGGAGGGCAAGATCCTAATCTTGGGGATGCCCAAGGCAACCCAAGGTAATATTAAAGGATAGCCAAGAGCCTAAGCTTGGGGATGCCCCGGAAGGCATCCCCTCTTTCGTCTTCGTTCATCGCTTTCGAGATTTAGGGAGACCATGATGTGAGAGGAATTAAGGAAACACAAAAGATCAAGCTTGGGGTTGCCCAAGGCACCCCAAGATAATATTTCAAGAACTCTCAAGCGTATAATCTTGGGGATGCCCCGGTTGGCATCCCACCTTTCTTCTTCAACAACTATCGGTTAGTATCGGTTGATCCTAAGTTTTGCTTCTTCACATGATGTTTGCGATTCTCAGAATGTCATTTTATTTTGCTTTGCTTGCTGTTTGAATAGAGTACCAAGATCTGAAATTATTAAATGTTAGAGAGTCTTCACATAGTTGCATAATTATTAGACTACTCATTGATCTTCATTTATATCTTTCGGAGTAGTTTGTCATTTGCTCTAGTGCTTCACTTATATCTTTTAGAGCATGGTGGTAGTTTTATTTTGAAGAAATAGATGAACTCTCATGCTTCACTTATATTATTTTGAGAGTCTTAAATAGCATGGTAATTTGCTTAAAATCCTAATATTCTAGGTATTCAAGAATAATAAAAATTCTCTTATGAGTGTGTTGAATACTAAGAGAAGTTTGATGCTTGATGATTGTTTTGAGATATAGAGGTAATAATATCATAGTCGTGCTAGTTGAGTAGTTGTGAATTTGAGTGATACTTGTGTTGAAGTTTGTGATTCCCGTAGCATGCACGTATGGTGAACCGTTATGTAACAAAGTCGGAGCATGAGGTGTTTATTGATTGTCTTTCTTATGAGTGGCGGTCGGGGACGAGCGATGGTCTTTTCCTACCAATCTATCCCCCTAGGAGCATGCGCGTAGTACTTTGTTTCGATAACTAATAGATTTTTGCAATAAGTATGTGAGTTCTTTATGACTAATGTTGAGTCCATGGATTATACGCACTCTCACCCTTCCACCTTTGCTAGCCTCTTTAGTACCGCGCAACTTTCGCCGGTACCATAAACCACCATATACCTTCCTCAAAACAGCCACCATACCTACCTATTATGGCATTTCCATAGCCATTCCGAGATATATTGCCATGCAACTTTCCACCATTCCGTTTATTATGACACGCTTCATCATTGTCATATTTCTTTGCATGATCATGTAGTTGACATTGTATTTGTGGCAAAGCCACCATTCATAATTCTTTCATACATGTCACTCTTGATTCATTGCATATCCCGGTACACCGCCGGAGGCATTCATATAGAGTCATCTTTGTTCTAGTATTGAGTTGTAATTCTTGAGTTGTAAATAAATAGAAGTGTGATGATCACCATTCAATTGAGCATTGTCCCAAAAAAAGGCCAAAAAAGGGAAAGGCCAAAAAAATAAAAGGCCAAATAAAAAAAGGGAAATGCCAAATAAAAAAATAAATAAAAAGGGGCAATGCTACTATCCTTTTTCCACACTTGTGCTTCAAAGTAGCACCATGATATAGCGAGTCTCATATGTTGTGCTTCAAAGTAGCACCATGTTCTTCATATAGAGAGTCTCATATGTTGTCACTTTCATATACTAGTGGGAATCTTTCATTATAGAACTTGGCTTGTATATTCCAATGATGGGCTTCCTCAAAATGCCCTAGGTCTTCGTGAGCAAGCAAGTTGGATGCACACCCACTAGTTTCTTTTGTTGAGCTTTCATACATTTACAGCTCTAGTGCATCCGTTGCATGGCAATCCCTACTCACTCACATTGATATCTATTGATGGGCATCTCCATAGCCCGTTGATACGCCTAGTTGATGTGAGACTATCTTCTCCCTTTTTGTCTTCTCCACAACCACCATTCTATTCCACCTATAGTGCTATGTGCATGGCTCACGCTCATGTATTGCGTGAAGATTGAAAAAGTTTGAGAACATCAAAAGTATGAAACAATTGCTTGGCTTGTCATCGGGGTTGTGCATGATTTAAATATTTTGTGTGGTGAAGGTGGAGCATAACAAGACTATATGATTTTGTAGGGATAACTTTCTTTGGCCATGTTATTTTGAGAAGACATAATTGATTTGTTAGTATGCTTGAAGTATTATTGTTTTTATGTCAATATGAACTTTTGTCTTGAATCTTATGGATCTGAATATTCATGCCACAATTAAGAAGAATTACATTGAAATTATGCCAACTGGCATTCCACATCAAAAATTATCTTTTTTACCATTTACCTACTCGAGGACGAGCATGAATTAAGCTTGGGGATGCTTGATACGTCTCCAATGTATCTATAATTTTTGATTGCTCCATGCTATATTATCTACTGTTTTAGGCAATATTGGGCTTTATTATCCACTTATATATTATTTTTGGGACTAACCTATTAACAGGAGGCCCAGCCCAGATTTGCTGTTTTATGCCTATTTCAGTGTTTTGAAGAAAAGGAATATCAGACGGAGCCGAAACAGAACGAAATCACCTGGAGAAGTTATTTTTGGAATGAAACACACCTGATGGACTTGGACCCCACGTCAGAAGATACGGGAGCTGCCCACGAGGGTGGGGGGCGCGCCCACCCCCCTAGGGCGCGTCCCCCTGCCTTGTGGGGCCCCCGTGGTTCCCCTGACGTGCTTCTTCTGCCTATATAACTCCATATACCCTAAAACTTCCAGAACGCAACATAGATCGGGAGTTCCGCCGCTAGAAGCCTCCGTAGCCACCAAAAGTCAATCGGGACCCTGTTCCGGCACCCTGCCGGAGGGGGGAACCCTCACCCGTGGCCATCTTCATCATCCCGGTGCTCTCCATGACGAGGAGGGAGTAGTTCTCCCTCGGGGCTGAGGGTATGTACCAGTAGCTATGTGTTTGATCTCTCTCTCTCTCTCTCGTGATCTTGATTTGGCACGATCTTGATGTATCTTGAGCTTTGCTATTATAGTTGGATCTTATGTTTCTCCTCCCCCTCTTCTCTCTTGTAATGAATTGAGTTTCCCCTTTGAAGTAATCTTATCGGATTGAGTCTTTAAAGATTTGAGAACACTTGATGTATGTCTTGCCGTGGATATTTGTGGTGACAATGGGATACCGCGTGCCACTTGATGTATGTTTTGGTGACCAACTTGCGGGTTCCGCCCATGAATCTATGCATAGGGGTTGGCGCACATTTTCGTCGTGATTCTCCGGTAGGAACTTTGGGGCACTCTTTGAGGTTCTATGTGTTGGTTGAATAGATGAATTGAGATTGTGTGATGCATATCCTATAATCATGCCCACGGATACTTGAGGTGACATTGGAGTATCTAGGTGACATTAGGGTTTTGGTTGATTTGTGTCTTAAGGTGTTATTCTAGTACGAACTCTAGGGCTGTTTGTGACACCTATAGGAATAGCCCAACGGATTGATTGGAAAGAATAACTTTGAGGTGGTTTCGTACCCTACCATAATCTCTTCGTTCGTTCTCCGCTATTAGTGACTTTGGAGTGACTCTTTGTTGCGTGTTGAGGGATAGTTATGTGATCCAATTATGTTAGTATTGTTGAGGGGATTTACACTAGTGAAAGTATGAACCCTAGACCTTGTTTCAATGCATTGCAATACCGTTTACACTCACTTTTATCACTTGCTACCTTGCTGTTTTTATTATTTCAGATTACAAAAACTATTATCTACTATCCATATTGCACTTGTATCACCATCTCTTCGCCGAACTAGTGCAGCTATACAACTTACCATTGTATTGGGTGTGTTGGGGACACACGAGACTCTTTGTTATTTGGTTGCCGGGTTGCTTGAGAGTGACCATCTTCATCCTATGCCTGCTACGGATTGATAAACCTTAGGTCATCCACTTGAGGGAAATTTGCTACTGTCCTACAAACCTCTGCACTTGGAGACCCAACAACGTCTATAAGAAGAAGGTTGTGTAGTAGACATCAAACACAACAATGCTTTATGTAAAAGTGGTAACCCCACTTATGCTTAAACGATGAGTATGACCTACGACCAATTGTTCTCATTTGACTCCTAAGTCAATATACTCATATATAGATGACGTAGTCATCGCCAATGGCTTGCTAGATGCTAGAGTGTTTGTGCATGCTTTGCCACATATTTTATTTGCCATTTTATTGTGTGAGCATGTTGGTTGCATATTTTACTCATTCAAGGATTTGTTGCTTTGATTGTTTGGCTTTTCTTATTTTACCAAATGGATGGACAAGAATGCCTAAGAACTTCCTCTAGCTATCTATGCTTTTCTCGTCTCAAACTCTATTCATGCTACATCACAAAGTTTGATCAAGTCAGATTCGAACCCTCTGTGTGAGGAGCACTCGGAGTCACCGATTCGTCATAGACTTAAACTTCCAAAACCTCTTTGTGCATTTCGGTCTTCCCGATTCATCCTTTTCGGTCACACCGAGTTCACTGAGTTGATCTAGGTTTTCAATCTCGGTGCAACCGATTAGAACTTTTCGGTCTCACCGAGTTGCAGTAACTGCTTGCGCTTCTGCATCTCGGCGCCATCGAGTTGTTCCACTCGGTCACACCAACAGGGTTAGGATATAAATATTGACGGGTCAAAATTTGGAAATTCCTCCAAAACCTCTCAGCCCGCGCGTATCCTGCTCTGCCGCCTCGGGTCTCCGGATCATCCTCTCGTTGCCAGCGACCTCCCGCCGCTGATCTCCGTCGCCATCCACGGATTTCAACACCGCCGTTGCCGCTGTAGCAAACTCATCGCCGAGTTAGGGTATGAGTTTGACCCCTTGTGCATTCTTTTTACCTCTGATTCTGAGCACAAGGTCAATGCCATGTTTCTTGCCACATATGAAATTTTCCTATCCAGCGAAAACATCATTTAGATTAGATTTGATTCAAAAATTTAGGGTTAGGTTTCCGCTAAACTCATCTCAGACCAACTGAGTTGTGGAAATCGAACTCACCGATTTGGCTTAGGCCATTGCACTTGCCTGTTTCGGTCTGACTGAAACTTGCAAATCGGTGTGACCGAGTTTAACTCTCTGTGAAACCCTAGCAATCTCGAAGTCACCAAACTGTGTCTCGGTCTGACCGAGTTTAACTCTCTGTGAAACCCTAGCAATCTCGAAGTCACCGAACTGTGTCTCGGTCTGACCGATTTCACGAGTTTAGACTCCAAAAGTTGCTTCGGTGTCACCGAGTTTAACAAATCGATAGCTCCAAAATGCTTTTTGAGGAAAACTAAAACTAAGTTTTTGACTCATTTGCTTTGCAAAACCTCTGCACTTTGTGATGCTCATCCACTCTATCTCATCTATAACCATTCACAGGGTCAGCTGTCAGTTTGCTTTGCCACAATGTTAGATCGAAGTGATAGCCAGAACAAGTCAGAAGAGCAGGTGAACCTGAGTGAGGGCACTAGTCCCTCAGGTAGTTATGATGAGGGTAGCAGGAGCACCCCAAGCAACTTTCCCAAAGTAGCTACAAGGACAAGGAAGAAGAGAAATATTAACTCAGAAGATGAAGACTATGTGTCTGCTAAGGAGGAAGTGAAATCCAAGAAAAAGAAAGTTATCAAAAAGGAGTTTGACACAGCTACATCCACCAAGCCTGATTTGAACAAGAAGGCACCCGCCGAGAGAGTTCCCATGTCAAAGGTAGAGCCTCCACTCTTGAGACTTCCAAGTCAACTGAAGAGGCTGCTGGTGAAGGCAAGAAAAGGAAGGAAAGGGTCAATAATACTGTGGCCAAAGTCATTGGGAGATCATCTATGATGGCAGATCCAGCTGAGGAAGAAGAAGAAGAAGAGGATGATGCACCAGTACCCAAGTCACAAAAGCTGATGGGGGATGCCATCAAGTCTGGGGCTGCCCCTTCTAAGCCCAACCCCTAAAGCTTCTGCTCCAGCTCCAAAGACTGCACCCAAGAGGAGCACAAGGAATATATCAGCTGCTGAGAAGAACAAGGCCCTAGTGCCTAAGACTGAAGAAGAAGAAGAAGAAGATGATGAAGCCCATGTGCTTAGAAAGCTCAAGCCCAAGATCCCTGATCATGGTGACACCCATCCAGTGCCTGAAAACATGAACATCAGAAAGGATGCAGGTCTCAGACTATGGAGACAATCTGATCCATATGCTGTGAGGAGAAGGACTGCCGTGGATTACATGTTCCACACCAAAGAGCACTAGGATTTCTATGAGACTATCTTGCTTGATAAGAAGCCCATTGTCTGTCATATGAAGTGGGTGGATTGGAAATATATTGACAGCAATGAAGATCACTTCCCAGGAGTGCATGAAAGTTTCAGATCTTGTGGAGTAGATGACTTCGTGGGTCAGACAATCGCTAAGTGGAATGATGAACTTATTATGCAATTCTACTCCACAACACACTTCTATCTAGATGGAAGGATTGTATGGATGTCTGAGGGTACAAGGTACCAGTCTACAGTTGATGAATGTGCAAAATTGATCAATGCCCCTGAAGAGCAAGAGGATGACATCGATGTTTATGGAAAGAAGAAGAAGGATCACAACTCCATGTCAAATATGTACAAGGAAATTTCTGACAAAGCCTTGGAAACTCACAAGATGGGCTCTATCTACTATTTGTTGTCTGGATTGACCAAAGTCAACACTATCTTGAGGCATACATTGCTGCCCAAGTTTGGAGATCATAGAATGATCAGAGGCCATTCTATTAACTTGTTGCAGTTGTTTGATGTGCCCCAAAGATTCAAAGTGATGAGCGTGATTGTTGAAACAATCAAGAGGACAACTACAGATCAGAAAAGGTCATGTGGGTATGCTCCACACATCCAGGTGCTAATCAACTCCAACATGGGCACATGCACATATCTATTGGACAAGGAACATCTTCCCTTGAGGCCAGACTTTGAGGACAACACAGTTGTCATGAATGCTGAAGATCCCACATTCAAGCCACCTGAGAAAGCTACAAAGCTACAAAGATGCCAAGTGCTGAAGAAGCATCTCAAGTGTTTTTCAAAACTAAGCAAGATCAACTTGGACATCTGATTCAAGCCACCTTGAGGATTGAGAAGGGCTTGGCCACCCTGACTCAGAACCAAGAGAGCCTGGAGAGAGGATCATTGAGACTAATTTGTTTGATCTTGATCTTAAGGTGACAGAGATGCAGACAGCAGTTGAGCAGCTCCAGGAAGAAGCTGAGGAGAGGAAAGGGCAGGCTACCACACATGCCTTTCAGAGAGTGCCAAGAGGGCAGAGATCTGCTGCAGTGCCCATGGCTGACACAAGAGCAACTACATCAGCACCTGCAGCCACAACATCAGTGCCACCTCCAGTTGCCACTCCACCAGCTCCAACAACTTCAACAGATGCTTTCATCCTTGGAGTCCTCTCAACGCCTCCTCCCAAAGATCAAGCCTAGAGAGACGCATAGCACTATGCATTTTCGAGATTTTGGTAACTTGTATAGATCATAGCCTTCGAGAGAAAGAGAGCTTTGCTTCTTTTGCCCGCTTTGCCATTTGGTTGATACTTATTTGTGTGCTTTCTTGATACTTTATGTCTATGTGTGTCAGATACTTGTATGATCATGTGTTCGATCATATCCTACATTAATGCTTGTGCTTGAATGATGTTATTATTTACCTCTCATATATGATCATTCACTTTGCCTTGGTGATGAGTGCATACTTTTACTTTCTATCGTTTTGAGCACTCCACCAAGATGTATGTGACATGAAAGAGTAACCCATGATCCTAATCGACTGTACATTTGCATTCAAAAGCAAATTTTAAATAATGCACAAATTTAGGGGGAGCTCTTGCTTATCACATACTTCTCAAAGCGACAATGTATTTCAATATTATTATCATTTGTCAAAGCTTTGATCTATATGTTGTCATCAATTACCAAAAAGGGGGAGATTGAAAGTGCAACTATCAGTGGGTGGTTTTGGTAATTCCTAACAACATATAGCTCAGTGAACTAATGCTCTTTCAAGATGATCATTTCGGAAAGTTCAATGATTGGCATGGCATCGACTAGGAATGTGGACCCCTCAAAATGCTAAGGACACATGTTGGCTCAAGCTCAATACTCTACATTTTCATTTTAGTGATCCAAGTTCACATTGAGTCCATAGGAAAAGCCAATACTATTAAAAGGGGATGATGTATTGCTTAATGGATTGCTTGCTCAAAATGCTTAGTGATATGCTCCAAAAGCCCTCAACCACTTTCTCATATCCACATATGGCCCAAACCAAAAGTCAAACTCGGCCCCACCGATTTGATCTATCTGGCGCCACCGAGTTCATTTGACATAGCCATTGTGAGAAACCCTAATCAATTCGGTCTCACCGATAGGGATCTTAGTCTCACCGAGATGGGATTGCAAACTCTCTGTTTCCCTTTGTAAAGTTTCGGTCTAACCAAGATGAATGATCGTGTTCCACTGAGTTTGCAATGAAAACTCTCTGTTTCCTTTTTGTAACGTTTCGGTCTCACCGAAATGAGCGATCGGTCCCACCGAGTTTGCTTGACCAACTCTATGGTTGACTATTATAGAAATCGGTCTCACCGAGTTTATGTGATCGGTCTCACCGAGATTACATTATGCCCTAACCCTAATGAAATCGGTCCCACCGAGTTGACATTTCGGTCCCACCGAAAAGCCTAACGTTCACATTTTGAACTAAATCGGTCTGACTGAGTTTCATGATTCGGTCTCACCGAGTTTGGTGAATTGTGTGTAACAGTTAGATTCTGTGTGGAGGCTATATATACCCCTCCACCCACTCTTCATTCGTGGAGAGAGACATCAAAACGTGCCTACACTTCTACCATTCATTTTCTGAGAGAGAACCACCTACTCATGTGTCGAGACCAAGATATTCCATTCCAGCCACAAGAATCTTGATCTCTAGCCTTCCCCAAGTTGCTTTCCACTCAAATCATCTTTCCACCAAATCTAAATCAGTGAGAGAGAGTTGAGTGTTGGGGAGACTATCATTTGAAGCACAAGAGCAATGAGTTCATCATCAACACACCATCTATTACCTTTTGGAGAGTGGTGTATCCTAGATTGGTTAGGTTTCACTTACGAGCCTCCGACAAGATTGTGGAGTTGAAGCAAGGAGTTTGTAAGGGAAAGAAGATCGCCTACTCCATGAAGATCTACCCAAGTGAGGCAATTCCTTCGTGGGCGATGGCCATGCACTAGTACAGTGACGTGCTATACAAACGGTTTTTAACCCCTTTCCGCGACATCATTTGGAACCTTCGCCAAGTGAGTGTGGGTGATAGGGGGTCCTTCCCACATGACCCGGAAACCATCGGGGATAGGCCCTCCCGGGACACCAAATGAGCTCGTGTGTGATCGGGCGAGGCATCGAAACCCAATCATTTCTGTAGGTATGTACATCCCACATGGTAATCCGAGAAAAACATTTCCGTAGGTATGTACATCCCACACGGTGAATCCTAGAAAAACATTTCCATAGGTATGTATATCACACATAGTTCTTTGTGTGGAAATGTTTGTGCAAGGTGGCCTAATGTCGTGTGTGATTGTTAGTTGATCGAACATGCCAACTTTCTAGAAACCGTGCGGGTTGTTTGAGTTCATCGCCCACGGTGCTGTCTGAGTAACCGTCTGCAATAGAAAACCCCAATAACCAGGATAATTAGCCTATTATTGATAATCCATGTACTAATCAAACTGATATTTATTGTAAAACACAGCAGATATTTCATATCCGTATAACAGCAACCAGGATTTCATAATTGAATTACATGAGATAGCTTCGGCACTCAGGTACGCCATTATACAACAACACTAAGTTTCACATGCAGCATCAAAAACCTTTGGAAAGTAGAATCATACACGGTAAATAGATATATGAATCTCATCTGGGAAACTGCAGAAGTGGAAGGTAAATATTGAGCCTTCAGTGATGTTGAATGTCCTTGCAACTTTAGGCCAGTGGCTATGGATAATTGCCTACCCAACCTTTGCCCTCTTAAGCAAGACTTCAATATTGTACCGTGGGTGTTGAATGAAGACCTTCCTTGCCTCTTGACCATGCAGGTGGTTCCAGAGATAATCATCGGTGAACTGCTTGGAAAAGTACTGAAAACAAAGCTATGCATAAATCGCTGTTACAAAATTTGAAATGGCGCAAGGGGTAAAAACAAGGTAAAAGAGTTAGTACCATCCTATAGTTGACTGATGTCTTCTTCATTGTGCAAACAAAGATCTTGCTGTTATTCGTCGCAAGTTTCTTCATCCTAACAATCTTTCTGAGTTTCTTGACTTGACTGATATTCATGGACATCTCATTTCCCCATATGCAAAATGGGTCGAATAGTGAGTCTAAGCCTCTGACAGCAGGACCTACATGTGCAAGACCAAATTGTAAGAAACCTAAATATTAGAATGATTCCTGCAACTGCACAATAATGTGGTAAACCGCAGTGTCTCCCATTGTTTCCCTGCAACACACATAAGGAAGATCTTGATCCAGTTAACTGAGAGTTGCCATACTATCAGTAGAATATGTATTGAGTACAGCCAAATTCGATTGGTGTCACATGCATAACAATACAAAATTGTACCCACAACAAATGAAAATCAAATTGCAGAACTGAACCAAACAGTTAAATGGACATCAGACCAAATGAACCAAAATAGTAAACTGAGCACGACATTGCAGAATAGAAGCATGTACCAGAAGATAAGACAGTTAACAAAACAAAGAATGCTTGAGAACAATACTACAAAATGCAGCAATTGTTGTACCAAAGTGTTAATTGAACATTACATTTCAAAGGACCAAACTGTTAACTGAACATCAGATTGCATATTAACATTATAGAGGACAAATCACTAGAAGGCACTGGCGGTGGCCTCGAGAAAACATCACGAACTATATTTGAAAGTAGACAACCGCGTGGCGGTGTCGATGGTTGCCTCGAAGATGAGGTGCTCCTCCAAGATCTGGCGGTCGACACGCATGGCAGCCATAGCGACCTCGTGCGCGCGTGCGGCCACATGCTACTGAGCTCCACGTTATACTGCGTGCCAAATGGCTGTGGGCAGTGCTTAATCGGAGGAGGGGTCAGTGTTTTCGATGGAAAGTGCCGCGCCGTCGGTTGGGGCATGTGGGACGGGAAAGGAGGAGGATGGTGTGTGGATTACCTGCATAAGCCAGACGACGAAGCTTATTGCGTAAGCCAGGCAAGACGGTGCGCCAAGATATTTTATATCACATCCCACACGATTCTTTCTAGTAAACTTTTTGTGGTATACCTGATATTTTTTCATTATGTTTTGAAATACAAAATGGTGTTACAGAGGGAAAGGATGGTGTTTGAATTGGTAGAACATTTACGTACAGTGAACATGCAACTAGTACATGAGTGTCGTCTTTAAATTTGGAATTATTCCGGGTTCGCTTGGCATTTCTATGCATTAATTGAGTTTCTGGGCATTTAATGTGCATAATTCAAATTTGAAATACAAGCACATGCTCCAATGCACCAAAGTTTGTTGAAAAATCACATGTGTGTCTTTGGGTGAATTTATAGGTCCCAAGCAAGAAATGGGAATGAAATTAAAACATGTGGGCGTCATGGCTCGACTAGAAAGATTGAGAAACTTGGTTTTTTAATTCCTGTAAATCCAAAACACGCCTGAAAATCATGAAACTTGGCATGGTGTCATGACATAGCACCAACATGCTGCGGTAAATTTTTTGGCCCAATTGGGACAAGCTTTGGTGTAAGCTTCTTGCAAATCGGAGCTTCCCTCCAGAAGGCTCGTGGTTCCGAGAGAGAACGTGTCACCTCCGTGTGCGAAACGACATACGTACACTGCCTTCTCCCACCTTAATTTTTTTACACAGGCAGATTAGACCAAATAGAAGTATCGTGCTAAATTTTGGAATTATTCCGGATTCGTTTGGCCTTTTTTATATATTAATTGAGTTTCTAGGCATTTAATGTGCATAATTCAAATTTGAACTACAAGAACATGCTCCAGTGCACCAAAGTTGGTTGAAAAATCACATGTGAGTCCTTGGGTGAATTTCTAGGTCCCATGCAAGAAATGGGAATGAAATTCAAACATCTGGGCATCGTGGCTCAGCCGGAAAGATTGAGAAACTTGGTTTTTTAATTCTTGTAAATCCAAAACATGCAATCATGAAACTTGGCATGGTGTCATGACATGGCACCAACATGCTGCGGTTATTTTTTTGGCCGAATTGGGACAAGATTTGGTGTAAGCTTCTTGCAAACCGGAGCTTTGATGTCTACTACACAACCGTCTTCTTATAGACGTTGTTGGGCCTCCAAGTGCAGAGGTTTGTAGGACAGTAGCAAATTTCCCTCAAGTGGATGAGCTAAGGTTTATCAATCCGTGGGAGGCGTAGGATGAAGATGGTCTCTCTCAAATAACCCTGCAACCAAATAACAAAGAGTCTCTTGTGTCCCCAACACACCCAATACAATGGTAAATTGAATAGGTGCACTAGTTAGGCGAAGAGATGGTGATACAAGTGCAATATTGATGGTAGATAAAGGTTTTTGTAATCTGAAAATATAAAAACAGCAAGGTAGCAAGTGGTAAAAGTGAGCATAAACGGTATTGCAATGCTAGGAAACAAGGCCTAGGGTTCATACTTTCACTAGGGCAAGTTCTCTCAACAATAATGACATAATTGGATCATATAACTATCCCTCAACATGCAACAAAGAGTCACTCCAAAGTCACTAATAGCGGAGAACAAACGAAGAGATTATGGTAGGGTACGAAACCACCTCAAAGTTATCCTTTCTGATCGATCTATTCAAGAGTCCGTAGTAAAATAACATGAATATATTCTTTTCGTTCAATCTATCATAGAGTTCATACTAGAATAACACCTTAAGACACAAATCAACCAAAACCCTAATGTCACCTAGATACTCCAATGTCACCTCAAGTATCCGTGGGTATGATTATACGATATGCATCACACAATCTTAGATTCATCTATTCAACCAACACAAAGAACTTCAAAGAGTGCCCCAAAGTTTCTACCCGAGAGTCAAGACGAAAACGTGTGCCAACCCCTATGCATAAGTTCACGAGGTCACGGAACTCGCAAGTTGATCACCAAGACATACATCAAGTGGATCACATGATATCCCATTGTCACCACAGATAAGTACGTGCAAGACATACATCAAGTGTTCTCAAATCCTTAAAGACTCAATCCGATAAGATAACTTCAAAGGGAAAACTCAATCCATTACAAGAGAGTAGAGGGGGAGAAACATCATAACATCCAACTATAATAGCAAAGCTCGCGATACATCAAGATCGTATCACCTCAAGAACACGAGAGAGAGAGAGAGGGAGAGAGAGATCAAACACATAGCTACTGGTACATACCCTCAGCCCCGAGGGAGAACTACTCCCTCCTCATCATGGAGAGCACCGGGATGATGAAGATGGCCCCCGGGGAGGGATTCCCCCCTCCGGCAGGGTGTCGGAACGGGTCTAGATTGGTTTTGGGTGGCTACGGAGCCTTCTGGTGGCGGAACTCCCGATCTATTCTGCTCCCCGATGTTTTTAGGGTATATTGATATATATAGGCGAAAGAAGTCGGCCAGGGGAGCCACGAGGGGCCCATGAGGGTGGGGGCGCGCCCAGGGGTGCAGGCACGCCTCCCTGCCTCGTGGCCACCTCGAAGCTTCCCTAACGTCTATTCCAAGTCTCCTGGATTGCTTCCGTTCCATAAATAACTCTCCCGAAGGTGTCATTCCGTTTGGACTCCGTTTGATATTCCTTTTCTGCGAAACACTGAAACAAGGGAAAAAACAAAAACTGGCACTGGGCTCTGGGTTAATAGTTTAGTCCCAAAAATAATATAAAAGTGCATAATAAAGCCCATAAACATCCAAAACAGATAATATAATAGTATGGAACAATCTAAAATTATAGATACTTTGGAGACGTATCTGTCGGCGTTCTGGGAACGAGGGTCCCCAGACCTGCCTGCCTGCGGCCCATGGCGTGGCCAAGAAGCAGGCCGTACGGCCCATCTTCATCAACAAGGCATCCAAGACCCTCGTGAGGGTCCAAGCCTCGTGAGGCGGACGACGCAAGACCTCCTCCCGAGCGGCCTAGTCAGGCAGGCTCGCGAGGGGCGGAGATATCAAGGCAAGGCGAACCTGGCGAGGCTCTCGTGACGTAAGCCATGACGATCGACACCAGGCGGGCGCCAGCGCGCGAAGCGTCGTTGTTTCCTCTTTGGTGCAAAGGAGGCAAGCGCAGCCGCGGAGTACCGAGGCCTCAGGCAAAGGTTGCCATTTTGGTGCAACAAGACCAAGACCATGGACTACAAGACGGAGGTCATCATGGAGCCCAAGACGGCGTCACCACCAGAGCTTTGTGCAGGCGAAGACTACTTTTATCAGGGTGGCTCATACTAGTTGTCCCCTTCAAATTAGCCTGCCATTGTTGGCTCCCTTCCCGCTCGATATTTGGGAAGAGGACCAGGGCCTCTATAAATAGGACTAGCCACCACCATAGTAGAGGGAGGGGGAGACCCAGAGACACACCACAAGTTCACACGCGCAAGAACACCTCAACCTCAAGAGGCTGTTCTTCCCTTGTATTGTTCATCATTAGCCCAAGAGGCGATCCACCACCACCATACTAGAGTAGGGCATTACACCACAACGGTGGCCCGAACTAGTATAAACCCTGTGTCTTTCTGTGTTGCGAGTTCATCGAGTTCGTCCGCAAGATCTTAGCGAGCTAGAGCGTAGATCGGTAGGAGGGAAAGATTTCGCGCGCAACCCAGTGTTTGAACCGTAAGGGTTAGCCGGAGCCCCACATCCGACATTTGGCGCGCCAGGTAGGGGTGCGCCAGAGCTTCTTCTCCGCCAATCAGCTCTCCGACATTCACCGGCGACGATGTCTGGCGACCCAAGGGCCGGATCCGACCGATGGGCAGCCTGGCCGGGCCGGACGATGCCACCTGCCCATGAAGGTCTCGACCCCGCACCTCAAGCAGCGCGGGCGCCGCCAAGCTTCGCCGGGCGTGGACAACATGGCCAGGCGTCATCCACCGTCACCTCTTGGAAAGTATGAGCCGCGACGACAGCAGCGAGTCACGCCGCAGCAGCAGCGCAGCACTCACGGTGGGAGCAAGCGAACATGCGGGCGGCACTCACAGTGGCAAGGGAGCTGCTGCGATGCAGACTGATGGAGAGCGGCTGGGACACGTTGCTTGAGCGTGTTGCTGAGCTGCTGGACGCAGCGGCGTCGGGAGTGCCACCCTTCTGCTATCGACTCCCCTCCCAGGCCATTGCAGGGTAGCGCGGCGAGCCTCGCCACATCCACGCGTCATCAACTACGACCGAGGGCTTCGTCAACATCAGCACGGCCGGCGGCGTAGGGGGCTCCAATCCCCCCATGCCGCCCTCGACAAACACGAGCGCAAGCGTCACCCCCCATGGTCCCGGCCGGATGCCATATTATCACCCCCAGGATGCCATTATGGGCGGAGCAACATGGAGCGTGGGGCACCATGGCGAGGTGTTCGGGGTGACGGCCCCGGAAGCCTACATGCCCCGCATGATGGACCAAGGGTACGCACCAGAGGACGACCTCGGCTCATTCGTTGGAGAAGATTGGAGAGAAGGGGCATTAGGAGTCGAAGCCTTCCAAGAGCCAGCAGAGAACCACAGCGATCGCGTCGGCGACGGCAACTACAGGGTACCGCTAATCACTCAGGAACAGGCTTATGCTAACCATGGGCTGCAGATGAATCAGGTTGCAGCATCGATCAGCGACCCTGGCACTGCGGGACCCACTTCAGCAAGGGAGACATGCTGGGGGCCGCCGGGAGGGAGCCAGGAGCAAGGCCCCTCCCCAAGGCACACGAAATCAGGGGACACCCAGAGGTAGGCCCTCTGCCGGGGTGGCTTCAACAACCCTTCCCCCGGCAGAGGACCTGTGGTCACCGAGGGAACCGCTGGCGTCCTCTTTCCCTCCTTTGTGTCGTCCTGGTCTCCGGTCGGCTCAAAGGAGGTCAATGGTGGCGCAAGGCGGGGCCCTCATCTGGCGATATGAAGCAAGGCCGGTACCTGTGAAGAAGGCCCGGTGCCTGTGAAGCTCGCCGCCCGTGACACTCTCACGTAATAATGAGTTGGGGATGTACACGCCCTGGAGTCTCAGGAGCGCCGGCCTCAGGCCCTGGGGCTCCCTCCCACGCCTAGTGGACAGCACTTAGCTCCACGCAGGTGAGAAGACTTGAAGACCCGAAGACTAGACTAGGTGCCGGACACGGCCTTTTGCTTTGGATCTCTCTTTCTGTGGCTTTGCTTTCTGATTCTGGACTTAAGTTGAAGCTGAATTTTTATCGATGCGCGCGGGGGGTGCCTTTTCTTGTTCGAGCCGTTTCTCGTCTTCTGGATCTTGTTTGTTTTGGGACTCACGTCCATCGCCTTTCCCTCGCAAAGCTCCACACGAGCCGGAATGTGCAAAGCACGCGCTAGCACTACGCCTGGTGCTCACCCCTTGCGGGGCCCCCTCAAATGGGGCGATAAGCTCCGCAGGATTCTCAGGAACTCGTCGCCTCATGACCCAGCCCTAGGTTGGCGCTGACTAAGGTAAACCATGTCGGGAGACTCACCCCCAGCTTCATGAGCTCACGAGGACACATACCCACATCACATAGGAAAGTAAAAATTGCAATTTGTTTACACGAGGGGCTCCCCCTCTCAAAATGCTCTTACAAGTTTTCCAAGGGCCATGCCCGAGTTTTGTGTGCAGAATAAAACAATGGGAGAATATGGGATCAGCCAGAGATATCGCTCGTTGCATCGTCCAAGGACGCGTCACTCGCATTGTCATCACCTTCGTCAGAATCGTCACCGCCGTCGGCGATGCCCCCATCGCCGTCGTTGACCATGTCACCTTCGTCTGCGATGACCACCACCCCATCATTCTCTGAGGTGAAGGCCCTGACCAACGTGTTGACATGGTCCTCTACCCATCGCGCCAGGTCGCCCCGGACGGCCATGGGTACAGGGGCAATGGCGGCATCAAAGTCGAAGTTGGGGTCGGCATTCAGAAGGTGGCTGAAGACACGGGAGAAGGCACGCTGAAGCAGGCCACGACCCCTCTCCTCCACAAGCTGCCAAGCTCTGGCAGATTGAGCCTCCAGGCGCGTCACCACCTCGGTGAAGAAGGTCAGGTGGCTAGCATAGTCACTCGAGTGAGGGGTCGGGGCAGTCTCGTCGCAGATGTAACCCATGGCGGTGTTGGCCTTGTTCCGAAGGTCTTGGAGCATAGGAGCGTGCTTGCGCTCCAGCGTCCGGCGTTGAAGCACGTCCTCCCTGTTTTGCCGTGCGACGGCCTCGGCATCATCAACTCGTTTCCGGAGGGAAGATAGCTCGGCGCGGGCGGAGGCCAAGTCCGCCTGTGCCGTGACCAGGGCGGCAGCTGTGGCCTCTGCACGCCTCTCAGCCTCGTCCAACCTGGGCCTGAGGGCAGCGGCCTTGCCCGCACCCTCCTGACCAGCGAGCTTCAGCTCCAAGTCGTACCTGCCTTCCAGATCTGCGTGAACCTCGGCCACCTGACGATTGATCTCCTCCTCGACTCTGGCCTCGCGGGCCCCGACGGCATCTTCAGCTTGAGCGACTTGACGCTCCCTCGTCTCGAGTCGCTCGAGCTCGAGGCTGTGCTCCACGGCCTCCAGGGCCAGCGTTTCCACGCGCCGCCGGACCTCCTCTTCCTCCGCAGGCGTCCCCCTCATCGACGCAAGGGCGTTCCCGCGCGCCTCGACCTGCTGCTCAAGGGACGCGCTCCAGGCCTGGAGCTCCCACGTGCGCTCCTCCGCAGCCTCGCGGCGGCGATCAGCCTCGTGAGCTTCTTCCAAAGCTCGCAAGCGGGCCTCATTGGCAATCTTGAGGGACACCTCGGCCTTCGCGTTGTCGAGGTCGCGATGATAATGACCAAGGTTGATGGCCACTCGCAGCTTGCGCCGCTCCTCCACCAACCGAACACCTTCAGCCTGAAGACGTGAGTCGACACCAGCAAGCTCTTCACCAATGTGGTTCATCTCGCCCAACGCCTCCTGGAAGAGCTCGTGGCGAACCACGATGCACCCGCGCTCAAGCTCGAGCACTCGGCCCACCTCGTCCTCCACCTCGGGGGTTGCTGGTGGAGCATCAAGTGGTGCACCACCTCCCGGTTGGGGGCTAGAGGCTGGCGCGGCCCCAGGCGCCAGCTGACCCTTGCAAGGGGCCCGAACCGAAGAAGGCCCGCTGCTTGAAGGAGACTCCAGGATTGAGGCTAGCCATCTACCAACCGTGACCAAGGGAGGAGCCATTGGCACGCCTGCTGTGCTCCAAGCAAGGCCGCGAAGAAAGGACGGCGAAGGCGCAAGCTTGGGGCGCCTTGATGACGGACCAACTCCCCTGGCTGACCCCATGCCGTGGGTAGCGTCCGAGCCCGTAGCGCTGGAGCTTGGCGGGCGCGATGGGACGAGAGGGAGTTGCTTCTCTGGAGATTTCGCGGCCTTAGCAGAAGGGGACCTTAGGGGACAATCATTAGGAAAGGAAGGCGGCACATGGAAGATCACCAAGATAAGGTACTTACTCGTCGATAGCGATGTACTTCTGTCGCTTCAACGACCCGAAGATGTTGCTGCCGTTGGGGGATCCCTTCCTCTTGCGGAGCTCCTCGAAGTCCACACAAAGGCGGTAGAAGCGCTGGACGTGATGGCCGGCGCGCGGTGGAGCCAAAGAAGAACCAAGAGGGATAGCCTCAGGGGAGCCCAGCTGTGGCGAACAGCCCAGCTCTTCCTCGTTGTGACCTCCCGAGCCTCCTGGAGCCTTGGCCTCGGGAGCCGCATGCCGCATCTCATCAGCGACCAGCGCCTCAGGAGGGGCGTCGCAAGCTCCCGAGGACGATGCCCCTGGATCACCGCTCGGCATGTGCTCCTCAACATCTGAGCAGCTGGCCACCGTCGTCGCTCCCCCCCCCCCCCCCCCCCCCCCCGCACCGTCACCTGGGGCGAGCTCGGCACCGTCGGCAAAGAATGGGACCACGATGACGGGATTCTCACAGGGCCCCACCAAGCCAATTGGGCGCAACCCCCACTCATCGAAGGAAGGCATGTTCGCGGCAACGGTGACCTTGTTCTGGCAGCGGTACAACATGCAGCGTTTCCTGGGCATCTCGTCTCATAGAGGGACACCAGATAGGACCGTGAGCACCGTTTGCCGCGCAGCGAGAGGGAGCCCCTCCTCCTGAACCCTCATGTTGTCTTGTCTGCTGAGCAAGTCCCACATCGGGTGAGAATGGCGCTGAAGCAGAGCAACTCGACGCCTGACGAACTCCATCACCACCATGGGCGCAGTCACGCCAAGGTCCTTCAACCACGTCAGCCTAGCCCAGACGGGGGCAAGGCAGGGGCTCGTGAGCTTCTGATGGCCCCAGCCGGAGCTTGGAATGGCAGGCCCCACCGGAGCTTGGAGCAGAGGGTTGAGCACGCCGACATCAACAAACACCCATCGCATGCGGAACTCGCGCGCGGATGAAGGGAGCTCAAAGTCGATCCCCATGCCTGCTGTCGCAGCCACAACCTGGAAGCCCACACACCCTGAGCTCTGCCGGGCACCGGTGAAATGTAGTGAGAAGAAGTGGCGGAGGAGTGCCATGGAGGGGGCAATTCTCACCATGGCCTCACACACGAAAGCAAAGACGACAAGAAGGGTCACAGATTGAGGGTCGAGATGGAGCATGTGGATCTGATAGTGCTCGAGCACCACGTTGAAGAAGGCGGAGAAGGGAGGAAGCAGGCCAGCCTAGAGGGCATCAATGAAGACCGTAACCTCGGTGACTTCCCGCCATACTGGAGCGAGAAGCAGGCTAGGCCAGCCTCTCTCCCCACTCGTTGAAGCTGGAGGAGAGCATGAGTCGCACCTTGCCCATGGCCTCATCGTTGAGCACCCGAGGTCGGCTGAGCGCCGGCTCGAAGGATGGAGGCGCAGTTGGCGAGGACAGAGGTTTCTTCCCCTTCTCGGCCTTTTTCGGCGCCATGCAGGTGAAGTGGGCGGAGCGCAAGTTGGATTGGGAAGGCGGAGCAGGACGTCGAAGGAGCAGGGAGATTGGAAGAGCCGGGCGCGGAGAGGGAAGAATAACTGTGCAAGAAGCGGGGCCGCATAGCCAAGCGGATTCAAGGGCAGCGTGGGGAAGCGGAGATGCCCACGTCCAATCAACCAACACGCGTTAACCGAGGCCGCATGCTTTTGGGGCTCGCGCTGCTCCGAACTTGATCCTTGGCTTCGCTGCGAAGCCAAGCCCACGCGCACCTTGGGCCCGGGGGCTACTGTCGGCGTTCTGGGAACGGGGGTCCCCAGACCTGCCTGCTTGCGGCCCATGGCGTGCCAAGTAGCAGGCCGTACGGCCCATCTTCATCAACAAAGCATCCAAGACCCTCGCGAGGGTCCAAGCCTCGCGAGGCGGACGACGCAAGACCTCCTCCCGAGAGGCCTAGTCAGGCAGGCTCGCGAGGGGCGGAGATATCAAGGCAAGGCGAACCTCGTGAGGCTCTCGTGACGTGAGCCATGACGATCAACACCAGGCGGGCGCCAGCGGGCGCCAGCGCGTGCAGCATCCTTGTTTCCTCTTTGGTGAAAAGGAGGCAAGCGCAGCCGCGGAGTACCGAGGCCTCAGGAAAAGGTTGCCATTTCGGTGCAACAAGACCAAGACCATGGACTGCAAGACGGAGGTCATCGTGGAGCCCAAGACGGCGTCACCACCAAAGCTTTGTGCAGGCGAAGACTACTTTTGTCAGGATGGCTCATACTAGCTGTCCCCTTCAAATTAGCCCGCCATTGTTGGCTCCCTTCCCGCTCGATATTTGGGAAGAGGACCAGGGCCTCGATAAATAGGACTAGCCACCACCATAGTAGAGGGAGGGGGAGACCAGAGACACACCACAAGTTCACACGCGCAAGAACACCTCAACGTTAGGAGGCTGTTCTTCCCTTGTATTGTTCATCATCAACCCAAGAGGCAATCCACCACCACCACACTGGAGTAGGGTATTACACCACAATGGTGGCCCGAACCAGTATAAACCCTGTGTCTTTCTGTGTTGCGAGTTCGTCGAGTTCGTCCGCAAGATCTTAGCGAGCTAGAGCATAGATCGGTAGGAGGGAAAGACTTCGTGCGCACCCCAGTGTTCGTAAGGGTTAGCCAGAGCCCCACATCTGACAGTATCAGCAACCCCAAGTTTAATTCCTGCTCGTCCTCGAGTAGGTAAATGATAAAAACAGAATTTTTGATGTGGAATGCTACCTAACATATTTCTCTAAGTAATTCTCTTTATTGTGGCATGAATGTTCAGATCCATAAGATTGAAGGCAAAAGTTTAATATTGACATAAAAATAATAATACGTCAAGCATACTAATAAAGCAATCATGTCTCCTCAAAATAACATGGCCAAAGCAAGCTATCCCTACAAAATCATATAGTCTGGCTATGCTCCATCTTCACCACACAAAGTATTTAAATCATGCACAACCCCGATGACAAGCCAAGCAATTGTTTCATACTTTTGTCGTTCTCAAACATTTTCAATTTTCACGCAATACATGAGCTTGAGCCATGGATATAGCACTATAGGTGGAATAGGATGGTGGTTGTGGAGAATATAGTCTCACATCAACTAGGCATATCAACGGTCTTATGAAGATGCCCATCAATAGATGTCAATGTGAGTGAGTAGGGATTGCCATGCAACTGATGCACTGGAGCTATAAGTGTATGAAAGCTCAAAAGGAAGCTAAGTGGGTGTGCATCCAAATCGCTTGCTCACGAAGACCTAGGGCATTTTGAGGAAGCCCGTCATTGGAATATACAATCCAAGTTCTAAAATGAAAGATTCCCACTAGTATATGAAAGTGACAACATAGGAGACTCTCTATCATGAAGATCATGGTGCCACTTTGAAGCACAAGTGTGGTAAAAGGATAGTAGCATTGCCCCTTCTCTCTTTTTCTCTCATTTTTTTTTGTTTTTTTCTTGGGCCTTCTCTTTTTTTATGGCCTCTTTTTTCTCTTTTTTTTACTTTATTTTTCGTCTGGAGTCTCATCCCGACTTGTGGGGCATCATAGTCTCCATCATCCTTTCCTCACTTGGGACAATGCTCTAATAATGATGATCATCACACTTTTATTTACTTACAACTCAAGAATTACAACTCGATACTTAGAACAAGATATGACTCTATATGGATGCCTCCGGCGGTGTACCGGGATGTGCAATGACTCATGAGTGACATGTATGAAAGAATTATGAACGGTGGCTTTGCCACAAATACAATGTCAACTACCTGATCATGCAAAGCAATATGACAATAATGGAGCGTGTCATAATAAACAGAACGGTGGAAAGTTGCATGGCAATATATCTCGGAAGGGCTATGGAAATGCCATAATAGGTAGGTATGGTGGCTGTTTTGAGGAAGGTATATGGTGGGTTTCTGGTACCGGCGAAAGTTGCGCGGTACTAGAGGCTAGCAATGGTGGAAGGGTGAGAGTGCGTATAATCCATGGACTCAACATTAGTCATAAAGAACTCACATACTTAATGCAAAAATCTATTAGTTATCAAAACAAAGCACTATGCGCATGCTCCTAGGGGGATAGATTGGTAGGAAAAGACCACCGCTCGTCCCCGACCACCACTCATAAGGAAGACAATCAATAAATAAATCATGCTCCGACTTCATCACATAACGGTTCACCATACATGCATGCTATGGGAATAAAAAACTTTAACACAAGTATTTCTCAAATTCACAACTACTCACTAGCACGACTCTAATATTACCATCCTCATATCTCAAAACAATCATCAAGTATCAAACTTCTCATAGTATTCAATGCACTTTATATGAAAGTTTTTATTATATCCCTCTTGGATGCCCATCATATTAGGACTAAATTCATAACCAAAGCAAATTACCATGATGTTTAGGACTCTCAAAATAATATAAGCGACACATGATAGTTCATCTATTTCTATAAAATAAAACGACCACCGTGCTCTAGAAAGATATAAGTGAAGCACTAGAGCAACAACGAACTACTCCGAAAGATATAAGTGAAGATCAATGAGTAGTCGAATCATTATGCAACTATATGAAGACTCTCTAACATTTAAGAATTTCAGATCTTGGTATTTTATTCAAACAGCAAGCAAAATAAAAGAAAATAAAATGGCGCTCCAAGCAAAATACATATCATGTGGTGAATAAAAATATAGCTCCAAGTAAAGTTACCGATGAACGAAGACGATAGAGGGGATGCCTTCCGGGGCATCCCCAAGCTTAGGCTTTTGGTTGTCCTTGAATATTACCTTTGGGTGCCTTGGGCATCCCCAAGCTTAGGCTCTTGCCACTCCTTATTCCATAGTCCATTGAATCTTTACCCAAACTTGAAAACTTCACAACACAAAACTTAACAGAAAACTTGTAAGCTCCGTTGGCGATAAGAAAGTAAATCACCACTTCAAGGTACTGTAATGAACTCATTCTTTATTTATATTGGTGTTAAACCTACTGTATTCCAACTTCTCTATGGTTTATAAACTCTTTTACTAGCCATAGATTCATCAAAATAAGCAAACAACACATGAAAAATAGAATCTGTCAAAAATAGAACAGTCTGAAGTAATCTGTAACTAACACAAACTTATGGAACCCCAAAAATCCTGAGAAATTAGGCAGTCCTAGGAAATTTGGTTATTAATCTACTTCAAGTGTAATTGGTATTTTATCACTCCCTGGTGAAAAATCAAAAGTATTCTCGTGAGCGCATACTTTCTGTTTTTTTACAGCAAGATCAAATAATAATCACCCAAGAAGATCCTAAAGGCTTTACTTGGCACAAACACTAAATTACACATAAAAACACAATAATAACAGAGGATATATGATTAATTTATTACTAAACAGGAACAAAAAGCAAGGAACAAAAATAAAGTTGGGTTGCCTCCCAACAAGCGCTATCGTTTAACGCCCCTAGCTAGGTATGATGATTTCAACGATGCTCACATAAAAGATAAGAATTGTAACATAAAGAGAGCACCATGAAGAATATGACTAGCACATTTAAGTCTAACCCACTTCCTATGCATAGGGATTTTGTGAACAAACAACTTATGGGAACAATAATTGACTAGCATAGGAAGACAAAACAAGCATAATTTCAGAACTTTAAGCACATAGAGAGGAAACTTGATATTATTGCAAGTCCAACAAGCATATATTCCTCCCTCATAATAATTTTTAGTAGCATCATGAATGAATACAACAATATAACCATCACATAAAGCATTCTTTTCATGATCTACAGGCATAGAAAATTTACTACTCTCCACGTAAGCAAAATTCTTCTCATTCAGAATAGTAGTGGAAGAAAACTCAACAAAATAACTATCATGTGAGGCATAATCCAATTGAAAATTAAAATCATGATGACAAGTTTCATGGTTATCATTATTCTTTATAGCATACATGTCATCACAATAATCATCATAGATAACAACTTTGTTCACATAATAAATTGGAACCTCTTCCGAAATAGTGGAATCATTACTAAATAAAGTCATGACCTCTCCAAATCCACTTTCATAAATATAATCATCATAAATAGGAGTCATGCTATCATCATAATAAATTTGCTCATCAAAACATGGGAGACAAAAAATATCATCTTCATCAAACATAGCTTCCCCAAGCTTGTGGCTTTGCATATCATTAGCATCATGGATATTCATAGAATTCATACTAACAACATTGCAATCATGATCATCATTCAAAGATTTAGTGCCTAATTCATTCTTCCTCTAGCAATTGAGCACAATTATTGGAATCCTTATTTTCACGGAAGACATTAAAGAGATGAATCATATGAAGTACCCTCAATTCCATTTTTTGTAGTTTTCTTTTATAGACTAAACTAGTGATAAAACAAGAAACAGAAAGATTCGATTGCAAGATCTAAAGATATAGCTTCAAGAACTAACCTCCCCGGCAACGGCGCCATAAAAGAGCTTGATGTCTACTACACAACCTTCTTCGTGTAGACGTTGTTGGGCCTCCAAGTGCAGAGGTTTGTAGGACAGTAGAAAATTTCCCTCAAGTGAATGACCTAAGGTTTTTCAATCCATGGGAGGCATAGGATGAAGATGGTCTCTCTCAAACAACCCTGCAACCAAATAACAAAGAGTCTCTTGTGTCCCCAACACACCCAATACAACGCTAAATTGTATAGGTGCACTAGTTCAGCGAAGAGATGGTGATACAAGTGCAATATCGATGGTAGATAAAGGTTTTTGTAATCTGATATAAAAACAGCAAGGTAGCAACTGGTAAAAGTGAGCGTAAACGGTATTGCAATGCTAGGAAACAAGGCCTAGGGTTCATACTTTCACTAGTGCAAGTTCTCTCAACAATAATAACATAATTGGATCATATAACTATCCCTCAACATGCAACAAAGAGTCACTCCAAAGTCATTAATAGCGAAGAACAAATGAAGAGATTATGGTAGGGTACGAAACCACCTCAAAGTTATCCTTTCTGATCGATCTATTCAAGAGTCCGTAGTAAAATAACATGAAGATATTCTTTCCGTTCAATCTATCATAGAGTTCATACTAGAATAACACCTTAAGACACAAATCAACCAAAACCCTAATGTCACCTAGATACTCCAATGTCACCTCAAGTATCCGTGGGTATGATTATACGATATGCATCACACAATCCCAGATTCATCTATTCAACCAACACAAAGAACTTCAAAGAGTGCCCCAAAGTTCCTAACGGAGAGTCAAGACGAAAACGTGTGCCAACCCCTATGCATAAGTTCATGAGGTCACGAAACTCGCAAGTTCACCACCAAAACATACATCAAGTGGATCACATGATATCGCATTGTCACCACAGATAAGTACATGCAAGACATACATCAAGTGTTCTCAAATCCTTAATGACTCGATCCGATAATATAACTTCAAAGGGAAAACTCAATCCATTACAAGAGAGTAGAGGGGGAGAAACATCATAACATCCAACTATAATAGCAAAGCTCGCGATACATCAAGATCGTATCACCTCAAGAACACGAGAGAGAGAGAGATCAAACACATAGCTACTGGTACATACCCTCAGCCCCGAGGGAGAACTAATCCCTCCTCGTCATGGAGAGCACCGGGATGATGAAGATGGCCACCGGGGAGGGATTCCCCCCTCCAGCAGGGTACCGGAACGGGTCTAGATTGGTTTTCGGTGGCTACGGGGGCTTCTGGCGGCGGAACTCCCGATCTATTCTGCTCCCCGATGTTTTTAGGGTATATTGATATATATATATATATATATATATATAGGCGAAAGAAGTCGGTCAAGGGAGCCACGAGGAACCCACGAGGGTGGGGGTGCGCCCAGGGGGCAGGCGCGCCTCCCTTCCTCGTGGCCACCTGGAAGCTTCCCTGACGTCTACTCCAAGTCTGCTGGATTGCTTCCGTTCCAAAAATAACTCTCCCGAAGGTTTCATTATGTTTGGATTCCGTTTGATATTCCTTTTCTGCGAAACACTAAAACAAGGGAAAAAACAGGAACTGGCACTAGGCTCTGGGTTAATAGGTTAGTCCCAAAAATAATATAAAAGTGCATAATAAAGCCCATAAACATCCAAAACAGATAATATAATAGCATGGAACAATAAAAAAATTATAGATACGTTGGAGATGTATCAAGCTTCCCTCAAGAAGGCTCGTGGTTCCGAGAGGGAACTTGTCACCTCCGTGTGTGAAACGACATACGTACACTGCCTTCTCCCGCCTTAATTTTTTTACACGGGCAGATTAGACGAAGTTGAAGTATCGTGCTAAATTTTGGAATTATTCCGGGTTCATTTGGCCTTTTTTGTACATTAATTGAGTTTCTGGGCATTTAATGTGCATAATTCAAATTTGAACTACAAGCACATGCTCCAGTGCACCAAAGTTGGTTGAAAAATCACATGTGTGTCCTTGGGTGAATTTCTAGGTCCCATGCAAGAAGTGGGAATGAAATTCAAACATCTGGGCATCGTGGCTCGGCCGAAAAGATTGAGAAACTTGGTTTTTTAACTCCAGTAAATCCAAAACATGCCTGAAAATCATGAAACTTGACATGGTGTCATGACATGGCACCAACATGCTACGGTAATTTTTTTGGCCGAATTGGGACAAGCTTTGGTGTAAGCTTCTTGCAAACTGGAGCTTTCCTCAAGAAGGCTCGTGGTTCCGAGTTGGAACTTGTCACCTTCGTGTGCGAAACGATATATGTACACCACCTTCTCCCGCCTTAATTTTTTTACACAGGAAGATTAGACCAAATCGGTGTATCGTGCTAAACTTTGGAATTATTCTGGGTTCATTTGGCCTTCTCTATACATTAATTGAGTTTTTGGGCATTTAATGTGCATAATTGAAATTTGAACTACAAGCACATGCTCCAGTGCACCAAAGTTGGTTGAAAAATCACATGTGTGTCCTTGGGTGAATTTCTAGGTCCCATGCAAGAAATGGGAATGAAATTCAAACTTTTGGGCGTCATGGCTCGGTCGAAAAGATTGATAAACTTGGTTTTTTAATTCCTGTAAATCCGAAACACGCGTGAAAATCATGAAACTTGGCATGGTGTCATGACATGGCACCAACATGCAGTGGTAATTTTTTTGGCCGAATTGGGACAAGCTTTGGTGTAAGCTTCTTGCAAACCGGAGCTTCCCTCAAGAAGGCTCGTGGTTCCGAGAGGGAACTTGTCACCTCCGTGTGCGAAACAACATACGTACACTACCTTCTCCCGCCTTAATTTTTTTACGCAGGCATATTAGACCAAATAGAAGTATCGTGCTAAATTTTGGAATTATTCCGGATTCGTTTGGCCTTTTTTATAAATTAATTGAGCTTGTGGGCATTTAATGTGAATAATTCAAATTTGAACTACAAGCACATGCTCCAGTGCACCAAAGTTGGTTGAAAAATCACATGTGTGTCCTTGGTGAATTTCTTGGTCCCATGCAAGAAATGGGAATGAAATTCAAACATTTGGGCATCGTGGCTCGGCGGGAAGGATTGAGAAACTTGGTTTTTTAATTCCTGTAAATCCAAAACACGCCTGAAAATCATAAAACTTGGCATGATGTCATGACATGGCACCAACATGTTGTGGTAATTTTTCTGTCCAATTGGCGAAGCCGCACACATTAACAATCAAGAAAGTCATTTTGGAACAAGTGTTGTCATGTTACAAATCGGAAACACAACTGTTATTGAAACTGTGGGCGTTCTACTTACCAATTACGTGCCACCATGCTTCCCCTTTTTTTATTGGCTAGGAGGTGCCGTGCGGGGTAGCTATTTGAGTACGAGAGGTGTGCGATCAGACCCCTGTGCGTGCTCATCGGGAGGAGAGCCCTTTGACAGCTACCCGCTGCGCACCTCCCTCCCAACGTCTCCATTAATGGCTCCTGAGCCCCTGTTCTACGGTGTGGCTATATGTCTCACTGGACTGAGATTTAGAGAGAAAAATGAAAATCTGAAATGAAAGTTTTGCATGGATCTTGATGTAAGATCCGACGGACCTATATAGCATCGACTACGACTTATAGCAGCCATGATGAATATAAGGACGATGAAAGTGGATAATAATTGTCTTACATATTTAGGAACATAATTAAAAAAAGCCACATGCGGCAACGTTCGAAATACACAAGGGAAAAAGAAGAAGTAAGACAAAGATCTGGCTCGCTGATCCCTACTTTCTTGATGCGCTGCTGCAGGCCACGGGAACTAGTCTCCGCGACGAGCGGTGATGAGCTCTTTCTTGTCCTCAAGATGCTGCTTGAGAGCATCCACGGATTCCTCCACCAGCCTTCTACGCTTGATGCATAGCATGGCATTCTCGTCCATAAGTTTCTCGACGAAGATGCCGGTCCTCCTCAACAAGGCAGTGGTCTCCTCCTGCTGGTCCGCACTTCCGACGATCTTCTCCCTCAGCAGGTCATGCTTGGCCCGGAGCTTCGCATTGCTCTTATTTAGTTGCCGGATGACACCGTCAAAAGAGGCTTTCATGTCGTCCTGCAACCTCGCCCAGTAGGAGATCTAATCCATCTGGCTCGCATGGATGCGCCTGTAAGAGTCCTCGCCTGCCCGTGAGACATTTTCCCAGGCTGCCACGGCATGGGAGGACATCTTTGCTGCATTCGCGGCATGGCGGAACATATCTTCTACTTCCGTGGCACGGCCGGACCAGTCTGCCGCATCGACGTCACAGCGGGACCTGCATGCTGCTTCGGCGGCATGGCAGGACCTCTGTGCTGCTACAGCCGCGTGGCGGGACATGCCGGCTGCGTTCGCGGTGAGGCGGGACATCTCTTGTGCTTCCACTTCCATGCTCACATCTCCTTGGTGGCAATCTCTCGACCCAGAACTCACGCTGGCCATGCCAGACGCAAGGTAACGATGATGAATGACTTGTTTGTTTTTGTGGATGAGGATTTGAGGAGGAATGTGCAGTCATCTTGGAGTAGAAGTAGTATTTATAACCGAGTAGTAATACGCTCCTAAGCGGGAAACCGTTTAGGTTTTGATCGGTGTGAATAGGTTTACAATTTTTAATGTGACGGGATGCATGCTCAAAATTTACTGACGGTTATAAGTGCGGCACTATTCCTGGAAGGCGTAACGTGGGCACGTATGCCTTCTCGGCCGCGTACGTGGCGTTTGCACCATAGGGTGCACCGCAATAGGCAATGTCAGCACACGTCTTCTTCCAACAACTGTGCGCGCTCGTTATTACCATCGCACACGCTTCTTTTAATTAGAATGTGTGTGCCCATCTAGCGCACACAGGATGATCTATGTAACTGTTTCAGTTTGTTGTGGCTAATCGCAAATAGTTCATCCATGTGTAGTGTATGCCATCAATCGTAGACACTTTGATCTGGCTGACCCGTATCTGTTCTGTTGCCTAATCGCAAACAGTTAACCCTTCTGAAGCGTATGCCCTCAATTGCACACACCTTTATCTAGCTGCCCGTTTCTATTGTTCCTCCACATCACAAACAGTTCATCCGAGTGAACCTTATGCTGTATATCGCACATGCCTTCATCTGGCTTCCCGTTTCTTTTGTTCCGCCTCATTGCAAATAGTTCATTGAACTGAACCGTATGCCCTGCATTGCACATGAAACTAAAATCTAAACTGTGTTTGATGGCTCCTCCATCGCAAACGTTTTGCACCTTTTTGACGGTTCTTTTACACCATCGTTTGCGGTTATTGCATCACACACATTTTTGTCGAAGGGTCTCTGGTCATAGTATCGCGTTAGCTGCATCCTGCAGTAGTGATGGTGGGATAGACAAGGTTGCTTCTTCGTGGACCCTTCGTGGGTGGAGCCCTTCGTGGACTCGCGCAACCGTTACCCTTCATGGGTTGAATTCTCCATCAACATGGATGTACGATAGCACCACCTATCGGAACCACGCCAAAAATCTCCGTGTCTACATTCCGTTTGCTCCCTCTAAACTTCTCCCTTTACCTTCATGTGCAATGATTTACATTCCGCTTCTATACACATAGATTTTCATGTGTAGGTTGATTGCTTGACTTGTGATAAGTTGCTAAAATCCGCCAAGACTTAAAATTGTGAAAAGGCTAGATTTTTATTTGGTCAAGTAGTCTAATCACCCCCTCTAGACATACTTTCGATCCTACACTCCACCTACGACTGTTCATCCATGGAGTCTCCCTCCTGCCTCCACCTGCGACTGTTCATCCATGGGCTCCTGTTCATCCAGCCTCCACCGCTCCTCCACCGGCTACTGTTCAACCAGCCCTCTCCACAAGGTCCTGTTCAACCACCCCTCCATGAGCTACTGTTTATCTAGCCCTCCACCGGCTACTATTCAACCAGCCCTCCACAGGGTCCTGTTCATCTAGCCCTCCACGGGGTGCTATTCATCCACCCCAACCGGCTCGATCGATCGGGGTCCTGTTCACCAACGGCAATGGCCTCTACTACCATGGGGTCCTGTTCATCCAACCCCCACTGGGAACTATTCATCCAACCCCCAACAACGCTCACTGTTCATCAAGAGGCAGCAAGTTCGACCAGCTTTAGTTAGCAGCACTAGCGAAGGAATCGCTCGATCGGGTTCAGTTAACAGCCAAATCGATCGATCGCTTGGGTTCAGTAACGCGTAGCCTGAAGTGCAATCGCTCGGGTTCAGTAGGCGAACGCCTCACTCGGGTTTAGTTAGAGCACAACGCCTCACACACGCGCGCCTACGTGTACGAGTGAAACGCGCAAACCTCCGTGCATCGCTCGGCCTCGACCACCCACCGTAACTGGGAACTCGATATTTTCCTCGCCCTTGCTTCTACCACGGTTTTTCCGTCATGGACGGCCCAAAGAATGTCATGTAGCCGCGTCTCCGGCCCGCCCAGGATGAAAAGCCCATTTTCTGTCATGATTTTTTTCATCGAAGTATGAGCCCACCACATCTATGATGATACCGGGTTTTGTCACAATTATCGTCATAGAAGTGTCATAAGCATGACAGAAGAAAAAAATTGTTCGGCCCAAAATGTCACAGATGTGTCTTTTTTATACTATATCATCACATCACAAAACTACTACAAGGAATCAAGTTTATTTTGTCCAATGATCTTCATGAAAGTTTTTATTATATCCCTCTTGAATATCTATAACTTTGGGACTATTTTGTATGTTGCTTTTTATAAGTTCAAACAAATTTAAGTGAAGAACATGAGCATAAAAATTTCTTCTCTCAAAATAATTTAAGTGAAGCATGAGAGAAATTATTCAAAATTTTACTAACTCTCAAATAAATCTAAGTGAAGCATGATAGAATTTCTTCAAAAATATTAAAGCACACCATGCTCAAAAAGATATAAGTGTATCACTAGAGCAATTCCATAGCTAAAAAAATTAAGTAAAGCACATAGAAAAATTCTAACAAATCATAGCATAATTTTGGCTCCCTCAAATTGGTGTGTCCAGTAAGGATAGATGACACAAGCTAAAAAGAAAAACAAGCAAAGACTCATATAATACAGGACGCTCCAAGCAAAACTCATGATTATAAAAGAAAGCCTTGCCTCACTCGCAAGTGACGACCTCACCCCCCTTCCTCATTTATTGAGAATGGAAAAAGACAATGTTCATTGCTTCCTCAAAACAAGGGTTCCATGAGCGGCAAATGAACCGCCATTTCGTTCTTTTCTTCTTTGTTCGTCTTTCACAAGAAAGATACCTTGAAGCAGGTGATAGTCTATAGCCCAGGAGAGTACCATTGCTGACATGCCCTATTTCCATACTTCTGTCGCTCCATCCCCGTATGGGTGGAGAACCCGTCGCTGTCTCGGCTGTGATATCGGAGGCTCTAGGGAAGTCGAAGGAGAGAGCACTCATCTTGGGGTGGGCTTACTACTTATCCGATCGTTAACTCCTCGCTAGCTGCCGCTGTTTATAGGACCGACCGACGCCACACCTATGTGACGAATAAAAATATAGCTCAAAGTAAAATAATGATGGTCGTTAGAAGAAAGAGGGGATGCCACTCGGGGCATCCAAAAGCTTAGTTGCTTGTTCCTCTTTGGATAATAACTTGGGGTGTCACGGGGCATCCCCAAGCTTAGGCTCTTCTTACTCGTTTTTCCTTCATCCATCGTGATCTCATCCAAAACTTGAAAAACTTCAATCACACAAAACTCAACAAAACCTTTGTGAGATCCGTTAGTATAACAAAGCAAATAACCACTCCAAGTACTATTGCAAACCCATTCATGTTTTATTTTTTCATTATATCTACTGTATTCTAACTTTACCATCACTCATACCCTCCAATACTAACCATAGATTCATCAAAATAAGCACACAACACAAAGAAAACAGAATCTGCCAAAAACAGAACAACCTATAGCAATCTGAAAACTTCAAATACTTCTATAACTCCAAGAATTCTGAAAAATTAGGAAAACGTAGGGAATTTGTATACCAATCTTGTGTAAAAAAATCGGAATTTTACCACGCTTCTGTCATTTATTAAAATTGTTTTACTGAGCGCAAAAGTTTCTATTTTTCAACAAGATCAAATCAACTATCACCCAACATGATCCAAAGGCTTTGCTTGGCACAAACACTAATTAAAACATGAAAAACACAATCATAATAGTAGCATATTTGTGCAACCACTCAAGAACGAAAAGAAAAAGGCAAAAATAAAATTTATTCATTGGGTTGCCTCCCAACAAGCGCTATCGTTTTATGCCCGTAGCTAGGCATAATGTAAAGCTCTAAGTATTGTCATCTTTGGTTCCCAATACGTCCATTTTGCATCATGCTTTTATACTGATATTTATTGCATTATAGGCTGTTATTATGCATTATGGTACAATACTTATGCATTTTCTCTCTTATTTTATAAGGTTCATATGAAGAGGGAGAATGCCCACAGCTAGAATTCTGGACCGAAAAAGGTGCGAATCTAAGGGACCTATTCTGCACAACTCCAAAAGTCTTGAAAATTTACAGAGAATTATTTTTGGAATATATAAAAATATTGGGCGAAAAAATACTATAGGGACCCACCAGGAGGCCACAAGCCTAGGAAGTGCCCTACCACCTTGGCGCGCCCCTGTGGCTTGTGGGCCCCCTAGCAGGCCTCTGGTGCCCATCTTCTGCTATATGCTATCTTTTGACCTGGAAAAAATCATAAGGAAGCTTTTGGGATGAAGCGCCGCCGTCTCGAGGCGGAACTTGGGCAGAAGCAATCTAGGGTTCCGACGGAGCTGTTCTGCCAGGGAAACTTCCCTCCCTGAGGGGGGAAATCATCGTCATTGTCATCACCAACGATCGTCTCATCGAGAGGGGGTCAATCTCCATCAACATCTTCACCAGCACCATGACCTCTCAAACCCTAGTTCATCTCTTGTATCCAATCATTGTCTCAAAACCTCAGATTGGTACCCGCGGGTTGCTAGTAGTCTTGATTACTCCTTGTAGTTGATGCTAGTTGGTTTATTCGGTGGAAGACCATCTGTTCAGATCCTTAATGATATTCACTACCCCTCTGATTATGAACATGAATATGCTTTGTGAGTAGTTACGTTTGTTCCCGAGGACATGGGAGAAGTCTTGTTATAAGTAATCATGTGAATTTGGTATTCGTTTGATATTTTGATGAGATGTATGTTGTCTCTCCTCTTAGTGGTGTTATGTGAACATCGACTACATGACACTTCACCATGATTTGCAACTAGGGGAAGGCATTGGGAAGTAATAAGTATATGATGGGTTGCTAGAGTGACAGAAGCTTAAATCCTATTTTATGTGTTGCTTCGTAAGGGGCTGATTTGGATCCACATGGTTCATGCTATGGTTAGATTTATCTTAATTATTCTTTCATAGTTGCGGATGCTTGCGAGAGGGGTTAATCATAAGTGGGAGGCTTGTCCAAGTAAGGGCAGCGCCCAAGCACCGGTCCACCCACATATCAAACTATCAAAGTAACGAACGCGAATCATATGAACACAATAATTCCCATGTGTCCTCGGGAGCGCTTTGCTTTATATAAGAGTTTGTCCAGGCTTGTCCTTTGCTACAAAAAGGATTGGGCCACCTTGCTGCACCATATTTACACTTGTTACCCCTTACAAATTGTCTTATCACAAAACTATCTATTACCGATAATTTTAGTGCTTGCAGAGAATACCTTGCTGAAAACAGCTTGTCATTTCGTTCTGCTCCTCGTTGGGTTTGACACTCATACTTATAGAAAGGAGTATGATAGATCCCCTATACTTGTGGGTCATCAAGACTCTTTTCTGGCACCATTGCCGTGGAGTAAGCACCTTTGGTAAGAGGAATTTGGTAAGGAAACATTTATATTACGTGCTGAAATTTACTATCACTTGTCACTATGGAAAATAATCCTTTGAGGGGCTTGTTAGGGGTATCTTCACCCCAACCAGTAGGGAAAGAAGTTGCTCCTCAACCTACTGAACCTACTGAAAATATTTATTACGAAATTCCTTTGGGTATGATAGAGAAACTGCTAGCTAATCCTTATGCAAGATATGGAATATTACATCCTGATATGCATCTAATCTATGTGGATGAAGTTTGTGGATTATTTAAGCTTCCAGGTTTGTGCAAGGATGAAGTCAAGAAGAAGGTCTTCCCTTTATCTTTGAAGGAGAAGGCATTGACATGGTATAGGCTATGCGTTGATATCAGGACTTGGAATTATAACCGATTGAAATTGGAATTTCATCTTAAGTTTTATCCTATGCATATGGTTCATCGTGATCGGAATTATATTTATAATTTTTGGCCTCATGAAGGAGAAAGTATTGCTCAAGCTTGGGGAGGCTTAACTGAATGTTATATTCATGCCCCAATCATGAGCTCTCAAGAGAAATTATTATTCAGATTTTTTATGCTCGGCTTTCTCGTAATGATTAATCCATTCTCGATACTTCTTGTACTGCTTCTTTTATGAAGAGGACTATTGAATTCAAATGGAACTTATTGGAAATAATTAAACTCAACTCTGAAGATTGGGAGCTCGGCGAAGGTAAGGAGTCAGGTATAAACCTTAAGTTTGATTGTGTTAAATCTTTTATGGATACCGATGCTTTTCGTGAATTTAGCACTAAATATGGACTTGACTCTCAGATAGTAGCTTCTTTTTGTGAATCTTTTGCTACTCATGTTGATCTCTCCAATTTTGAATCCCCCTCAGAACAGTTATCTTCCTCTTGATTACAATCCGAAATGGGTGGAGGAGGGCTTCCTTTGCGCCCACCATGGAGTGACGTCTGCATGAAATTTTATTGCCACACAAGGCTCATCTCTTTTGCTCTACATGTTTAGTTCCATTGTGTACAATAACTGACATGCATAGGAATAAAACATAGTGATATTATGTAATGAATACATGCAAAAATTCAGAGTGATGGTAGCAAACTGTGGATGGACCCAAAACCAATGATAGCAGGCAGATAATAGCTTTAGTTAGAAAATACAGATAATGGCTCCTTTAATGTTTGTTTCCACCCAACATGAAACTCATAGTAGACACCCGAGATTAACCAGATGGTAGAAAGATAGTATTGATTGCTGCACCAATATGTACCCCACAACCATTTAAAAACTCTAGTTGAACATTAGTTTGGACCTGACTCGGATTCTAATAGGTCAACAGGACGATAAAGTAGCATGTCATCATATTAAGCGATGCATAACATAAGCATATACGAAAGAGTGTGACCTCTCTTGCGGACCCGTGTAGTCCTCAAGGTCATCGGCTCAGTTGATGATGGTAATGAAGTTGTCGTGGATGCCGGCACCGGGGAAGAAGATCTGAGGCGGCGAAAGACAGTCTGGAGGGCGGATCCCTGCTGTGGTGAACCCTTTCGTCGTTGGAGCAGCTGAGCTGGGGTGGAACATAGCGCAGCAGGAGCGGGACAAACCACACAAGGTTTTCTTTGACACATATCTATAACAGAAGTAATTGTGTAAGGGCTTGTTTGAATTTGTGGATTCTAACAATGCAGGCATAGGAAATACACAAGAATAGGATAGGAATGCACGTGCAAAACAGAGAATTTTAAAACACATGATTTCTTCCAATCTGGGTGTTTCGTTCACAAGAATTGGAAGATCACAAGGATGCAAAGAAGCATGGTGAGATTAATTCAAACCACAAGAAAATGTACGATAATAATGCTATTATGCTACTATTTCTTAGTCTGGAGCTTCATGAATAGGAATTTGAAAAGGAGGACAAGTGGATATTAAAATTCCTATCATTTTTCTTTCAAGGAGACACTAAACGAACAAATCCTACACTTTTCCTTTGCTCCATTCCTTTGAACCAAATGCATGAATAGTAGTACCATAGGAAACTTTCCAATTCCTATGTTTTTCCTTCACTTTTCCTTTCAAGCACTGGCGATTCTAGTAGGAAGTCTTGAGCTGGGAAAAGCCTACACCCAAAAAATGTTTTTGTGCTACTTCTACTACTTTGGACCCAGGTCACTGCCCTACTAGCTCAACTCCCAGACCCATCTACAAATGCATAGCTCAAACGCGCAGAGATAAATAATGATGGTGTTCAAGAGAGTCCATCACGGATAGCTAAGTTTCTTGGTACCTCTCTACTTGTCATATAGTATGAGAAACTAATCGTATTTAGCGTTACTACGTGTGCTCAGTGGACAATATATATAACATGTAGAGTAAAAAGAGATGAAACAAGTGTACAACCTCTTTGGCAAAGCCATGTCAATCTTAGTGTGATTGGGTTGGTCGGTGAGGACGCTCTAGCTGATTTGGCTGTCGAAGGAGGGGAATAAGACCTTAGGCGTCTGGAGATGGAGCTCGGGGTACTGCTCCGCTGTGATGGAGGGTTTCGTCGTTGGAGCAGCTCCAGTGAGTTGTACGATGGCGAGGCTGAAGCAGGACAAGAGAGACAATGTTAACCTGAGTGGAAGTCTAATACCATCTCCAATAGAAGATGTAAAATACATAACCACAAAGTGCTAGATGCAAAATACATCAGCCTCTCATCTCTAAACTTAACTGTCGAAATTGAATTTAACTGTCGAAACAAAATTTAGCTGTCGAAACTGAATTTTACTGTCGAACGAAATGCACTAGTAGCAGAAAAGTAGTAGCAGCAGCAGCAGCGCCCGTAGCAGCAATGTGTGTGGGAGCCAGGGCAGCTGGTCGTGTAGCAGCATCTCGGGTAGCAGCTGCAGGTGCTTGAGGGAGAGGGGGATCTGCTGCTCATGCAGCAGCAGCGCACGCAAGAGTAGAGCAGCAGCGCAAGCAAGAGCAAGAGTGAGAGTAGTAGCTCAAGCAAGAGTAAGAGCCATAGCACACCAGGCAGGGGACTTAGAGCAAGAATAGAGCAGCAGCGCGAGCGGGAGCCAAAGCAGTAGTAGCTCCTACTGATGTGGACGTCGCCGCCGAGGGAGCGACGCCATGGAGGAAGTGGCCGGCGACGCTGGTGTGGATGGAGCCGCGACATGTTGGCTAGGGACCGAGCACCAGCAGCACCGTGAGATTGAATCAAGAAAAAATGTGGCGATTAGTGTAGAACCTCTTTGGTGGCACCGATTAGGCCTCAGCTTCATCCGAGGAATCAGTGATGATGCTGCTCTTCCGGTGGTGCAGGTGAAGACGATTGTGTGGGAATGGAGGTGGCGCGAAAGATGAGGGGAACATCGGGGCAGCTCCTTGGAGGTGGAGGACGGGGTGGCTGAAACGGCAGGACGACGAGATCGATGACGGATCCTCATCCAATGCGGTGGATGAGGGACGTCGAGGTGTTGCTGTGGACGGCATCGTCGAGGAAGAGGCTCCAACTGGGTGGCGGACGAAGGACGGTGTGGGGCTTCGCGGGTTTCCGTGGCCTCAGTGTACGAATGGGTGGGCGGATGGGATGGGAGGGGGAACCATGGCTTAGGGACGCGCTTGTCCAAAATGTGGGGTAAGTTACGAAAGTAGCCCCACTGATTTGAGCTAGGCGGTTCTTTCGGTTCAGGGGTATCATGGGCATTTCACGTGTCAGGATTTCGCATGAGGTGGGAGTTTCGTGCGTGTTGTAATTTTGGGATAGCAAGGTGCAGGTTGAGATGGAGGGAGTTTTCGGAGCACAACGAGACAAAGATATATCTTAAATATTTCAGGGTAACAAGGCGCGGTTTGAAGAGGCGGGAGGTTCACAGCACTGTAGACAGATATGCTAGGTTGAAATTTCGGCATAACAAAGCACAGCTTGAAATTTCAGGAGAACAAGCTTAACATGTACAGAAAAAGACAATTCACACCTCATCACTAGAGAGAGCCATGTCCCATTTTACTATATTACTAGAAATGCATTCAAATACAACAACAAAAAAACTAAAAAAATCAGGACAACTGTCGGTGTCAAAACCGGCGGATCTTGGGTAAGGGGTCCCGAACTGTGCGTCTAAGGTTGATGGTAACAGGAGACAGGGGGCATGATGTTTAACCAGGTTCGGGCCCTCTCTATGGAGGTAATACCCTACTTCCTTCTTGATTGATCTTGATGAATATGAGTATTACAAGAGTTGATCTACCTCGAGATCATAATGGCTAAAACCCAAGAAGTCTAGCCTATATGATTATGATTGTCTCCACGGACAAAACCCTCCGGTTTATATAGACACCGGAGGGGACTAGGGTTATACAAAGTCGGTTACAGAGAAAGGAATCTTCATTTCCGAATATCAAACTTGCCATCCATGTCAAGGAGAGTCCCATCCGGACACGGGTGAGAGTCTTCGGTCTTGTATCTTCATGTCCCAACAGTCCGGCGTTCATCGTCATGCGTGAGGCCTTTCTCCGTATTCCTCCACACTTCGGCTTGTGGCTCAAGAACTTTAATATGAAGCCAAAGGTGATCGAGGGGAAGCAAGCGGAGTGTGGTGGCGCCACGGTGAGCAAGCTCTCCAACGCTCTTTGGCTAAAGGGATCATTCACAGAATCTTCCAACTTATGGCAGCAGGAGTGGTTTTACATCATAGAACCCCGTGGTACCAAGTGGGCAGCTACACATGCGTTCTGATCCAGCCCTCCAATTTAGCTTGCATCATGGATCAACAAGGGGCTGGACTAGGTATCAATCGACGACGTGCAGACTCTACAAAGCCGCATCCGGAGTCTCCTTGAGAAGGAAACCGACCTCATCGACGTGATTCAAGTAATGTTAGTCCGCTGGGTCCTCCCGTGCCAGCGACAGCCCCTCCGTATGTGGGAGTTTAATCTGGAAGGACCACAAACCCTTCAACACTTCTTCGGCATGACGCACAGAGGAATGTGGAAGTTATTTTTGGGACACGAAAACATTGGCCAGACACTACCAAGGACATCAGCCTTGACTGTAACCATCCGGACACCTCGGTAAGCACTTGACTCCCGAACACAGCTTAATTAAATATCCTGTGATAAGATACTGAGAAAACCATCTTTTTTCAGGGCTGGACGAAGAAGGCGGAGCGAATTAGGTGTTCGACCCCTCTTTCCGAAGACTTAGCTAGTCCTGTGCTAACAAGGATGCTGGTCCCGGCACCAATCCAGGTGCCGGTGGAAGAGGACAATGAGGAGAGAAAGAAGACCAAAGGCAGCCTCCATTCCGAGGGTACACCAAACACCGTGTCCGGGGAGATTAAGGTTCCCTCTTCCGAAGATAAAAGAGAAGGAGAAGCTGACATCCTTTCTCCCCATGGTAAGAAAAGGGCCGCCTCCGAAGGTTGGGAGGTAAAGGCTCCTAAGCGAGGTAAGGCGCTCCTATCAGGTGATTCGGGCTCAGAAGACGACGTTGTCACAAAGTCCCTCCGTAAGGACGGGCCTTTAGCTGAATTGTAAGTGAACAAGGGTGTTTTAAACATATCCCGTTCCTTTTCCTGTCACAAGGGTAATATTTAGAATACATGTTTTGCAGTCCGGTACGCAGTCTTCCTCAACAATCCTCTTCGGGGATCTTCTTCCGGAGATGATGGAAAGCGAGACGCCTCCGTAGGATTCCTCGCCTAATAGGGCGGACAACTTCGAGGTGTCATCCCGGAGGATCTCTCTCGATCAACAAGTGGTGCAAAGGATAATGAAGAGAACGCCCCAAGGTGAAACATCGGTCGCCCAGGGTCCGGGGTATGCGGTCCCTATGGAGACCAACAACAAAGGCCCCGGACTATCCAGTTTACACCCGGAGACAACTCTAGGGTCGGGAAAACATATCCCATGAAAGGGAGTCCGTACCCCCACAGCTTCTGCCCGGGATCCGGAGGCGCCGGATACACTGATGGACATGTTAGGATATTCGTCTGTCTCATAGGAATATCGTACCTTGATGGTACCGTGGTTGAGAGGATTATGTCCGCGAAAAGTGGATTGAATGAAGCTTTCACGAGCCTTCTAAGAGGCTTCGAGGTACGTAATGTAATATTTTTGATTGTGCTCTATACATAAAATTCACCTGTGTATAGATAGTAGCCCCTGAGTCTCTGATTGGCGTCCCAAGGGAGGCAATTAGAGGATCAAAAAAGATATGCCCAGGAAATAATCTAATTAATTGGAACACATGCTGTTACATCCACGATGACTACCGACGCTACAGAGGTTGCAGGTCTGGAGTAGAAACTTGATATGGCGAATGACCACATCATGCTTATTAACAGGCGGCTCAACGAGGTGCAAGGTATGTTTTGAGGCGGTCAGTGTATGTATGTATAATTACATGACCACGAAGCTAAGAATTGTATACTGAGACATGCATAACTGCAGATAGTGTTGCCGCGAGGCCCTTCGGGCTGAACTTGCCCGAGCCAAGGAGCAAGCCTGGATGAGTAATATGGCTGCCAAGAAGGAAGCTGATGAGTTACAAACTGAACAAGCTGCTCGATGCCAGTGCGAGGAGAGAATATCTTCCATGGCTCGCGAGCTAGAGGAAGCCACTATCCGGTGCGAGTTTCTCGAGAGGGATAACAAAGCCAAAACGGCCGATCTCAACAATGCCTTGCAAGAGGCGAGGGAAGCACGATCCGAGTCTAGGGCGGCTCGGGAGGAGATCCAGCAAGCTGGGGAGATAGCAGCCGGTAAGCCCTTATTACAGACTAAGTTCGGCGATCCTAAATATGCCCCGCTTAATCAAATGCGGAGCTCTCTAGACGCATTCTTGGACTTGCCGAAGAGCGCCTCCGATGCCACGCAATTTTACCAAGCGCAAGAAGGGTATGTAACGGAGAAGCTTTTTTGGACACAATTCGGCACGCCAAAGCGCCCGCTGTTGCTGAACGAACAAATGGCCCAGTGGGCCGAGCTTCAAAAGATATCCGGTTCCACCATGAAGGACGTCGTGGTCCGGCTATGGCCGACAGAGCCAATTCAGAATAGTTATTTCGGTTTGGTGCAGCGACTTATGGATGTGGTGCCGCGTATCGACGTCGTGAAGCGATCATCGTGCATTGAAGGTGCACGGATGGCCTTTGCCCACGTCAAGATGTATTGGGTGAAGATGAAGGCCACTGATATTGCAGCGAAGAGTCCACCCGAGGGCAAGGACGAACACACACCGGAGCATTATTTTGGAGATGTCCTAGAGGGCGCCCGCTTAATAGAGGTTCAGTGCTTAAAGGATATGGTTTTCGAGTGAATGTGACGAAATTGTAAAAACAATATTATGATATGTTAAGGCTATGCCTAGAAGTTTTGGCTCCTCCTGTGCGGCCGTTTTTGTATAATCTGAAAGTTTCCAATCGTCGGCTTCAGCCCCGTCGCATAAAATACGGGGGTGTTCGGAAAAGCACTTGATCACTCTTGACCCAACGTCTTGGTCCGTGAAGGAGGTGTCAGTGCGGTGAACTAGGCAATCGAACTATAGGGCTTTAACACTTTCACTTAGCCATAGGAGTTTGACAGTGGGTCTACGATATAGCCCCTGGTATGTACGCCGCTATCCGAATACGGTGCGTTACATAAGCGACCGAAAGAACGGTCCTTCGTGTAACACGGGAGGAATCGCGAAAGATTCTGATAAGTCATCGAGTGGTTGACTAGCTCTCGCCGCATCATGACAGTCAGTTTTCGGCTTTCTCTACTGAGGTGCTCATCCGGATAAACCAGGGCACAATCACAATAGTTCTCCCTTTACTACCCTAGCCGATAGAGCGGAATGTAAGGTTGTAAGCACAGGAGCCGGGCAACCCAACTATTGACCAAAGACATGATTCGGAGCTAATGCATATAAGGCCGAACTCGTGATGCCGAAGTGTGATGTAAAGTTGTTCGGACTTACAAGCAATGTATTTGTTCCCATATTGAGCCCTTGGCAGTTTGGGCCGAGGTGTGTGCGCGAAACAACCGAAGAAGCAAAATTCAGTTCTTTTAGAAAAAGCGAATACTGAATACGGATTATGTTCACTGGGACCTGATTGATATGTCAACTGCTATTTTACAGATAATAACGCCACGACCCAGGCTATTTGACATGCCGGTGGTCGAAGGCTGAGGGAGAAGGCACTTTACAGGCTCTAAATAGAGAGTGCGGTCTACTAAGAATTATTTGGACCTCCTGTCGCACGTCTACGTCGCCTTGCCTCGGTGAAGGGATTCCTTAACAGGAATAGCCTTTGGGTAGGTGAATGGAGCCGAACTCCGAAAGAGTCCGTAAGATGACCCGTCATTAAGCCACTTGTGGTAAAAGATAAAAAATAATTAGAAAAGAAAAGAAAAGGAGGATATAGGAGAGCTTGTAGGCCTGTCCATATTATGCCTTTGCCAATGACCAGGGTATTCTAAGTACATCATTATGTACGCGTGGTACAAACTTTGCGGGTATATGAGGCAAACGACGAAGGCCAAACTGCTAATCCAGCTCTGAGATTGATCGGCCCCATTTAATAGAGGCCAGCGGCTTAATAGCCGACGAGATATGCGGCTTGATGAGGCCTCTTGGTACTTCGACTCTGGTAGCCGTAGTATGACTCTCCGTATGGAGGGAGTGTTCCGTATTTCCATTTATTGTTATGACGCCGCGTGGACCGGGCATCTTAGGTTTTGCGCGGGCGTAGAATGGGACCGCATTAAAACGAGCAAAAGTGGTACGCCCCAGAAGTGCATGGTAGCTACTACGGAACGGGACAATATCAAAGGTCAAGCCTTCGCTTCGGAAGTTGTTCGGCGAACCAAAAATGACTTCCAGTGTAATGGAGCCCCTATAGTGAGCTTCTACGCCGAATACTACTCCCTTGAGGGTAGCTGTGGTGGGCTAGATTCTTGAAGGATCGATGCCCATTTTGCGGACAATATCTTAGTAGAGTAGATTAAGGCTACTATCGCCATCCATAAGGACTTCCGTGAGATGGAACCCATCGATAATTGGATCGATGATCAGAGCCGCCGAACCTTCAGGACGGATATGGTGAAATTTTGGGGGAAAACGGCTGTATGGCGTATACGTCCCGTAGTGCGCACCTGCGCTCCTCTGTAGGGGTGTGCATCACGTATACCATGTTTACGGTTTTTACTTCGGGGGGAAATTGTTTCTGACCCCCGGTATTCGGCTAGCGAGTCTCTTCGTCGCTGCTGTCACTAGGTGGCCCCTTCCCCTTGTGTTCGGCATTAAGCTTGCCGGCTTGTTTGAAGACCCAACAACTTCGGTTGGTGTGAGTAGCTGGTTTATCGGGGTGCCATGAATCTGGCAGGGCCGATCTAGTATTTTGTCTAAATTGGATGATCCGTCTCTATGTGCCTTGAATGGCTTTTTCCGTTGACCGGGTTTGGAGCCGCTGAATCTAGCGTTGACCGGCGTGTCTTGCGTTCTTTTGTTATGATTGCGACGTTTGTGTTTATTGCGTCATGGCTCGCCGTTGCCGTCTCGGATTTCGGAAGTGCCTGGATCGCTGGTGCTGTTGCTTCTACGAGCGAGCCAGCTGTCTTCTCCCGCGCAAAAGTGGGTCATTAGAGCGGTAAGGGCTGCCATGGACTTTGGTTTTCTTGACCGAGGTGGCGGGCGAGCCACTCATCCCGGACACTGTGCTTGAAGGCCGCGAGGGTTTCGGCGTCTGGACAATCGACAATTTGGTTCTTTTTAATTAGGAATCTAGTCCAGAGCTTCCTGGCTGACTCTCCGGGCTGCTGGATGATGTGACTTAAGTCATCGCCATCTGGTGGCCGGACATATGTACCTTGGAAGTTATTGCGAAAGGCGGCTTCCAGGTCTTCCCAGCTGCCAACGGAGTTCTCTGGAAGGCTATTGAGCCAATGCCGCGTTGGTCCCTTTAGTTTTAATGCGAGGTATTTGATGGTGTGGAGATCATCACCACGGGCCATGTGGATATGAAGGAGAAAATTTTCAATCCATACCACGGCATCTGTTGTTCCATCGTTTGATTCGATATTCATGGGTTTAAACCCTTCTAGGAATTCGTGCCCCATTACTTCATCAGTGAAGCAAAGAGGGTGTGCGGCGCCTCTATATCTGGCCATATCGCGATGTAGCTCGGATGGAGTCCATCTGCGGCATTTGGCCCGGACGTCATTAGGTTTGTCACGTTCGAATAGATAGCCATCGTCGCGTGTCGGGGCACGCCCCCACGATCCGTAGATTGATCTGGCCGGACCTCCTTTATTCTTCAGGCCCCGCCGGAGATCATACGTGTATGCCCGAGCTGTTTTATCCCTTCCTTTACCACAAGGTAGTACGGGCTGGTGTTCGGCTTGAGCTGCCATTTTGTCCCGGCCATGTGGTGGTCGATTAGTCGCATTACACGCTGATGGTGCGGGCTCAAGTGCCTCGTGATCGAATTGGGGTAGCAGTTTACGCTTCAGGTAACTTTTGGTTGGGCGATGGAGGCCGTATTCTTCTGCTGCCAGTACATCAGTCCATCTATCGTTGAGTAGATCTTGATCAACTTGAAGCTGCTGCTGCTTCTTTTTCAAGCTCCTTGTAGTGGCTATTAGCTGTTGCTTAAAGCGCTCCTGCTCAAGAGGTTCCTCTGGCACGATAAAATCCTCACCGCCGACGCTCACCTCATCCTTGGAGCGTGGGAGATAAGTACTGTCCCCTGAGTCTTCATGCGCGGCCTGTTCATCAGGGCTGACATAGAGCGGCGATATTGTTCCCATTCATCCTGTTCGGAAGTTGGCTCAACGGGGTCTTCATTGTCTCCATCATTGTCTAGAGTATTGTTTTCTCCTGTGCTGATATTGTTGTCTTCTTCACGGCGTGCCTTAGAGCGGCGCCGCTGTCGTCGGTGCTTTGGCTGTATCTCAGGGGGTTTATCTTCCACTGGGTCTTCTTTGTCATCGCCGTTAATTTCTTTGGGTGTGTCCACCATGTATACGTCGTAAGAGGAGGTGGTCGTCCAGTGCCCGGTAAATGGCGGGCTTTGGGCCTGCTCCTCTTCGGCATCGTCGTCCATACCGTTGATGCCTTCGGAGTTGTAGTCGAGCATGTCAGTTAGATCTTCGATAGTGGCTATTAAGTGGGGGTGGGTGGGAAGCGAAATTCCCCATCACCAGCCCCTAGTTCAAACCGGATATAGTTCGGCTATGAGTCCCCTGCTAAAGAGAGGGGTTTTAATGAGTTTAGCACATTGCCAAAAGGTGAGTGCCGGAACATGTCCGTGGAACTGAATTCGACGATCGGCGCCTGGTAAGGCTCGGCGGACGCGGGTGCACGAAGTTCGGAACCAGTGGCCGGAGATGAATCCATGGGTCCGGTGACACAGACCCCGCTCGAGGTTGGATCTGTGCGCTGTTCCAACGCCGCTGAGTCCGCGGCTTCCTTGGCGGGGTTAAGCTTCCCATCTTCTGATGGCGCAAGCTGCTCCGGATCTAAGGCCAAAGCGCATACAGGCGCGATCTCCTGGGTATCGTCCGATGACTGATTTAGGTCATGTTCATCGCGGTGGCAGGGAGCGGTTGCCATGGGCTCAAATCCATTGAAGATCAAGTCTCTGTGGATATCAGTGATGTAGTTCAAGCTTCCTAACCTGACCTGACGGCCAGGGGTGTAGCTGTCGATCTGCTCTAGATGGCCAAACGAGTTGGCCCGCAGTGTGAAGCCACCGAGTACGAAGATCTGTCCAGGGAGAAAGACATCTCCCTGGGCAGCGTTGTTGATGATGGATGGAGCCATCGAACCTTGTGATGACGGCACAGAGGAACTCTCAATGAAAGCACCAATGTCGGTGTCAAAACCGGTGGATCTCGGGTAGGGGGTCCCAAACTGTGCGTCTAAGGTTGATGGTAACAGGAGACAGAGGACACGATGTTTACCCAGGTTCGGGCCCTCTCTATGGAGGTAATACCCTACTTCCTGCTTGATTGATCTTGATGAATATGAGTATTACAAGAGTTGATCTACCTCGAGATCGTAATGGCTAAAACCCTAGAAGTCTAGCCTATATGATTATGATTGTCTCCATGGACTAAACCCTCCGGTTTATATAGACACCGGAGGGGACTAGGGTTATACAAAGTCGGCTACAAAGAAAGGAATATTCATATCCGAATATCAAACTTGCCATCCATGCCAAGGAGAGTCCCATCTGGACACGGGTGAGAGTCTTCGGTCTTGTATCTTCATGGCCCAACAGTCCGGCCCATGTCCAACGGACTGGACGCCCAAGGACCCCTTAGTCCAGGACTCCATCAACAACAAAAAAAGTGTATAGTACGAAATCAATTTGCACTTCCCTCAACAATAAAAAACAATTCGTGTTGTGTAGCATATGGACTAAATTTGAGTAGATTTTCCCTGTTTGAATGGGATTGTACTCGGGTTAGTTATACAACCATCTAAATATTATTTTCACAACACATGACATGAATATAGGAGTAGTAAATTCCTATATAAATATGAACTACATGTACATACGATCTCAAATTCAAATACATGTATCCATTTTATGTTGAATTCAAATCATAGTACATGTATGCTCTGGCTAGATGTTCGAAATCTAAACCATGTATGATACTACGTACAATGTGTTTAACACACACAAACACCATTTAGACTAGTAAGGTACATGTGCATTGCACGCATGAGATTTGGCAACCAAATTACGAATAATTACCACTCTATAGCATGTAAGCTTTGAGTCATATATGCATGATGTAGATGTTCGTTTAATTCTTATAGTTCATCTCATTCAAAATCATTTAGTTTTTATAAAAAAAGCTAATCTGTTTTAAGATTCATGGAATTATGCGTTGTAAAGCATAAAGTAAAAAATAAATAATGGCAATTCATGTAGAAAAAATTTGGAATTATGATACGGAAGATTCTAGAACAAAGTAGAAGTGCTTGTGTTTTGAGTTTTGTGCATTATGCTTAAGTTCAACCATGGAGTCTTCTGTACATGTGGCAAAATCTGGTGGAATATAGATGATATCCAATGGCCAGTAGTGCTCGGATTTGCCATCTCTGCATCGTCGGATTGCTTCATCCAACGACCATCTTTCAAAGTTAAAGTTATTCACACAGTATATAAAATATAAAATATAAAATATATATAGGGGTGTAGATATAGATATGTGATGTGAAAGCCACCCATCATCTCCAATTAGAATAGTGTGTCCATGCACAGATGCAATGTGGCCAAACGATGCCTGCCATCGGTATCTCAAATTCAAATCAGTCTGACCATGTTCAATGTGTATACAGTATAGCATGCTCGTTTCCAAACCACACCGCGCATATCTCAGTTATATTCACGCATGCATGGGTTTCAAACATCATGATCTCTTATTCAAATATTTGAATTCAACTTTACATTGATTATGACCTCACCTAGTCTTTTACACCCACACTGTCGGAGTAAATAACCATGGGTAGCCTAGCCGGCTCCCCCTGGCCCTTCTGAAAAAATTACGAGCCGATTCGGCCCTCAAGAATCCAAGACGCAGGGCCGCCTTCCCCTTGCCGGCTGTCTCCAGGCCGGCTATCGAAAGGCGGCCCGACTTCAGCCCTCATGAAGAGAAGCCGCGGGAGGGCCGGCTTCGAGAAGCTGGTCGGGAGAAGGCCGACTCCAAGAAGCCGGCTCCCTTAAAGCGGTCAGGATCGTACCCTCAAAGTCTGCATCCACATAACGGTGATGTGACGGGGCGTGGCTACAGTGAAGTATGCCACCCCCGAATCCTGGAGCACGCCTGGCACAGTGCGCTGTACGGGTGGCCATGACCCGTCCGGCGCAGCACTGTTGCCATGATGACCCTGATGTCATCCACGACGGGCTACCCGTACGGCCCACGGGCGGTGGGCCCCTTCGGGCAGAGAGACACCCGAAGGCGGCCAGACCTCCCCCAGTCGGCCCAAGATAGAGCCGGCTCCCCACAGCTGGCTTGCCACCTCCCTCGAAGAAGATGCCCCATTAAGGAGACAAGACGCAGTGGGGCTACAGTGATCGCCCACCGGGCAGCGGCACTGTAGCCACGCCCACTTCGGCGAAGCTTTCGCCACCAAGATTGAGCAAAAGTAACCAGCCGCCGACAAGGCCCTGACAGTGGGGCCTGCCTGTCGACCAAGGAGCTGGCAGCCGGCGGGCCCCAGCAGCCGGCGCAGAAGCCGGAGAGCGTAGACACAGACGGCTGGGCCCCGCGCCCAGCTGGATTACCATTGTACCCCCGGGGGGTAGGCTTATATAAACCCCCGGGGCATCCATGCAAAGGGAGATCAATCCCTGCTAGTCTCGGACACCACATAGGGAGGAGAAGAGAGCAAGCTGTGCCCTTCTTCCTCCTCTCGCCAACAGCTCAAGGAGCACCGTGTAGCTACTTGTTCATCTAGTGACCATGCGGAGACCCCGCAGAGCAGCAGTAGGGGTGTTATCTCCATGGAGAGCCCCGAAGCTGGGTAAGATTAGCCGGCGTGCATGTCTTCGCCTCATCCCGTTTCTAGGCACCGGCGACGTCTTACTGGCTCCCACAATGATAAGCCACTCGTTGGCATATGTCGCACCTACCACCCGACATTTGGTGCCCACCGTGGGGCCAGGTGCACCGTCGTCCGGAGACCTGTTCTGGACGGGAACCCTCTTCCTCCCCCGCGAGCGTAGCCAGCCCGGCACGCCCGATGGTGCTTGCCACGACGTGCTACAAGGCGTCACCAACATCTGTGTTGCGAGCAGCCTTGTCAATCTCCTTGACAAGACTCTCATCTCTGACGAGCTCGCCCCTGACGCGGGCACCGACCACCTCGTCAACCTCCTCGGCCAGCTCCACGTCTCCTGCGAGCCTGCCGTGGACTTGGAGTCGGTTGGCTCCACCAATCCGATGCCTGTCGACTCCGACACGGCCTCGCTCGACACGTTCCCCACCAATGTCGCGATCTACAACGACCCGCTTCCCCGGGCCGATGGCTGCAATGCTGTCACCACCGAGGTGATGGTCATCGGCCACGGCGGCGCTTCTGACGAGAGCGCCCACGACGCCCCGCATGCGGCGGTCCACGACTTGTCCATCCCCCTCCCGGCCGATGCCGATGCTGAAGCACTGGAAGCTCGCCGCCTCGCCCTCCTCGCGGAGGGCCGGAAGTTGGTTTCCATGAGACGCCTCGCTGAGTCCCACCGACGCAAGGCCGACCGCGCCGCCTTTGGCACGCCTCCCCTAGGCAGGCCTAGCCGGGCCGGCGTTGTCAGACAGCGCGGCACTGTCATCGCCGATATGCTAGGAGTCGACCGCCCAGTCTACGCTACTCCACTCGAGAACCTGCGCGCCGCCCAGGCGGCCGTAGACGAGCTAGATGGACTGGGGGCCGAAGAGCTCCCCCACATGACCCGACGCATCCAACAGCTGATCGATGCAGCCGCGCAGCGGCACGAAGCCGACGCCCGCGCGGAAAGCCCTCCCCCGCGCCGAGATCACGGCGCGACGTCCCGGACGCCGACTACGGGCAAAACCCGCGCGCGGCGCGAGAAAGAACTGGCTGCCAGCCGAAGTCGAACCCGAATCTCCATCGAGCGAGATGCAGAAGGCCACCCCGGGCCATGGAGTGGCGGGGCAACCTGCCTCCGCCCCGGCCCTGTGGAGAGAGATATCCCACCCCGCCGCCTGTTGCGCATCCGACTCTCAGCGGCCGGCTAGGTCGCCGCGAAGGAGTCGGCGAGAACGATGCCCGCCATCGGATCGACCGCCTGGCGCGATCCCTGGCGCTAGAAGAAGACGTTGTCGGCCCGCCTTGCTTCGGCCCCCGCATCCGCGACGATCCTTTCCCCAAAGGATTCTCGCTCCCAAGAGACACGCCCAAGTACAACGGCTCCGTGAAGCCGGAAGATTGGTTGATTGACTACTCCACGGCGGTTAGCATAGCCAACGGCAATAGGCGCGTTGCCGTGAAGTACGTGCCCCTCATGCTGCAGGGCACGGCGCGGACCTGGCTCAACAGCCTCAAGCCATACAGCATCAACAGCTGGCTAGACTTCACAGAAGCCTTCGTCCGCAACTTCACCAGCACCTACAAGCGGGCTCCCAAGCCCAAACAGCCCTCCTTGTGCGTACAAGGCCCCGCCGAGTCCACTCGCGACTCCTCACGCGTTGGGCCGAGCTCCGCAACTCTTGTGAAGGGGTGCACGAGGTGCAAGCCATAGAATACTTCACTGCCGGGTGCCGAGAAGGCACCCTCCTCAAGCACAAGCTCCTCTGCGACGAGCCGACTACCCTCGACGAGCTTCTGATCATAGCGGACAAGTACGCCACCGCCGACTCCTCGATGAAGACCGAACTCCGGGTAGACGCGTCCGGAAAGGTACTCAACCCGACGCCCAAGACGCCGGCTGGGGACTCCGGCCGACGCCCACACCAGAATGACCACAAGCGCAGGGGCCCGGTGCCGCCCTCCGTCAGTCAGCAGGTGGCCACAGTCAAAGACGAGCAGCCCGAAGCGCGGCCCGCACCCAAGAAGCAGAGGGGCGGCAAGCCGGCTTGGCAGCCGGCCTTCTCCTACGAGTAGACTCTCGACGCCCCGTGCAAGTTCCACAGCGGCGCGAAGCCGTCCAACCACACGACCCGGAAGTGCCACTGGCTCACCCGAATCTCTAAAGGCGAAGGGCTCGCTCCGCCTCCGCCTGCCGGTCCGCCGCCTCCGGCTCCGCAGCCGCCGGCCGCTCGGCCCGCAGTCGGAGCCGTGCATGATGAGTTCCCCGACGAGCATGCCGCCTATATCATCTTTACAAGTCAGCCCAAAGACCGGCGCGGCAAACGCCGAGAGCACCAAGAAGTCAGCATGGTTGCTGCCAACCCCGCCGAGCACATGCACTGGTCAGAAAAACCTATCAGCTGGAGCCGGACCGACCACCCAGAGGTGATGCCGTCTCCCGGCTCTTATGCGTTGGTTTTGGATGCCACCCTTGCAACGGATAGATGCGCTGCCCGATTCTCCCGCGTGCTGATAGACGGCGGGAGCAGCATCAACATCCTGTACCGTGACACCATGGAGAAGCTGAATGTCAAGACGAAGCAACTCATGCCTACTCGGACTGTGTTCCATGGCATCGTACCCGGCCTGTCCTGCGCCCCCATTGGCAAGATCAAGATTGATGTACTTTTTGGGGACAAGGAGCATTTCCGCTGAGAAGCGATCTGGTTTGAAGTGGTGGACCTGGAGAGCCCTTACCATGTATTGCTTGGCCGACCTGCCTTGGCCAAGTTCATGGCAATTCCCCACTATGCATACCTCAAGATGAAGATACTGAGCACCAAAGGCGTCATCACCATAGGCGGCGATTACAAGAAGTCCTCTGAGTGCGCAGCAGCCAGCAGTCGGTTGGCCGAGTCCCTTGTGATTGCCGAAGAAAAGAAGATGTTGGACCGAGTCGTGGCCATGGCCGACAAGCAGTCGGCCTTGTCCCCCGATCCCAAGGAGCATGATGCTCAAGGATCTTTCCAGCCGGACAAGGAGACGAAGAAGATACCTCTTGACCCCGAGCGCCCAGAGAGGTTTGCCGTCATCGGGGCAAACCTAAACAACAAATAGGAAGGCGAGCTCGCCGATTTCCTCCGTGAGAATCGGGACATCTTTGCATGGTCCCCCAAGGACATGTCGGGCGTCCCGAAGGAATTCGCCGAGCACAAACTACACGTCCGAGAAGACGCAAAGCCAGTCAAACAACCCCTCCGCCGACTGTCGGAGGAGAAACGCAGGATTGTGGGAGAGGAGATAGCCCGGCTTCTGGCAGCCGGCTTCATTATGGAAGTTTTCTTTCCAGAGTGGCTTGCCAACCCGGTCCTCGTGCTAAAGAAAAACAACAAGTGGCGCATGTGTATAGACTACACGAGCCTCAACAAGGCCTGCCCCAAAGATCCCTTTGCCCTGCCAAGGATTGACCAAGTGATAGACTCCACGGCCGGATGCGAGCAGTTGAGTTTCTTGGATGCTTACTCAGGGTATCACCAGATAAAGTTAAATCCGGCAGACCGCCTGAAGACCGCCTTCATCACGCCATTCGGAGCCTTCTGCTACCTGACTATGACATTCGGCTTGAGAAATGCCGGTGCCACTTTTCAGCATTGCATGCAGAAGTGCCTCCTCAAGCAACTTGGCAGAAATGCCCACGTCTACGTAGACGACATTGTAGTGAAGGCGAAGAAGTGTGGCACCTTGCTGGAAGACCTCAAGGAAACATTTGAGAACCTACGCCGGTTCCAAATCAAGCTTAACCCCGAGAAATGCGTGTTCGGAGTGCCAGCCGGCCAGCTCCTAGGCTTCCTGGTCTCCGAACGCGGCATCGAATGCTACCTAGTAAAGATCAAGGCCATTGAGAGAATGGCGATTCCCACCAAACTTCGAGACGTCCAGAAGTTTACCGGATGCTTGGCCTCCCTGAACCGCTTCATCAGCCGGCTCGGAGAGAAAGCTCTTCCCCTCTACCGCCTCATGAAGAAGACCAACCACTTCGAGTGGAATGACCAAGCCGATCAAGCTTTTCACGAGCTGAAGAAGATGCTGGCCACGCTGCCTGTCCTGGCGGCGCCGACTGAGAAAGAGCCCATGCTCCTCTACATTGCCGCAACCAGCCGGGTGGTCAGCACCGTCATCGTAGTCCAACGCCCAGAAGAAGGCCGAGCCCAGCCGGTCCAGAGGCCGGTGTACTATTTGAGCGAGGTGCTGTCTACCTCGAAGCAGAACTACCCGCACTACCAGAAGATGTGCTACGGGTGTACTTCGCCGCCAAGAAGCTGAAGCCCTACTTCCAAGAGCATCCCATCACAGTTGTATGCACCGCCCCGCTGGCCGAGATCATAGGCAGCCGGGATGCATCCGGTCGGGTGGCGAAATGGGCCATCGAGCTGGCCCCCTATACGATCTTCTACCAGCCTCGCACTGCCATCAAGTCCCAAGCATTGGCCGACTTCCTCGTCGACTGGGCCGAGACCCAGTACCTACCGCCGGCTCCCGACTCCACTCATTGGCGCATGCACTTCGATGGGTCCAAGATGCGCACCGGCTTGGGAGCCGGCGTCATCCTCACCTCTCCCAAAGGCGACAAGCTCAGATACACGCTGCAAATTCACTTTTCCGCCTCCAACAACGTGGCCGAGTATGAGGCGCTCATACACGGGCTCCGGCTTGCCAAAGAACTTGGCATTCACCGGATCCTATGTTATGGAGACTCGGACTTGGTGGTCCAGCAATCATCCGGTGACTGGGATGCCAAGGACGCAAATATGGTAAGCTACCGCTTCCTCGTTCAGCAGATCAGTGGGTATTTTGAAGGATGCAAGTTCCTCCACGTACCACGAGCCGACAACAAGCCAGCTGATGCCCTGGCTCGAATAGGCTCCACTCGGCAAGCAATACCAACCGTTGTCTCTCTACAACGCCTCCTCAAGCCGTCTATCAAGCCGTCTCGAGAGTCCGATTCCATCTTCGTGCCGCCTGACCCCGACGCAGCCGGCTCGAAGAACCAAGCAGGTGACCTGGGGATTTCGATAGTCGGCCAGGGGGTATCAGCAGGCGGCTCGGGGACTTCCGTAGTTACGCCTGACCCGGGGACTGCCTCACCCGGCTCGGGGACTGCGGTAGTCGGCCCGGAGACTACACCAACACAACAGGCGGCGGCCAACTCCAGCATTTCACCGCCCAGCCCGCCCGCCCTGGTCGCAGTAGCCGTTTTGGCAATAGAAGAAGTCGCAGCTCCGTCATGGGCACAATCGTTAACAGAGAACTCGTCAAGTGCAGTGTCACTGGAGTCCTCCAGTGATGCGTTGAGCAAGAGAAGGGAATTGCAATCCTCAGGGACATCCACCAAGGAGAATGCGGCCACCATGCGGCCTCAAGATCACTCGTCGCCAAAGCCTTCCGCCATGGCTTCTTTTGGCCAACTACTTTGGATGACGCCAAGAAGTTAGTTAAACATTGCAAAGGGTGCCAACTCTTCAGCTCCAAGCAATACATGCCGGCTTCAGCACTCAAGACCATTCCCCTCACTTGGCCCTTCGCCGTTTGGGGACTAGACATGGTGGGCCCATTCAAGACGGCGCGCGGCGGCATGACACATCTTCTTGTCGCCGTGGACAAATTCACCAAATGGATTGAGGCAAAGTCGATCAAGAAGCTGAATGGGCCGACTGCCGTGACATTTATCATAGATATAACAACTCGGTACGGCGTACCACACAGCATCATCATCTACAATGGCACGAATTTCGCCAAGGGAGCCTTGGCACGTTTTTGCGCGACGCAAGGCATCCGGTTGGACCTAGCGTCCGTCGCCCACCCGCAGTCAAACGGCCAGGTCGAGCGAACCAACGGCCTCATCCTTTCCGACATCAAGCCCCGACTGATCGTACCACTGGAGCGTTCAGCCAGCTGTTGGCTCGATGAGCTGCCGGCTGTCCTCTGGAGTCTGCGCACTACACCAAACAAGTCAACCGGCTTCACTCCTTTCTTCCTCGTATATGGTGCCGAGGCGGTCATCCCAACTGACACGGAGTTCGACTCGCCTCGGGTAACCATGTACACAGAAGCCGAGGCCAAGGAAGCACGAGAAGACGGCGTCGACCTGCTGGAAGAAGGCCGGCTGTTAGCCCTCAGCCGGTCCGCCATCAATCAGCAGGGCCTGCGCCGCTACCACAGCCGGAAGGTCAAGCCAAGATCCTTCCAAGAGGGCGATCTTGTGCTCCGGCTGATCCAGCGAACAGCCGGCCAGCACAAGCTCTCGGCCCCTTGGGAGGGCCCCTTCGTCATCAGCAGAGCCTTAGGCAACGACTCCTACTACCTGATCGACGCGCAGAAGCCGAAGGCACGAAAGAGAGACGACTCCGGCAAGGAGTCGGAACGACCATGGAATGCCAACCTCCTCCGAAGGTTTTATAGTTGAAATGCAGTATGTATCACGCTAACTTTTGTACTAAGTTCGAGACAATAGGCCCCCCCGAGGAGAGCTCGGGGACTGCCATCTTTTGTCTATGAAATGAAAAGTATCATGCTTATGGCCTTGTCATTGCATTCACTTTTTTCCGTCCGGCACCGGGTTCGACTAGTCGGCCCGGAGACAGGCCGCCTGGAGTTATATTAGAAGTCCTACCCGCAGTCAGACAAGTAGTGTGTCGGCTCCCAAGCTTTCTCTTGCCAAAAGTCGCAGTTCGAAGAACCGGCTGTCCGACTGGCAAGAGTTAAGGGCAGGAACGGGTGCCCACACGAAAAACGGCTAGGGACTAACGGACTAATATAACAAAAGCCGGTTTTTTCTCCCACCACCGACCGGCTACCAGAGTAGCCGGCCGGCCGGCTTCCATTCACCTCGCTCCAATCTAAGAAAGCTCGAGTACTTGCCTTCCCAGAAGGGGAAGGCGGCAAAGGAAACAGCCTAAGGATAAAAAGCATACATGAATGGAAACCAAGCACGCAATAATATTTACATAAAAGACCTTCAAAAGGCCAGCATTCGACATAGTTTGAATACACCCCCAGTGGGTGGAACTGCGCAAGTTTGATAAAATCGTTCAAAAGGCAACAAGCAGGAAAAAAGAAAGACGGCAGACTAAGCCAAGGGAGCGACTGGCGAGTTGGGTAGGTCGGTGGAGATGGCAGTGCTGGCTGGAGAAGTGGCCGGCTGGCGAACCTCGGCATGATCACCGCCTCCCGCAGAGGGCGCGCTAGCATGCGCCTCGTTGCTGGAGGCACGATCAGGCTGAGGCTGGCTGGCCGCTTCACTGGCCGGCTCAACGTCTTTGCCCTCCTCTCCTTCGTCGTCTTCGCCTTCATCGCTGGAGGCGATCTCCTCTGCCGAGTCTTCACCCGCTGCCGGGTCCAGCCCAAACCACTCCTCCGGCTGGGCAGCATCGTCATCATTAATTTCAGGAGCGAAGACGCTGATGTCAGTACACTAGGCGATTGTCGAAGCGCGTTGAGCGATAGCCGGCCGCACCTCCTCTAGCTCTTCGTCGGCCTCCAGCCGCCAGGTGTGCAGCTGGTCCAGGTTCAGCCCCGGATACCAAGCTCAGCCGAACTCCAACGCCCGCCCAGCTCCAAGCCGGGCCGCTGATGCTTTCCAAGCCTCGAAGCGGCCAACCGCAACTTCCAGCCAGTCGACAGTCCGACTCGAGGTGCGGGGAATCGTCTCTCTTGGCCAGAGGGCGGCCAACACCTGCGCCCCGGCACGCTGGAGGTGGCGGAGCATACGATGAGCCGGCTGCAGCCGCGCTTGGACCGCCAAGAGTTGCTCCTCAAGCGTCCGACTCGCGTCTGGCGCGATGTCGGCCCCCGCCTGACGGCGCGCTTCGCGATGGGCCTCGATGGTTTGGGTAGCAAAGACGGAGTAGCCGAGAAAGTAGTCTGCACAAAGAATAAAAAGCAGCACAAGTCAGAACACAAATTAGGCGGCAAGGGGAATGCAAGGAGCGAGGAAGGCGGCTTACCGTCGATCAAATCCTCAATACGGCCGAAGCCTTCATTCAGCGCTTGCCTGGTCTCAGCCCAGCCCGCCGCTTCGGTCTCGAACTCGGCCTTCAGGGCGGCTTTTTTATCCTGCGCCTTCTTCAGGGCCGCCTTGTGGCTCTCCTCCTGGTCAGCCAGCTTCTTGGCCAGGCTGTCGCGCTCCAGGACCAAGGCGTCGTACTCAGTTTCCTTGGCGCGAAGGGCGGCCTGCGCCTCGCTGAGCTGCCCCCTCAAGTCGGCATTGGCTCCTGCAAGCATGAAGACAAAGGAAAAATTAATAAGGGGAAGTCGTCAAGGAAGATCTGACCCGGCTGCTCAGTAGTCGGCCCGAATCTCGGGGACTACACCCAGTGGGTGCGCTGATGCACCCCCACAGGAGATGAACAAGACAAACACGCACTCTGGCTGCTGGTCCGGTCCTCAGTTCTCTAGCCCAGCTCCTGAGCCTGGGAGTTGAAGGCAGCTGCGCGAAGGTTATGATACTCCTGGAAGATTATACAGGAGGCAAGGATAAGTTAAGTTGTCAGGACCTAGTAAGTTCCAAACCGCCTGCGCAGCAGCCGACTTGGAACTCGGGGACTACACCCAGGGGGTGCGCTAACGCGCCCCCACGGAAGAAATCGAAAGAGCAAAATAACCAAGGACAGAAGACTCACCCGGATGACGGCCCGTGTCGAGAGAAACTCTTGAGTGTATTGCTGTAGCGAGGCGGCCTGAGCTTGAAGCCGGTTCCGGACCTCCTGGGCCGCCGCGTTCAGCTCGCCCGTCCCCCCGCTGGGAGTCCACTCGGACGTGCTGACGCTGGCCGTCTCCAGGGCCTCTGCCGTCTGGCTGGCGCCCGCTGCTCGGTGCGGTTCCGGCACGGAGGCACCACCCCCTGCGTGCCGGCGCAATGCCGGCTGCACCTCGAGGCCGGCCCCTGCCGCCGGCTCGCCCCTGGACGGCTGCTCTGGCGCCGCAGCTGATTGACCGCTTTGGCCCGCTCCAGTCGGCGCCATCTGCGACACCTCCTCCACGAAGATCACGGGATCCTCCCGCCTCTCCATCACCGGCGGGCCTTGGTCGACCTCCTCCGACGGGGGCACGGGAACGTCGGGGGCCACGGCGCGGAGTGGGACAACGAGCAGCGGAGGTTGGTTGTGCGAAGCCTCCGCCTCCGTCTCCGCAGCTGCCGCCTTCGCCCGGGCCTTGGCCGCCACGTCGGCCTGCTCCTTCGTCGCCTGGGCGGTCCTTCGCTCCGCCGCCTCCCGCTCCTCCCGCGCCTCCCGCGCGTTCCGCTCCGTGGCCTCCTTAAGGTCGGCGCGGGGATCCATGCGGCGGGAGCTTGAGGACCCTCCAGTTGGCCCGACTATGGAGCCGCCAGGACCTCGCTTGAGAGAAAGCGGTGCCCTGTCCGGCAAGAAAAGAAAGGTTTAGAAGAGTTTCGGACGAAGAAGACAAAAAAATATATACGCAAGACATTCGACGACTTACGCAGAGATCGCCTGCGGCTGCTTCACCGCCTTGCGGAAGCAGGCCGCCTTAGCGGCCGCCTCATCCCGCTTGGACGCCGCCGTGGAGGCCTTGGATTTTTTCAGCCGGCTGCCGAAGAAGGTCGACGCGGCTCGGCGCTTCTGCGCACCGCCACGGGCAGCCGGCACGACAGACGAGCCCGCGCCTTGATGATCGAGCGCCGGCTGGCGGTGCGGGGCGAGTTCGACCTCGTTGTCATTCGGCCAGTCCTTGAAGCTGGCCCCGAGTCCCGCGCCTCCGGCCTCGTCGCATTCCCCCACGATGGCGTCTTCCATGGCGGCCGCTCCCAGGTCCGGATCGTCGGCGTCGTCCACCGTGCGGTCGGGGAGGAGCTGGCGCTCTACCCCCGCGGCCCCGGCTGTCGGCGGGAGAAGAGGGTTCTGCAAAAGGCAAACGAACTGATCAAGAGTCGGCTATCATGAGGCCGGCTACAAAAAGGAAGAAAAGAAGAAAGAACTTACGGCAGGAGGAGGGTTGGTGCGGGAATACGGCTCCTTGCCGTATCGCCAATCCTCGACGAGCGTGCAGTTGGAGATATAATTCACCATTTAAGACACCTCTGCGTGAGGCATCTCCCTGGTGCTCAGTCGGACGGGTCGAAGCGGCACTCATTTGGCAGATCATGTGAGGCCGGCCTTGGAGCAGAAGAACCCGGTGCTCCACGAAGGCGGCCACCAAGTCGGCTCTGGTCAGGCCCTCCGACTGGATCATCACCCGAAGCCGGGAGACGGCTGCGTTCCCGGCCTGAGACAGCGACCTGGCCCAGTAGCTCCACGAAGGCTGCCTCCCAGCCGGCGGGCCGGCTACGTAATCCGGCAGGTTGACGTAGTCGCCTTGCTGGGCGACGTTCTTCACGTAGAAATAAGACTTCTGCCAAAGCTTCACCGACTGGATCAGCGGAATGGACGGGAACGGATTGTTCTCGCTTGCCCGCCTCATGGCAATGAAGGCTCCGCAGGGGGCGGGCACGCCCACGACGACGGTGCCGAGCTTGCTTTGGAAGAACTCCCCCCAGAGCTCGAGCGTGGGGAGAACTCCAAGAAAGCCCTCGCACAGGGTGACGAAGGCCGACAACAGCATCACCGCGTTGGGCGTGAGGTGATGCGGCTGGAGGTGGTAGAACTCGAGGAAGGCTCGAAGGAATCCGCTTGCCGGGAGGCCGAAGCCGCGCAGGCAGTGCGAGCGGAAGATCACCCGCTCGCCCTCCTCCGGTGCCGGCGAAATCTCCCTCGCCGGCGCTTGACGAACCTGCACAAGGTTCTCGCCGGGCAGACGCCGCGTCCGGCGGAGGAACTCGACGTGGTCCTCATGGACGTTGGAGCCATCCCATGAGCTCGACAGCGCCATGGGAGCGATGCAGCGGGGAGCAAGAGAAAGCGACGGCGGTATGGCGCGACAAAGAGTTGTTGCGGCGAAGAGAAGAAGAAGGAGGGCGAGAAGGGGCGGAGTGAGGGAGAGCGCACGAGCCTCTGTCGCTCCCCCTCCTCCTCCTACTTATAGACCACGCGGCGGAGCCGAGGAGGCGCGGCGTGGGGGAACGTGGGGATCAACTACGCCCACTCCCCCACGTCCCGCGATTATTGTGCCTTGATGGCAGAATAAAACCACCGCGGGAAGGCGAGCGGTCCATGTGGGCCGCAGAAGATCCGCGCTCGGACCGAGGCCTGCGAGTGGCGGGCCCGGGCCTGTGGCGGCGTCCCGTCGCGCGCGTACGTTGGCAGGATTTCCTCGCCACGTGGCCCGCGTTCCCGACTACGAGAAACGGAGCTTTTCCGAAGACGGCGCGCACGAGCAAAGCCGGCCCCTCGGGATAGGAAGCTGACCTAGCTTCTCGTCCCTTTGTCAGCCTCGAAGCTTGATCAGCTTCGGGGACTACTGTCGGAGTAAATAACCATGGGTAGCCTAGCCGGCTCCCCCTGGCCCTTCTGAAAAAATTACGAGCCGATTCGGCCCTCAAGAATCCAAGACGCAGGTCCGCCTTCCCCTTGCCGGCTATCTCCAGGCCGGCTATCGAAAGGCGGCCCGACTTCAGCCCTCATGAAGAGAAGCCGCGGGAGGGCCGGCTCCGAGAAGCCGGTCACGAGAAGGCCGACTCCAAGAAGCCGGCTCCCATAAAGCGGTCAAGATCGTACCCTCGAATTCTGCATCCACATAACGGCGATGTGACGGAGCGTGGCTACAGTGAAGTCTGCCACCCCCGAATCCTGGAGCACGCCTGGCACAGTGCGCTGTACGGGTGGCCATGACCTGTCCGGTGCAGCACTGTTGCCATGATGACCCTGATGTCATCCACGGCGGGCTACCCGTACGGCCCACGGGCGGTGGGCCCCTTCAGGCAGAGAGACACCCGAAGGCGGCCAGACCTCCCCCAGTCGGCCCAAGATAGAGCCGGCTCCCCACAGCTGGCTTGCCACCTCCCTCGAAGAAGATGCCCCATTAAGGAGACAAGACGCAGTGGGGCTACAGTGATCGCCCACCGGGCAGCGGCACTGTAGCCACGCCCACTTCGGAGAAGCCTTCGCCACCAAGATTGAGCAACAGTAACCAGCCGCCGACAAGGCCCTGACAGTGGGGCCTGCCTGTCGACCAAGGAGCCGGCAGCCGGCGGGCCCCAGCAGCCGGCGCAGAAGCCGGAGAGCGTAGACACAGACGGCTGGGCCCCGCGCCCAGCTGGATTACCATTGTACCCCCGGGGGTAGGCCTATATAAACCCCCCGGGGCATCCATGCAAAGGGAGATCAATCCCTGCTAGTCTCGGACACCACATAGGGAGGAGAAGAGAGCAAGCCGTGCCCTTCTTCCTCCTCTCGCCAACAGCTCAAGGAGCACCGTGTAGCTACTTGTTCATCTAGTGACCATGCGGAGACCCCGCAGAGCAGCAGTAGGGGTGTTATCTCCATGGAGATCCCCGAAGCTGGGTAAGATTCGCCGGCGTGCACGTCTTCGCCTCATCCCGTTTCCAAGCACCGGCGATGTCTTACTGGCTCCCACAATGATAAGCCACTCGTTGGCATATGTCGCACCTACCACCCGACACACACGGTCGTCTTCTCTTTATAATTGTACCAGTAACTTTCTCTCGTGCATGCATGCACACACGCTACCACTTGGCATTATCCATCGCACACATGCAATCTTTTTCTTCAGATTGGTCTCCCATGCATGCACACACACACCTCCCCCTCTTCATCATTTCGGGCATTCTTTATCTCTCATGTGCATGCACAACAATCGATGTTCCTCTATGTGTGTGTGTATATAGCTAGGTCTTTCCTAGTTTTCCACACAAACCGATCAATCTATATATCTAGTGAGGTCTCACCCTCTTTCCCACATACACATCGATCAATCTATACCTTTCTATATAGGATTACATAGCTAGTACACCCACAATAATTATATATCCAACGTCCCCCTCTCATGATCCATGCCTTCCACTTCATCTCTCAGACGCGCGTATAGTGGCAAAGACAGGGGCAGCAAGGGCCATGTCCCCCCTAACATCACTATATATTGAGGCTAATATGAATGTGATCAGTAGATCAATTCCTGGTAAAATGGTTTAAGTTGATGAATTGGCCCTCCTCATAAAGGATTAGCAATGCTTGCCCCCCTAGCTAATTTATTTTTCATGGCTCCACCACTGTGCACAACCGCACATGTTCTCGCCCCCTCTCTTTAAATATCAATCTCGCACTTGTGCACTCCTTCATAGTCTCCCTCCACTTGGCCCCTCGCACCATGTTCCAGCCCCCCATTAGATTCTGCCACATGTACAATCTAGAAGACTCCATGGTTGAATTTAAGCATAGGGTTTAATCATAAGTGGGATGCTTGTCCAAGGAAGGGCAGCACCCAAGCACCGGTCCACCCACATATCAAATTATCAAAGTACCGAACGCGAATCATATGAACGTGATGAAAACTAGCTTGATGATAATTCCCATGTGTCCTCGGGAGCGCTTTCCTTTATATAAGAGTTTGTCCAGGCTTGTCCTTTGCTACAAAAAGGATTGGGCCGTCTTGCTTCACCTTATTTACTTTTATTACTTGTTACCTGTTACCAATTACCTTATCACAAAACTATCTGTTACCGATAATTTCAGTCCTTGTAGAAAATACCTTGCTAAAAACCGCTTATCATTTCCTTCTGCTCCTCGTTGGGTTCGACAGTCTTACTTATCGAAAAGGCTACGATAGATCCCCTACACTTGTGGGTCATCAAGACTCTTTTCTGGCACCATTTTCGGGGAGTGAAGCACCTTTGGTAGGTGGAATTTGGTAAGGAAAAATTTATATAGTGTGCTGAAATTTACTGTCACTTCTTACTATGGAACATAATCCTTTGAGGGGCTTGTTTGGGGTATCTTCACCCCGACCAGTAGAGCAAAGAGGTGCTCCTCAACCTACTGAACCTACTGAAAATGTTTACTTTGAAATTCCTTCGGGTATGATAGAGAAACTGCTAGCTAATCCTTTTACATGAGATGGAACATTGCATCCTGATTTGCACCTAATCTATGTGGATGAAATTTGTGGATTATTTAAGCTTGCAGGAATGCCCGAGGATGTTATCAAGAAGAAGGTCTTCCCTTTATCTTTGAAGGGAGAGGCATTGACATGGTTTAGGCTATATGATTATATGGGATAATGGAACTACAACCGATTGAAATTGGAATTTCATTAGAAGTTTTATCCTATGCATCTTGTTCATCGTGATCGTAATTATATATACAATTTTTGGCCTCGTGAAGGAGAAAGCATCGCTCAAGCTTGGGGGAGGCTTAAGTCAATGTTATATTGCCCCAATCACGAGCTCTCAAAAGAAATGATTAATCAAAATATTTATGCTCGGCTTTCTCTCAGTAATCGCTCCATGCTCGATACTTCTTGTACTGGTTCTTTTATGATGAAGACTATTGAATTCAAATGGGATTTATTGGAAAGAATTAAATGCAACTCTGAAGATTGGGATCTCGATGAAGGTAAGGAGTCAGGTATAACTCCTAAGTTTGATTGTGTTAAATCTTTTATGGATACTGGTGCTTTCCGTGAATTGAGCACTAAATATGGACTTGACTATGAGATAGTAGCTTCTTTCTGTGAATCCTTTGCTACTCATGTTGATCTCCCTAAGGAGAAGTGGTTTAAATATAATCCTCCCATTGAAGTAAAAGCATTTGCACCTATTTAAGTTGAAGAAAAGGCTATCATTTATAATGATCCTGTTGTTCCTACTACTTATATTGAGAAACCACCTTTCCCTACTAGAATAAAGGATCATGCTAAATCTTCAATTGTGGTTCGTAAGAGTAATACTAGAACACCTACTCCCTTTGAGCAAATTAAAGTTGAACCTAGTGTTGCTATGGTTAAAGATCTCTTGGCCAATAATATTGATGGACATGTTATTTACTTCTGTGATGAAGCTGCTAGAATTGCTAGGCCCGATACTAAAAATAAACATAGACCTGTTGTAGGCATGCCTGTTATTTCTGTTAAAATAGGAGATCATTGCTATCATGGCTTATGTGATATGGGTGCTAGTGCAAGTGCAATACCTCATTCCTTATATAAATAAATTATGCATGATATTGCACCTGCTGAGATAGAGGAAATTGGTGTTACTATTAAACTTGCCAATAGAGGCACTATTTCCCCAGTTGGGATTGTTAGAGATGTTGAAGTCTTGTGTGGGAAAGCTAAATATCCTGCCGATTTTCTTGTTCTTGGTTCCCCACAAGATAACTTTTGTCCCATTATATTTGGTAGACCCTTCTTGAATACTGTTAATGCTAAGATAGACTGCAATAAGGATATTGTATTAGTTGGTTTAGGGGATATGTCTCATGAATTTAATTTTGCTAAATTTCATTGTCAACCCCATGACAAAGAATTGCCTAGTAAAGATGAAACTATTGGTCTTGCTTCTATTGCCGTGCCTCCTAATGATCCTTTAGAACAATATTTGCTAAACCATGAAAATGATATGTTTATGAATGAAAGAAGGGAAATAGATGAAGTATTCTTAAACAGGGACCTATTTTGAAACACAACTTGTCTGTTGAAATCCTAGTAAAGAAGTGGTAAGAAAAGAAATACTAAAGCTTCTGGAGGCAGGTATAATTTATCCCGTTGCTGATAGTCAGTGGGTAAGTCCTGTCCATTGTGTCCCTAAGAAGGGAGGTATTACTGTTATTCCTAATGATAAAGATGAGTTGGTCCCTCAAAGAATTAGTACATGTTATAGAATGGTAATTGATTTCTACAAATTAAATAAAGCTACTAAAAAGGATCATTACCCTTTACCTTTTATTGATCAAATGCTAGCAAGATCCTTACAAAAAGATGTTCCATTTGTATTTGATGATGATTGTGTAGAAGCATTTGAAATACTTAAGAAAGCTTTGATATCTGCACCTATTGTTCAGCCTCCTGATTGGAATTTACCATTTGAAATTATGTGTGATGCTAGTGATTATGCTGTAGGGGCTGTTCTAGGGAAAAGGGTTTATAAGAAATTAAACGTTATCCAATATGCCAGTAAAACTCTAGACAATTCTCAAAGAAATTATGATACTACTGAAAAGGAGTTTTTGGCAGTTGTATTTGCTTGTGATAAGTTCAGACCTTATATAGTTGATTCTAAAGTAACTGTTCACACTGATCATGCAGATCATGCTGCTATTAAATATCTTATGGAAAAGAAAGATGCTAAACCTAGACTTATTAGATGGGTTCTCTTGCTTCAAGAATTTGATTTGCATATTATTGATAGAAAGGGAGCTGAGAACCCCGTTGCACACAACTTGACTAGGTTAGAGAATGTTCTTGATGACCCACTACCTATTGATGATAGCTTTCCTGATTAAAAATTAGCTGTGATAAATGCTTCTCGTACTGCTCCATGGTATGCTGATTATGCTAATTATATTTGTCGGTGTCAAAACCGGTGGATCTCGGGTAGGGGGTCCTGAACTGTGCGTCTAAGGCGGATGGTAATAGGAGGCAGGGGACACGATGTTTTACCCAGGTTCGGGCCCCCTTGATGGAGGTAAAACCCTACGTCCTGCTTGATTATTCTTGATAATATGAGTAGTACAAGAGTTGATCTACCACGAGATCGGGGAGGCTAAACCCTAAAAGCTAGCCTATGGTATGATTGTATGTTGTCCTACGGGCTAAAACCCTCCGGTTTATATAGACACCGGAGGGGGATAGGGTTGCACAAGGTCGGTTACAAAGGAGGAGGTATACATATCCGTATTGCCTAGCTTGCCTTCCACGCCAAGTAGAGTCTCATCCGGACACGGGACAAAGTATTCAATCTTGTATCTTCATAGTCCAACAGTCCGGCCAAAGGATATAGTCCGGCTGTCCGGAGACCCCCTAATCCAGGACTCCCTCAGTAGCCCCTGAACCAGGCTTCAATGACGACAAGTCCGGCGAGCAGTGTTTTCTTCGGCATTGCAAGGCGGGTTCCTCCTCCGAATACACTAGAGAAGAGTTTGAATGCAAGGATAGTGTCCGACCCTCCAAAATAAGTTCCACATACCACTGCAGAGAGAATAATATTTCGACAAATCCAATCTGCTGGCACGTTTTGGCAGTATGACATCATGCCATGCCCCGGTAATTATTCGCACCGTTCTTCCTTAACCAGCTCCGCACATAACACGAGGCGGTTTCCAGACACGTCTTTTCAAAGCAGAGATCGTGTTCCCCTTATTACGGGATTCTCATTAATACGGACGTGGGTAACCCAACCGCGCCATCAATTACGGCACTTGGGGGATAAGCGAGTTTTACCAGGCTAGTGGGGGTGCATAGTTTAGTCCGCCCTTATAAAGGGATAAGATCTCACCTTTTCCTACCCACGCCTTCTTCCTCCTTGCTCATCCATTCTCGCGCACTCGAGCTCCAGCACCCAAGTCCGCATCCTCCTCCTCAACTCTCTCCAAAACATGTCCGAAGCGGGAGGCAAGTGGATGGCCTCCTCCGTCACGGAGGGGAACATCAAAAAGTTGCATGGAGCCGGATACTAAGCCGCGGGGCAGGTCATCCCTACCCCAGAACCTCACGAGAGGGTGGTCTTCCTCCCCCACTTCGTTCGCGGACTGGGGTTTCCCCTCCATCCATTTGTCCGCGGCCTCATGTTCTATTATGGGCTAGACTTTCATGATCTGGCCCCGAACTTCATCCTCAACATATCGGCGTTCATCATTGTGTGCGAGGCTTTCCTCCGCATCCGGCCCCACTTCGGCCTATGGCTGAAGACCTTCAATATCAAGCCGAAGGTTGTAGGCGGCCAACAAGCGGAATGCGGCGGAGCCATGGTGGGAAAAATGCCCAACGTTGCATGGCTCGAGGGCTCCTTCGTGGAGACCGTAAAGGGGTGGCAATCGGAGTGGTTCTATATCACCGAGCCGTGCGACACCAACTGGGTGGTGGCCCCCGAGTTTCGATCCAGAATCCCCACGCAACTCACTTCCTGGAAGGAGAAGGGCCTGTCCTGGGGTTCATCGGTGGAGCTGGACAGACTCCAGAAATGTATTTGGAACATGACAAGCAAGAAACTTAAGCTTCTCAACATAGTCCAAGTCATGCTCTTCCGCCGGATCCTCCCATGTCAGCAACGGGATTTCAACTTATGGGAGTTTGACCCGGCCCGGCACCAGACTCTAAGCGAGCTCTTTGACACGACGCACAAAGACGTCTGGAGGGTGCTGTTCAAGGGCGCTGAGGTCCCTCCCTCTCTCACCGAGGACTGCGGGCTAAGCACGAAGCGCCCTGCGAATCCGGAAAGTTATGTACATTTGGTAGGATATTTATTTCCCATAGCTTAACCATGTGCGGGGTCTGAGCTCTCATGCCTTTAACAGGACTGGGTGGAGACATCGGAGCAGATCGACTGTCCGGCCCCCTTCCCGAGTACACCGGGGACGCTCTCGTGACGGAGATGCTGACTCCGGCTCCTTATAAGGTGCCGGAGAAGACCAAGAAGAAGGCCAAGGGAACCCGAAAGAGTTCCCAGCGCCAGGTGGTATCGGACTCATCGCCCGATAACTCCGCGACGCACTCCTCCCATGAAGACGAGGAGGAAGATGAAGATGCTCCCCCCCAGCCGGGGGAGACAAGAAAAGGAAGGCCGCCCTGACCGGGGAGGCCGAAGGGTCCAGGAAGGGAAGGACCCTTCTTCCGGACTGCTCCACCACCGCCGCCGAAGGCGAAGACGAGTGGCTGCTCAGGGCCAAGCCCTTGGCAAAGTCGTAAGTATTTGGATACCAGAGTAACTCATAGCATACCTTTATCGCACTGCTTCTCCTAACGCCGAATATGATTATGCAAACCGCCCCAAGCCCGTATCGACGTGTCCTCGTCAGACGGCTCCTTGGATTCGTCGGATATGGATAGCGATCCACTTCCGACTGCCTCCTCCCCTTGCCCTATGGACAATGCCGAGGTATTGTCTCAAGGGGCACCGAGCCGGGGGGAGACAGTACCAGAGGCGCCTCAAGGCAACCTTCCGGACTCCAGGAGCAAAGGGAGCAAGGCTCCCGGGGGCTCCAAGTTCGGCTCTCAGCCGAACACCGCGCCGGAACCTCCAGTGGCTCCGGACTCGGGCAGGCGGCCCCCTTCCAAAAGGGGTAAGACGCCCGTGCCGGTGACTTCTGTCCATCCAGAGGCACCGGACAGCCTGCTGGGAGCGCTTCGCAGCGCTTCCATCAACGAAGAGCACCGCACTATTATGAGTACGGTGATCAAGAAGGTTCAGTCCGCCAAGAGCGGACTGACTGAAGCCTGTGCTAGCCTTCTAACAGGCTTTGAGGTAAGTATTTAAAATATAGGAAAAATACTACCGCATAGACAATATCCCCTGATGCTCTGTTTGGTGTTCACAAAGAAAAGCCGAATAGAGGATCAAATAATATCTGCAGGAATCTAATATAAGTATGTCTATATGCGTATGCAGGCTTCGCTGCTCACCTCTGCCCACTGACTGCGGAGGTCGCCGCACTGAAGCAGGACCTCGAGGGGTCCAAGAAAGAGGTCGGCCTTGCTAAGAGGCAGCTCGAGGAGAACAAAGGTAAGTAATACCTTGTCTATATATATATATATATATTAAAAAAAGATGCGATTGCAAAATGACAGGATCATCATGAATTTGCCAGGGGCCACGACCGAAGTGGCGACCCTGAAGCAAGCGCTGTCCGAGGCCGAAAACAAAGCGGCCCAGGAGCGCACCGAGCGGGAAAAGCAAGAGGCACGGGTGGGCGAGGTGCAGCAAGAGATCCAAGCTCTCGTGACGAAGCACAAGGCATTGGAGCTTGACTCGAAGACGCGAGAGTCTGAGATTGCCGTGGCCCTTGAGAGCGCAAAGAATGCCAAGGCTGAAGCCCACAAGGCCCTCCAGGAGATTGAGGCAATGAGGAAGATAGTGGCAGGTAAGGCATTCAATATGCAAAGCAAGCATGTGAAAGTAAATTACTTGTTACTTACCCGAGTCCGGAGCTCTCCAGGAGCATTCGCAGATTTGCCCCGCAGCGTGTCGGATGCCGCAAAGTTTTACCAGGCCGAGGAGGGAAGCTCGACGGAGAAGCTGTTCTGGTCTCAGTATACTGGGACCGAACACCCGATGCCTATGAGCGACCAGCTGAAGCAACTGGTCGAGCTGCACAAGGCGGCCGAACAGGCCATGAGGGGCCTTATAGTCCGGATGTGGCCTGGCGACACCCTTCCCAACAGCTACTTCGGCCTGGTGAGGTGGCTTGTGGATGCCTGCCCACGGCTGGAAGTCATCAAGCGGTCCGTCTGCATCGAAGGTGCACGCCGAGCTTTTTCCCGTGCGAAGGTGCATTGGGCCAAGATGGACACCGAGAAGCTGGTGAAGGAGGGGCCGCCGCAGGGCAAGGAGCATCGCCACCCCGAGATGTATTATGAGGGTGTCCTGAAGGGTGCCCGTCTTGTAGCGGACGAGTGTGTGAAAAATGTAATATTTGAATGAACTTGCTCGTGTGATCCTATGTTATGAAAACTTGTTCATATGCGCTATGCAACACTTGTTTAAATTTAAAATATTACCTTATGTTCGGCTGTTTATCAAATCTGAGAGATGGCTAGTCGTCGGCTTCTGCCCCCATGCCATGAGTGCTGGGGTTTTCGGGGTAAACCTGAGCACTCTTGTTCCCATTTTTGGGTCCTTCGTGGGAGGTGCTCAGCACAACGAACAAGGCAATCGGACTATAATGCTTTATCACTCTCACTTAGCCATAGAATTCTATAATTTTAAATTTTGGCGAAGCCCCTAGTATTCGGAAGGCCGAATTCGGGGAGCTATACACGCCTTAAGCCGGACAAAGCCGACTCCTCGCTCTAAGCGGCATAAGTCTTTAGGGACTCGAAACCTCTTGAACAGCGACTAGTCTCTTGCCTTATCATGACAGTCAGTTTTAGCTTTCTCTACTGAGGTGCTTAGCCCAGCAGAACCAGGGCACAATCGCAGTAGTTCTCCCAGTGCTACCTTAGCCGATATAGCGGAACGTAAGGTACCAAAACACGGAAGCCGGGCAAACCCAACTATTGACCTAAGACATGATTCGGAGCTGATGCATATAATGCTATAAGTTCGGGGTGCCGCACTGTCGAAAGTGTTCGGACTTCTCACGCTGTAATATGGGGTATGCTTAAGCCCCTAGCATACTGGCCGTACTAGAGTGTACGGGTGCTGGATGTCATGAATGAACATATTCATATATATAAAAAGAAGAATAGAGAATGCAATAATAGTCTAGTGCTATGCATTGTTTATTCAAAAAGGTGCGTTAAAGCAGAATGATACAAGTAGTGTGATAAGCAAAAAGTAGGACTATTTGACATGTCCCCTCCAAGGGCAAGCTGAGGAATGGTATTAAAGCAAGTATTTCACTCGTTATCGTAATCCACCTGGGAGTTCCGTGGTGCGACATAGCTTTTTGCCTCCTTGGTTGCTGCATCATGTGTTCGGCCATCATACTGCCAGACAGGGTTTCCAGAGATTAAAGTCCTGAAAGAGAGAAAAATAACAAAGCGGGAAGCCCCTAGTGCGGTTAAGCCGCGTCTTGGGGCGTGTCGTAGTCGTGCCCCCCTCCCCACCTATGCTCATGGTATTTTCAATGTGTAATTATGTACGCGTGGCACGGATTTCGCCGTTTGGCTGGTACTGGGGTGGGGGCCGCATTGCTATGCGAGCTCGGAACGTGCCAGGAGGTCTTGTTGCCAATTACTCCGGGCGCACTTGAAGGTGTCCGGGTCTTGAATCGCCGAACTGGTGGAGTGCCTTAAGAGGCTGCTTTGCGCTTCTGCTGCGAGGGCTGCAGTGTGCTCCTCCGTACGGAGAGAGCGCTCTGTGTTTCCATTAACTGTGATGACCCCCAAGGTCCAGGCATCTTGAGCTTAAGGTATGCATAATGCGGTACTGCATTGAATCTCGCGAATGCGGTTCGCCCGAGCAGTGCATGATAACCACTACGGAACGGGACTATATCGAAGATTAACTCCTCGCTTCGGAAGTTATCCGGGGATCCGAAGACCACTTCCATTGTGACTGAGCCTGTGCAATGTGCCTCTACACCTGGTATGACGCCGTTGAAGGTCGTTTTTGTGGGTTTGATCCTTGAGGGGTCTATACCCATTTTGCGCACTGTGTCCTGATAAAGCAGGTTCAGGCTGCTGCCGCCATCCATAAGGACTTGAGTGAGGTGAAAGCCGTCAATGATTGGGTCTAGGACCAGTGCGGCGAATCCGCCATGACGGATACTAGTGGGGTGGTCCCTGCGATCGAAGGTGATCGGACAAGAGGACCATGGGTTGAACTTTTGGGCGACTGGCTCCAACGCATATACGTCCCTTAGCGCACGCTTCCGCTCCCTCTTGGGGATGTGGGTTGCGTATATCTTGTTCACCATCTGCACTTGTGGGGGGAACCTCTTCTGTCCTCCGGTGTTCGGCTGTCGGGGCTCCTCCTCGTCATCGCTACGTGACCCCTTATCTTTGTTATCAGCATTTAACTTGCCGGCCTGCATGAACACCCAACAATCCCTGTTGGTGTGGTTGGCTGGCTTGTCGGGGGTGCCATGTATTTGACACAAGCGGTCGAGTATACGGTCCAAACTGGACGTGCCTGGAGTGCTTCTTTTGAATGGCTTTTTCCGCTGACCGGGTTTAGAGCCTTTGAATCCGGCATTGACTGCCGTATCCTCGGTATTGTCGCTGTTAATGCGGCGCTTGTGTTTGTTACGATGTGACCTTCCATTGCCATCCTTGGTATCCGAAGTACCATGGTTCTTTGATATGTTATTGCTGTGAGCCAGCCAACTGTCTTCTCCCGCACAAAAGCGGGTCATGAGTGTCGTGAGGGCTGCCATAGATTTCGGCTTTTCCTGGCCAAGGTGCCGGGCGAGCCACTCGTCGCAGATGTTGTGATTAAAAGCTACTAAGGCCTCTGCATCCGGACAGTCGACGATTTGATTTTTCTTTGTTAGGAACCATGTCCAGAATTGCCTGGCAGATTCCTCTAGCTGCTGAATTATGTGGCTCAAGTCATCGGCGTCTGGTGGTCGCACATAAGTGCCCTGGAAGTTGTCGAGGAATGCGGCTTCCAGATCTTCCCAACAACCAATGGACTCTGCTGGCAAGCTGATGAGCCAATGTCGAGCTGGTCCTTTGAGCTCGAGTGGGAGGTATTTGATGTGTGTAGATCATCACCGCGGGCCATGTGGTTGTGCAAGAGGAAATCCTCGATCCATACCGCAGGATCTGTCGTGCCGTCGTATGATTCTATATTTACGGGTTTGAAACCCTCTGGGATTTGGTGATCCATTACTTCGTCTGTGAAGCATAGGGGTGTGCGGCGCCTCTATACTGGGCTATATCGCCACGCAGCTCAAATGAGTCTTGCCCGCTGTGTTTGGCCCGGCCGGACTTACTTTTACTGTATCCGGCGTGACGATTATCGTCTCGCATAGTGGCGCGCCCTCGTGATACGTAGATCGATCTTGCATGTTTTGCTTTGTCCTCCAATACGTCTCGCAGGTCTGGCGTATTTCCCCATGCCTTGACATTTTTATTTGAGTGGCGTCGGAGTGCGGGCTGAGCTTTCGGCTGAAATGCCTCTCTGTCGCGGCCACGAGGTGGCCGGTCAGCCGCATCATATGCCGGAGATGTAGGTTTGAGTGCTTCCTCCTCCAGTCGGGGTAGCAACCTACCTTTGAGTAAATCTTGGATGGGCGTTCGAGTTTATATTCCTCGGCCGCAAGGACTTCAGTCCATCTGTCAGCTAGCAAATCTTGATCAGCTTGAAGCTGCTGTTGCTTTTTCTTAAGGCTATTTGCCGTGGCTATAAGCCGACGCTTGAAGCGCTCTTGTTCGACGGGATCCTCAGGCACGACGAATTCGTCATTGTCGAGGCTTGCCTCGGCTTCGCAGGGAAGCATGTAATTATCATCCTCCGCCTCTCCATCTGCCGCTCTCTCGGGAGGGCTGGCTTCTCCATCCTCCTGCCCTAAATCTTGCTGGAGGGGATTGTTGTCGTCTTCGGCACTGTCCGGAGTGGTATTATCTCTTGTGCCAGTGTCACCGCTTTTGCTTTGGCGAGACTTAGAGCGGTGCCGCTGACGTCAGCGCTTGGGTTGCTTCTTGGAGGGGTCATCCTCCGCTGTCTTGTCGCCATTGCCTTCTTTGGGTGTGTCCACCATGTATACATATCATATGATGAGGTGGCAGTCCAGTGCCCTATGGGCAGTGGTTCCTCTTCGTCTCCCGCATCATCGTCCATACCGTCGATGTCCTCGGAGTCGAAATCGAGCATGTCGGTTAAGTCGTCGACAGTGGCTACTAAGTGGGTGGTGGGTGGGCGGCGAATTTCTTCGTCATCCGCATCCCAATCCTGCCAGATATAGTTCGGCCAGGATTCTGCTGACAAGGAGAGAGACCTTAATGAGTTCAGTATGTCGCCGAAGGGCGAGTGCTGAAAGATATGCGTGGAGGTAAACTCCATGATCGGCGCCCAGTCGGATTCGATAGGCACGGGCGCAGGCGGTTCGGAGTCCGTGGCCGGGGAAGGATCCGGTAGTTCGGCGTCACGGCTCTCGTGAAGGGTAAGGTCGATACTCGGCTCGATCGCCGATGAGAGTGCAGTCTCCGTGGCGGGGTCTATCCACCCGCCCATGGATGGCGTAGCTGGCTCCGAATTGAGGGTCGGAGCGGTTGCCGGCGCGATCTCCTGGACACTGTCCGATGGCAGAGCTAAATCATGCTCATCGTCGCCGTGTGGCGCACTAGGCAGGGGCTCGAATCCGTCGAAGATCAAGTCTCCGCGGATATCAGCCGTGTAGTTTAAGCTTCCAAACCTGACCTGATGGCCAGGGGCGTAACTCTCGATCTGCTCCAGATGGCCAAGCGAGTTGGCCCGCAGTGCGAAGCCGCCGAATACAAAGATCAGTCCAGGGAGAAAAGTCTCACCCTGGACTGCATCGCCATTGATGATCGAAGGAGCCATCAAGCCTAACGGCGACGACACAAAGGAACTCTCAATGAAAGCACCAATGTCGGTGTCATAACAGGCGGATCTCAGGTAGGGGGTCCCGAACTGTGCGTCTAGGCCGGATGGTAACAGGAGGCAGGGGACACGATGTTTTACCCAGGTTCGGGCCCTCTTGATGGAGGTAAAACCCTACGTCCTGCTTGATTATTCTTGATAATATGAGTAGTACAAGAGTTGATCTACCACGAGATCGGAGAGGCTAAACCCTAAAAGCTAGCCTATGGTATGATTGTATGTTGTCCTACGGACTAAAACCCTCCGGTTTATATAGACACCGGGGGGGGGGGGGCTAGGGTTACACAAGGTCGGTTACAAAGGAGGAGGTATACATATCCGTATTGCCTAGCTTGCCCTCCACGCCAAGTAGAGTCTCATCCGGACACGGGACGAAGTCTTCAATCTTGTATCTTCATAGTCCAACAGTCCGTCCAAAGGATATAGTCCGGTTGTCCAAAGACCACCTAATCCAGGACTCCCTCAATATTGTTGCTAAATTTATACCACCTAGTTTCACATACCAGCAAAATAAAAAGTTCTTCTATGATTTAAGGCATTATTACTTTTGGGATGACCCACAACTTTATAAAGAAGGAGTAGATGGTGTTATTAGACGTTGTGTACCTGAGCATGAACAGGAACAAATCCTATGCAAGTGTCACTCTGAGGCCTATAGAGGACACCATGCTAGAGATAGAACTGCACATAAGGTATTGCAATCCGGTTTTTGTTGGCCTACTCTCTTCAAGGATGCCCATAAGTTTGTCTTGTCTTGTGATGAATGTCAAAGAATTAGTAATATTATAGACGCCAAAAAATGCCTATGAATTATTCACTTGTTATTGAACCATTTGATGTTTGGGGCTTCGATTATATGGGACCTTTTCCTTCCTCTAATGGGTATACACATATTTTAGTTGTTGTTGATTACGTTACTAAGTGGGTATAGGCTATTCCAACTAGTAGTGCTGATCATAACACCTCTATTAAGATGCTTAAAGAAGTTATTTTTCTGAGATTTGGAGTCCCTAGATACTTAATGACTGATGGTGGTCCACATTTTATTCATGGTGCCTTTCATAAAATGCTTGCTAAGTATGATGTTAATCATAGAATTGCATCTCCTTATCATCCACAGTCTAGTGGTCAAGTAGAAGTGAGCAATAGAGAGCTCTAATTAATTTTGCAAAAGACTGTTAATAGATCTAGAAAGAATTGGTCCAAGAAACTTGATGATGCATTATGGGCTTATAGAACTGCATACAAGAATCCTATGGCTATGTCTCCGTATAAAATGGTTTATGGTAAAGCTTGTCACTTACATCTCGAACTAGAACATAAGGCATATTGGGCCATTAAAGAGCTCAACTATGACTTCAAACTTGCCAGTGAGGAGAGGCTTTTTGACATTAGCTCACTTGATGAATGGACAAGCCAGGCTTATGAAAATGCCAAATTGTTTAAAGAAAAAGTTAAAATACGGCATGATAAAAGGATACAAAAATGTGAGTTTAATGTAGGTGATTATGTATTGTTATACAACTCTCGTTTAAGGTTTTTTGCAGGAAAACTCCTCTCTAAATGGGAAGGTCCTTACGTCATCGAGGAGGTATATCGTTCTGGTGCCATAAAAATCAACAACTTCGAAGGCACGAATCCGAGGGTGGTGAATGGTCAAAGAATCAAATATTATATCTCAAGTAATCCCATAAATGTTGAAACTAATGTTATTGAAACCATAACCCTGTAGGAATACATAAGGGACACTCTCCGGAATGTTCCATACTCCGAAATGGAAGAGGTATGAGGTACGTTAAGTAAACCGACTCCAAAACAGTTCTAATAGCAATTTTTCTCTGTTTTGGAATATTTAAGAAAATAGGAAAATAAGAAGCGGCCCGGGAAGGACACGAGGCGTCCACGAGGGTGGAGAGCGCGCCCTACCCCCTCGGTGCGCCCCCTGCCTTGTGGGCACCTCGTGGGCACCTCGTGTGCTCTCCGGACTCTGTTTTCTTGCATGGTACTTCTTTTGGTCGGTAAAAATTCATTATATAATCTCCTGAAGGTTTTGACCACCGTACCATGCAAATATCCTCCGTTTTTGTTTCGAGCTGTTTTCTGCCATGGTTGTCAAGGCTAGGCATCATGTCGTCTCCCTCCTCCAACAATGAGGACCACGATGCTTGGCTAATGAAGATAGAGCTGAAGAGAGACGAACCCGGGGAGATCAACAAGGATGATGGGATTATGAAGGCCATGGGAGATCAAGTTCCGACAGCAGAAGACGAAGACATCCTTCAACCTCATCACAATCTCCTTACCCCAATGGAGATTGAAGCTTCCAAGATGATTGAGTAAGCTCGCATACAAAACAAGTATCTCACAAGTGAAAATATTTTGCTGAAGGAGCATATCCTCGCGCTTAAGGGCATTATCCGCAAATTGGAGGATCTTCTAGGCTCGATGTGCGACTATCCATCATCACCATCATCTTCTTCACCAACAAATAAGAACTGAGCATCAGGTATGGGCACCCCCCTTGGCAACTGCCAAGCTTGGGGGAGTGCCCCTGTATCGTATCACCATCACACTTTTATCTTTACCGTTTTTGTTAGTTCGATCCTTTTGGTAATATCTTCATCCAGTAGAATAAAGTTTTAGTATGATCTAGTTTTGAGTTTTGCCTTATGATCCTTCTATGTAATCGAGTCCGTGAGCTATATATAATAAAGATTAGAGTTGAGTCAAGGGCTTGGTTATCTTGCTATGATCTTGAGGGAATAAAAGAGAAAGAATAAAAAGAAATAAAGAGATCATATGGATCTTATGGAGAGTAATCACTTCACATATAAAGAGTATGATGAATAGAAGTTGTTGAGAGTTGACAAGCATAGTTTTGGTCATCGTTGCAATTAATATGAAGTAATAAAGAAAGAGAGGTTTTCACATATAAATATACTATCTTGGACATCTTTTATGATTGTGAGCACTCATTAAAATATGACATGCTAAAGAGTTGACGTTGGACAAGGAAGACAACGTAATGGGTTATGTTTTCTTACATCTGAAATAAATTATATTGTCATGGATCATCCAACATGTTGAGCTTGCCGTTCCCTCTCATGCTAGCCAAATTCTTTGCACCAAGTAGAGATACCACTTGTGCTTCCAATTATCCCTAAACCCAGTTTTGCCATGAGAGTCCACCATATATACCTATGGATTGAGTAAGATCCTTCAAGTAAGTTGTCATTGTTGCAAGCAATAAAAATTGCTCTCTAAATATGTATGATCTATTAGTGTGGAGAAAATAAGCTTTATACGATCTTGTGATGTGGAAGAAATAAAAGCGACGGACTACAAAATAAAGGTCCATATCATAACTGGCAATATAAAGTGACGTTCTTTCACATTAAAATTTTGTGCATCCAACCATAAAAGCACATGATGACCTTTGCTTCCCTCTGCGAAGGGCCTATCTTTTATTCTTGTCTTATACTTCCTACAAGAGTCATGGTGATCTTCACCTTTGCTTTTTACATTTTATCCTTTGGCAAGCACAATGTGTTGGAAAGATCCTGATAAGTATAGCTAATTGGATGTGAGTTTTCATGAACTATTATTGTTGACATTACCCTTGAGGTAAAAAGTTGGGAGGCAAAACTATAAGCCCCTATCTTTCTTTGTGTCTGGCTAAAACATCATACCCATAAGTATTGCGTGAGTGTTAGCAATTGTGAAAGACTAAATGATAGTTGAGTATGTGGACTTGCTGAAAAGCTCTTATATTGACTCTTTCCGATGTTATGATAAATTGCAATTGCTTCAATGACTAAGATTATAGTTTGTTAGTTTTCAATGAAGTTTAAGATTCATACTTGAAATTGTGATTGAATTATTACTTTAGCATAAGAGATCATATGACAATATAAGTATATGATGTTGTTCTAAGAATGATCATGATGCCCTCATGTCTGTATTTTATTTTTATCGACACCTCTATCTCTAAATATGTGGACATATTTTTCGATTTCGGCTTTCGCTTGAGGACAAGCGTGGTCTAAGCTTGGGGGAGTTGATACGTCCATTTTGCATCATGCTTTTATGTCGATATTTATTGCATTATGGGCTGTTATTACACATTATGTCACAATACTTATGCTTATTCTCTCTTATTTTACAAGGTTTACATGAAGAGGGGGAATGCCGGCAGCTGGAATTCTGGGCTGGAAATGGAGCAAATATTAGAGACCTATTCTGCGCATCTCCAAAAGTCATGAAAATTCACGAGAGCACATTTCAGAATATATAAAAAATATTGGGCGAAAGAAGTACCAGAGGGGGGGCACCCACCATCCACGAGGGTGGGGGCGCGCCCTACCCCCTGGGCGCGCCCCCCTGCCTTGTGGGCCCCCGGCAGCCCTCTGATGCCCACTTTGGCTATATGGAGTCTTTCGTCGAGAAAAAAAATCATAAGCAAGCTTTCGGGAAGAAACTCCGCCACCATGAGGTGGAACCAATCTTGGGCTCCGGCGGAGCAGTTTTGCCGGGGAAACTTCCCTCCGGGAGGGGGAAATCATCACCATCGTCATCACCAACGATCCTCTCATCGGGAGGGGTCAATCTCCATCAATATCTTCACCAGCACCATCTCATCTCAAACCCTAGTTCATCTCTTGTATCCAATCTTTGTCCCAATGCCTCAGATTGGTACCTGTTGGTTGCTAGCACTAGTGCAGAACTGGGCAATAGCACCGGTTCGTAAGGCCCTTTAGTGCCGGTTCCATAACCTGCACTAAAGTGTGGTCACTAAAGACCCCCCCCCTTTAGTACCGGTTCAGCACGAACCGGTGCTAAAGGGCAACCACGTGGCACGAGCCAGCTCCGGGGGCCGGGAGCCCTTTAGTACCGGTTGGTAACACCAACCGGTACTAAAATGTTTGGGGTTTTTTTGGTTTTATGATTTATTTTTCATTTAATTTTTGTTTTCCATTTTAATTCTTTTTCATTTGCTGGTATTTTACGATACTACACATTGTACACGTTATGCATATATATATATATATATAGAATTTCTAGTAGAACCAATCATATATATATCATCAATGTCTCACAAACCACCATATTAATTCACACATACACACATGTATAGCTATATACAATTTCTCCTACATATGCATGTTGCCTTCGGAGCCAGTGGCATTAGCCTAATTGGTGCCTTCGGAGCACGATGACAATTGGAAGTGGTTCATGACCTGGTCGATGGGGGCGGTAGCGGGTAATAGTATTCTCCCTTCAGATTTATGACCTGGTCGAGCAAAAATCCCGCTATTTCCTCTTGAAGTGCTTCTACGCGCTCCGTTTCTAGGAGCTTGTCCCGCACCTCTTTGAACTGTTAAGAAGGAGATCAATATGCATGTGTATTAGTTGTGTGACTAGATATCGATAATGGTGTAAAAATTGTGAATAGTGTTCTGACAAGAGTACCCATTCCTGTCTTTGAGATCTGCTCCTTTCGGACACCATCACGCGAATGTTCTCGCAAACGCAGAATGCACACAGATCAGTCCCCTACGCCTGCTTCAGGGCCTTTATTACGAGAATGGAATTTAATTTGATCAGATAATAATTAATCAAGCATGATAATTAAAGAGATGGCAGCTAGCTAGCTATCTAGCTAGTACTACTTAATTACTTACCTTGGGTCGAAACCATTTCAGCTGTCGTTTCCATTCGCCTTCCATGACGCTGATGAACCTTGCCCAAGCCCTGCCCGCCGACAAAGAAAATGAATAAAGGGGTTATTAAATAGTTCATATCATGAAATGACGAACTAAATAGGCCGAGATATATAGTTAATAATGATTGAAATTACCTGTTGATTATCCTAAACAAGATGTTATAGTCACTATTTTCTTTGAGTAGTGAGTCCAGTATTTGAACTATTCCGGTGTCAACTTTAATGATACACAAGATCCAGTGAAATCTGCATGCACACACATTTGCATGTCTTAATTAAGCGGGCATATGTAAGCAAAAACATGTAGCTAGCTAGTAGGCAAAAACAGAGAATTTGTAGTACAACAAAGTGTGACTCACTGGAAGTTGTAAGGAAGTAGTGTATCTTCATTGTATTTGAGGCGCTTCAAGAACTCTAGCATGCTGTCCTCTACCTGCTTTTCATAATGCTTGTTTATTTTCCATGTGTATTCATTAACGGTGTTTGGGTCAATGAACCCAATGCCATAGCGTCCACCTTTTCTCATTTCATACATCTTCATCCTGCATAATACCACAGAAAAGAATATAGTGAGGATAATTACAGGTAATGATTGATCAAAAGGATCACTACAGCTAGCTTGAGACTTAAATTACAGAAAGAAATCACTTACAGACAATAGCAACTGATGATAGATTTGTCGAGTGCGTCTTGATTGTATAACTGTAACAGTTCAGAATACTGAACGGTCACAGCATTCTCATGGTAGTAATGATCCTTCTTGACTTGCACCATGAGGGACTCTCGATCGGATCTCTTGGTAATGTCCATGTACCATTGATGCAATTCATACATTCTCGTTGGGAGCTTCTTGACCTCTTCTGGCTTGACCAAAGGTTGGCCCCGGGCATATTTCCGTTTTATTTCCTCCTCTGTAAGCACAGGCATGTCCTCGATCTTGAGGAGTTGTCCAACAGTGATGTTGAGAGTTTCAGCCTGCATTATATGCTCCTGGGTTATTACCACATCGCCCACCTCGGGAACGTAAACTATTTACCCACAATAATATTGGGCACGCGTACTGTCACGTGTTGTTCGCGGCACAACAAGCAGGGGGATCGATTGCGCCGCCTGTTCTCCCAGCTGGGCAACGGTTTTCCCGCATTTTTTGACAGCTGCTTGTTGTTTGCTCGAGCTCGAGCTCGCCTTCTTCTGTAGATGTTGTCGATGTAACTTCCTGATGTGGCGCTCATAGTCTGTGTCAACAGGCTTAGGAGCTGGGGGTTGAGCCATACGAATGAAGTGGTCAACTACGTCCACAGGCACTTTCTCCCTTGGCGGCGGTGGCAGTTTCGGTCCAAAATGGGCGTCGACTTCTGCCCGCACTATGGCATTGGTTTGCTCCTCGGTCCTGTCGTAAGCCCTCTCAGGAAGAGGAGTAGTGAGGTTTGGACCATATTTATATCGCTTGCCTCCGCCTGTACTTCCTGTACTATGACCTCGACTCGTACCGCTACGCACCATAGCTGCGGGGTGTCTCTTCTACGATTGCTGAGGTGGCAGAGATGGCTGACTGGGCTGAGTTGGACGAGGACGAGTGGCCTGAAGCTGTGCCGGACTTGCAGTGGCCTAAGGTTGTGCCGGACTTGGAGGAGGAGTGGACGTCTGACGCTGTGTCGGACTTGGAGGAGGAGTGGCCTGACACTTTGCCGGACTTGGAGGAGGAGTGGCCTCACGCGTTGGTGTACTTGGAGGAGCGCGAGTCTGCTGACTCGGTGGCGGACTTCGATGAGGAGTCGGGTGACGCGGTGTCGGTGGCCTTCGAAAGATGATGCAATCCTTTCTCCATAGGATGATACGATGTTTGGCATCTCCGAGTGTGTGCTCCTCGTCACCTCCAGGAATGTCAAGCTCTAGCCCCGAATATTGGTCCACCACCTCATCAACCACGACACGAGCATAGCCTGCTGGAATCGGGTTGCAATGGAAGGTTGCATCGGGGGAATTTGTATAAGCAACGCCGTCCGCCACCTTCAAGGATATGTTCTTAATTTTGAAGTGTAGCTCGCAGTTAGTGTTCTCCGCGATATCATCCATGGGGTATCTATCCAGCATTGCGTCAAAAGGGGCGGAACCCACGCTGCTTCTCGGCATGGATGGGGCGGTGGTATCCGATGCTGGATCATTCGCTAGCTGCTGCAGCTGCTGAGACCCCCTTTGCCGGCTAAGTGAGTCGATCTGCTCCTGCTGCCGCTGGAATTTGATTGCCAAGTCCGCGTGCGCTGATTCTAGGCCTTGAAGGTGTTCATAGTCGAGCTTCCTCTGCTCCTCCTCCATCTTCCTCTTCTTCTCCTCCGCAATCTTCTTTCTCGCACGGGTTCTGTAGTCGGCGTTCCAGTCCGAAAACCCCTCATACCACGGAATAGCGCCCATGCCTCGTGTTCTTCCCGGGTGTTCAGGATTTCCCAGGGCACGCGTAAGCTCGTCGTTCTCTCTGTTGGGCTCGAACAACCCGGATCGAGCCTCTTCTATTGCAACAAGTAGCTTATCTTCGGCTCCGTGCAGACATGCCTTCTTGGAAACTTTTCCTGTCTTCGGGTCCAACTCCCCCCCCCATGCGCATAGAACCAAGTCCTGCACCTGGGGGGCCAGCTCAATGTTTCTGGAGTGACACTTGCATCCAGCATCTCTTTCTCAGACTTATCCCACTTAGGCATTCCCACCGCATAGCTTATGGAACTTATCCTTTTTTGCGGCATTGGCCTTGTTTATTCTTGACCGTTCCTTAGATAATTCTGAATCCTTGAATTTCACGAAATTGTCCCAATGAGCACTTTGATTCTCTAGTGTTCCCTCGAATACTGGACTCTTCCTTCCTCCCTTGACGTACTTGTCCCATTCACAATTCTTGTGGTTCTTGAATGCAACCGCCATCTTCCTAAGAGCAGCGTCCTTGACTTTCTGCACATCTGCTTCTGTGAAATGATCTGGTAGGGTGAAATGTTCCATGAGAGTATCCCAAAGCAGACTTTTTTGTCTGTCGTCGACAAAAGTAAGATCTAGACGTGGCTTTGCTGGCTCTCTCCATTCTTGAAGGGAGATCGGGAGTTGGTCCTTCACAAGAACTGCGCACTGACAAACGAACTTGTCCGCAATCTTCTTAGGCGCTAATGGGTTCGCCATTAGGTTTGATTGCCTCGATATTATACTTTACGCCCTCCTTCAACTTTTTGTTCGGGCCTCGTTTCGTCCTGTTGCCTGAAGATTTGCTCGATCCGGATGGCTGAAAGAAGAAAGATCGATTCGTTAATATATCTTCAACTCATTTAAAACATGTGATGATCACTAGATGCCTACTTATATAAATATATATACCTCTCCGGTGTTGTCATAATCGTAGTTCATGACTTCATCAATTCGGTCGTCGCGATCGAATATCATATCACCCTCTCCGGTGTTGTTTAGAAATTCGGAGCCGTCATAATCTTCTTCATTCTGATCATCATCTGGCCCGTGTATTATATCGAACATGGTATGTTCTCCCTCTCTGTTGGTATTGTCCGCCATAGCTTTTATTTAACTATGCCAAAAGAAATATAAAACAATTTAGTATTCAAATTACACCGTCTCAAATAATAGATATAATCTCGAATACATCGTCTCGAATAATAGATACAATCTCGAATACATCGTCTCGAATAATAGATATAATCTCGAATACATTGTCTCGAATAATAGATATAATCTCGAATACATCGTCTCAAATAATATATAATCTCGAATACATCGTCTTGAATATTATATATCGAGTACATCACTGGCTAGGCGCGGGTGATGGACACCCAAAGAGAAGGAACCCTCACAGGATCATAGCTGAAGTGAGATCCCTGAAGAAACTGCCAGGTATTGGAGAACCTGCCGCCCTCTAACGCAACCATGTAGCGATGGACGTGCTCGTCCTCCTCCCTGACACGGCGACGTACCACCTCCGGCAGGGGCGGCTCCCTCCACACCAAAACTGGCCCACGCGAACGCCACCAAATGAGATCAGGGTCGACGACAGGACCCGGGGCCGGGTTCCTCATCAAGCGGCGCGCCCCTCCAGGCAGCACCTCCCAGTGCCAGCCCGGCGGAGCCCAGTCCCGGACATGGGTCAGTCGGACGTCGTCGTGGACGTGTCGACGGCGAGGATGCGGGCCGGGCATCGTCGAGAACAAATACTAGCTATATGCCCGCAAAAAGTAATATTTTTTTAATGATTGGATTTTGATAACTAAAATTTCTAACATTTCTATATAACTAACATTTCTATAACATTTCTAATATTTCTAGAACTAAAAAAAGAAAATTTTCTATCTTTTTATAACTATTTCTATAACTAAAAAATAGAAAAATTTCTAACAATTCTAACATTTCTAACTATTCTAACAATTCTAACATTTCTAACTATTTCTAAAAAACAGAAAAATTTCTAACAATTTCTAAAAAACAAAAAAAATTCTAACAATTCTAACTTTTTTATAACTATTTCTATTACTAAAAAACAGAAAAATTTCTAACAATTCTAACATTTATAACTATTCTAACAATTCTAACATTTCTAACTATTCTAACAATTCTAACATTTCTAACTATTTCTAAAAAACAGAAAATTTTCTAACAATTTCTAAAAACAAAAAAATTTCTAGCTATTTGTATAACTAAAAAACAAAAAATGTATGTGTGTGTGTGCGCGCTCACCGGCGAGGCGAGAGGCGACGGGGGGCGGCGACGGGGACGGCGACGGGCGCAACGACGATGGGGATGACGACGACGGGGACAGGGACGGGGCGGGGATGACGGGGACGGGGACGTACGGGCCGGGGTGGCGACGACGACGGGGACGTACGGGGCGGCGACGACGGGGACGGGGACGACGCGGGACGGGGCGGCGGTGACGACGGGGACGGGGACGACGGGGCGGCGACGACGGGGACGGGGCGGCGACGGGGGCGGCGACGAGGGATGGAGATGTACGGGGGGGGCGCGGCGGGCGACGGTGCAGAGGAGAAGAAGCAGATGAGAAACTGAAATTTTCGTAAGTGTTGTTTATATAGGAGGGGCCTTTAGTACCGGTTGGAGCCACCAACCGATACTAAAGGCCTGTTTTGGCCAGGCCAAGCGGCGGGAAGCGACCCCCTTTAGTACCGGGTGGTGGCTCCAACCGGTACTAAAGGCCCCCCCTTTAGTACCGGTTGGTGCCACGACCCGGTACTAAAGGTCGTGCGCTGGCGCAGGTGCGGTGCGGCAAGTTTAGTCCCACCTCGCTAGCCGAGGGGCGACCGCACTAGTTTATAAACCCCCGTGCGGTAGCTCTCTCGAGCTCCTCTCCAAAGCAGGCCTACTGGGCCTACATGTTCTATGCTGCCCAGTTGGCCTACTGGGCCTTTGCGGGCCTGCATCCTGGCCCAACAACAGGTTGGGTTTCTAGTCGTATGACGGCCGCTTTGGCCTAGTAGGCGGGCTTTTTTTATTTTTTTGCTTTATTTATTTTTGAGTTGTTTTTTGTGTATTTAGAGTTTCTTTGTGAATATTTTTGCTTTAGGTACAAAAAATTACAAACTTTCTGTTAGTGCCCGTAGTTTTCAAATTTGAATAGTTTAAATTTTGAATTATTTGAAATTAGTGTGAATCACTAGTTTGTGAATAACTTAACTTTAAAAATCAGTAAAGGCATGAAAGAATTTGTTTGCACATAAAATTTCTTCGCGTTTCAAATGCCAAAACACATAATTAACTACCCTAACTATTATAGAGATTCCCTTCTGGGTGTGAAACACAGAAGAAAGTGATGATAGTGAAGCCGATCACATCCCAGATCTTTGGGGTGTGAAACTTTTTCTTCGCGTGTGTCCCTTTGCGCCGTAACCATGGAAAATCTTCGTCATTTAATGGGATGCTCCGGTCAATATTCACTGTGAATGGAGCAATTTCATCAAACTTTTCATAATCTTCTGACTTGTCTGTCTTGTTATCCACTCCCACGATGTTTCTCTTCCCAGAAAGAACTATATGCCGCTTTGGATCATCGTACGATGCATTCACTTCCTTATCTTTTCTTTTTCTTGGCTTGGTAGACATGTCCTTCACATAGAAAACCTGTGCCACATCATTGGCTAGGACGAATGGTTCATCTGCATACGCAAGATTGTTGAGATCCACTGTTGTCATTCCATACTGCAGGTCTTCCGTTACCCCGCCTCGTGTCATATTGACCCATTTGCACCGAAACAAAGGGACCTTCAAACCACGTCGATAGTCAAGTTCCCATATGTCCTGTATATAAACATAATATGTTTCCTTTCCCATCTTGGTTTCTGCATCAAAGCGGACACCACTGTTTTGGTTGGTGCTCTTCTTATCTTGGGCGATCATGTAAAATGTATTACCATTTATCTCGTACCCTTTGAAAGTCATTATATTCAAAGATGGTAACTGGGACAGCAAGTACATGTCATCTTCAATAGAGGTGTCATGCATGGTACGTGTCTGCAACCAGCTGGTGAAGTCCTGGATTGTTCACGTGTAATCCAGTCATCAGACTGCTCCGGGTGTTTGGAGCGTAGCAAATTCTTGTGTTCATCCATATACGGAGCCACCAAGGTGGAATTCTGTAGAACTGTGTAGTGTGCTTCAGTGAAAGAATGTCCGTCCATACATATTATTTGTTCCCCTCCTAGTGTGCCTTTTCCATCCAGTCTGCCCTTATGCCGTGATTCAGGAACACCAATCGGCTTAAGGTCAGGAATAAAGTCAATACAAAACTCAATGACCTCCTCATTTTGACGGCCCTTGGAGATTCTTCCTTCTGGCCTAGCACGGTTATGAACATATTTCTTTAAGACTCCCATGAACCTCTCAAAGGGGAACATATTGTGTAGAAATACAGGACCCAAAACGTTAATCTCTTCGCATAGGTGAACTAGGACGTGCATCATGATGTTGAAGAAGGATGGTGGGAACACCAACTCGAAACTGACAAGACATTGCACCAAATCATTCTCTAACCTTGGTATGATTTCTGGATCGGTTACCTTCTGAGAGATTGCATTGAGAAATGCACATAGCTTCACAATGGCTAATCGAACGTTTTCTGGTAGAAGCCCCCTCAATGCAACCGGAAGCAGTTGCGTCATAATCACGTGGCAGTCATGAGACTTTAGGTTCTTGAACTTTTCTCTGCCATGTTTATTATTCCCTTTATATTCGACGAGAAGCCAGACGGTACCTTAATACTGAGCAGGCATTCAAAGAAGATTTCCTTCTCTTCTTTGGTAAGAGCGTAGCTTGCATGACCCTGATGTATGCCGTCTTTTCCGTGCATACGTTGCTGGTCCTCTCGTGCCTCAGGAGTATCTTTTGTCTTCCCATACACGCCCAAGAAGCCAAGCAGGGTCACACAAAGATTCTTCGTCACGTGCATCACGTCGATTGCGGAGCGGATCTCTAGGTCTTCCCAATAGGGCAGGTCCCAAAATATAGATTTCTTCTTCCACATGGGTGCGCGTCCGTCAGCGTCATTCGGAACAGGTTGTCCACCAGGACCCTTTCCAAAGACCACCTTCAAATCCTTGACCATATCATGTACATCAGCACCAGTACGGTGGCGAGGCTTCGTCCGGTGATCCACCTCACCTTTGAAATGCTTGCCTTTCTTTCTTACGGGATGCTTGCTCGGAAGAAATCGACGATGTCCCAGGTAAACATTCTTCTTACAATTAGACAAATATATACTGTCGGTATCGTCCTAACAGTGCGTGCATGCGCGGTATCCCTTGTTTGTCTGTCCTGAAAGGTTACTGAGAGCAGGCCAATCATTGATGGTCACGAACAGCAATGCCTTTAGGTCAAATTCTTCCCCCATGTGCTCATCCCACGCACGTACACCTGTTCCATTCCACAGTTGCAAGAGTTCTTCAACTAATGGCCTTAGGTACACATCAATGTCGTTGCCGGGTTGCTTAGGGCCTTGGATGAGCACTGGCATCATAATGAACTTCCTCTTCATGCACAACCAAGGAGGAAGGTTATACAAACATAGAGTCACAGGCCAGGTGCTATGGTTGCTGCTCAGCTCCCCAAAAGGATTAATGCCATCTGCGCTTAGACCAAACCATACGCTCCTTGCGTCATCTGCAAACTCCTTCCCGTACTTTCTTACGGTCTTCTCTGTGCCATCGCATCGCCTTGGCATGCTCTTTGTTTTGGAACAAACGTTTCAACCGTGGTATTATAGGAGCATACCACATCACCTTGGCAGGAATCTTCTTCCTGGGGCGCTCGCCCTCGACATCACCAGGGTCATCGCGGCTGATCTTATAGCGCAATGCACCACATACCGGGCAAGTGTTCAAATCCTCGTACTCACCGCGGTAGAGGATGCAATCATTAGGGCATGCATGTATCTTCTGCACCTCTAACCCTAGAGGGCAGATAGCCTTCTTTGCTTCATACGTACTCTCGGGCAATTCGTTGTCCTTTGGAAGCATATCCTTTATCATTACCAGCAACTTTCCAAATCCCTTTCCAGATACACCATTCTCTGCCTTCCATTGCAGCAATTCCAGTGTGGTGCCCAGCTTTTTCTTGTCACCTACGCAATTCGGGTACAACAATTTTTTGTGATCCTCTAACATGCGCTGCAACTTCTTCTTCTTCTCCAAATCACTTGCGCAGTTTCTCTTTGCATCGGCAATGGCCCGACCTAGATCATCAACGGGCTCATCTGATGCCTCTTCTTCAGCTTCTTCCTGCATTGCTGGCTCAGCTTCTTCCCGCATTACTGGCTCAGCTTCTTCCCCCATTGTTGTATCATCGTATTCAGGGAACCCATGGCCAAGATAGCTGTCGTCATCCTCTTCTTCTTCATTGTCTTCCATCATAACCCCTCTTTCTCCGTGCTTGGTCCAAACATTATAGTGGGGCATGAAACCGGACTTAAACAGGTGGACGTGAATGGTTCTTGACGTAGAGTAATTGTGACCATTCTTACAGCGAGCACATGGACAAGGCATAAAACCATCCGCCCGCTTGTTTGCCTCAGCCGCAAGCAGAAAAGTATGCACGCCCTCAACGAACTAGGGAGAGCATCAGTCATCGTACATCCATTGCCGGCTCATCTTCATTACACAACACCGAATAGACCAAATTAATACAAGTTCATACATAAAGTTCATACAACACTTAAATGCAACAAACAAATAACTCTCTAGCTAAAGCATTTAAATGCAACAACAAATACGATCAAGATCGCAACTAAGGTAACAATGGATCCGACAGCATAATGATACCAAGCCTCACTATCGATGGCATATTTTCTAATCTTTCTAATCTTCAAGTGCATTTTCTCCATCTTGATCTTGTGATCATCGATGACATCGGCAACATACAACTCCAATTCCATCTTCTCCCCCTCAATTCTTTTCAATTTTTCTTTCAAGTACTCGTTTTCTCTTTCAACTAAATTTAACCTCTCGACAATAGGGTCGGTTGGAATTTCCGGTTCACATACCTCCTAGAAAAAATTTATATGTCAACTTGATGGGCATAATTTGTCATAAACACAAAATGCAACTAGTTTTAAAAGAGAATATATATACCACATCCGAATCATAACAAGGACGAGGGCCGACGGGGACGGATATCAAAACCATGGCACTATATGTATAACAAACAACGTATGGGTAAGATAATTATACGAGTAACTATATATCCAAATCACACAAACATCAATTTTTATATAAAATTTCATGAACAAGAGGCTCACCACAGGGTGGTGCCGGCGACGGGACGGTGCGGGCGATCGACGGTGGTTACGACGGAGATTTAGAAGGCACTAAGTAAACCACACCTACATATGCAAACTAAGTGTTATTTTTGACCTCAAATTGCATATAAATCAAATACTAGCACACACACATATATATATATATATATATCCTCCCAAATTACTAAACTCACAAATTAATCACTATATAAAGCATTGCAAGAGCTAATCTAGCAATGAGAGATGAAAGGACAAAGTTGCTAACCTTTGTGATCATTTGAATGGATGGGGGCCTTCAAATCTTGACAAATTTTGGGCAAAATGTATGATGAGCTCGAGAGGAAGAGGGGAAGAACAGAGAGGAGAGGGGAAAGGGGAAGAACAGAGCGAGCTCGGGTGGACGAAGGGTTTATGTAGGACGACCTTTAGTACCGGTTCGTGCCAAGAACCGGTACTAAAGGGGCTGGAGGGGCCCCAGTCTGACAACATCCTGCCACCACTCTCATTAGTACCGGTTCGTGGCATGAACCGGTGCTAAAGGTTCGCCACGAACCGGTACTAATGAAAGTGGCCCGGCTAGCCGTTGGAACCGGCACTAATGTATACATTAGTGCCGGCTCAAATACAAACCGGCACTAATGTGCTTCACGTTTGACCCTTTTTCTACTAGTGTAGTAGTGTTGATTACTCCTTGTAGTTGATGCTAGTTGGTTTACTTGGTGGAAGATCATATTTCAGTTCCATTATGCATATTAATACCCCTTTGATTATGAACATGAATATGATTTGTGAGTAGTTACGTTTGTTCCCGAGGACATGGGAGAAGTCTTGCTATAAGTAGTCATGTGAATTTGGTATTCGTTCGATATTTTGATGAGATGTATGTTGTCTCTCCTCTAGTGTTGTCATGTGAACATCGACTACATGTCACTTCACCATTGTTTAGGCCTAGAGGAAGGCATTGGGAAGTAATAAGTAGATGATGGGTTGCTAGAGTGACAGAAGCTTAAACCCTAGTTTATGCGTTGCTTCGTAAGGGGCTGATTTGGATCCATATGTTTCATGCTATGGTTAGGTTTACCTTAATACTTCTGTTGTAGTTGCGAATGCTTGCAGTAGGAGTTAATCATAAGTGGGATGCTTATCCACGGAAGGGCAGCACCCAAGCACCAGTCCACACACATATCAAACTATCAACGTGCCGAACGCGAACCATATGAACATGATGAAAACTAGCTTGACGATAATTCCCATGTGTCCTCGGGAGCGCTTTCCTTTATATAAGAGTTTGTCCAGGATTTTCCTTTGCTAGAAAAAGGATTGGGCCATCTTGCTGCACCTTATTTAATTTTATTGCTTGTTACCTGTTACCAATTACCTTATCACAAAACTATATGTTACCGATAATTTCAGTGTTTGCAGAAAATACCTTGCTGAAAACCGCTTATCATTTCCTTCTGCTCCTCGTTGGGTTCGACACTCTTACTTATCGAAAATGCTACGATAGATCCCCTACACTTGTGGGTCATCACACATGACTAGCACATTTAAGTCTAACCCACTTCCTATGCATAGGGATTTTGTGAGCAAATGACTTATGGGAACAAGAATCAACTAGCATAGGAAGGCAAAACAAGCATAACTTCAAAACTTTCAACACATAGAGAGGAAACTTGATATTATTGCAATTCCTACAAGCATAAGTTCCTCCCTCACAATAATTTTCAGTAGCATCATGAAGAAATTCAACAATATAACCATTATTTTCATGACACAAAAGCATAGAAAACTTATTACTCTCCACATACGCAGATTTCCTCTCATCGATAGTAGTGGGAGCAAACTCAACGAAATAACTATCATGAGAGTGAAAAATAAAATCATGATGACAAGTTTCAAGGTTATCATTATTCAGTATAGCATACATGTCATCACCATAATCATCATAGATAGCAACTTTGTTATCATAATCAATTGAAACCTCTTCCAATATAGTGGAATCATTATTAAATAAACTCATGACCTCTCCAAATCCACTTTCATCAATAGAATCATCATAAATAGGAGGCATGCAATCATTATAACAAATTTGCACATCAAATCTTGGGGGACTAAAAATATCATCTTCATCAAACATAGCATCCCCAAGCTTATGGCTTTGCATATCATTAGCATCATTTATATTCAAAGAATTCATAGTAACAACATTGCAATCATGCTCATCATTTATACCAAACATTCTATTGAATTCTTCTTCTATCAATTCAGCACAATTTTCCTTTCCATCATTTTCACTAAATACATTATAAAGATGATCAATAATATGATGCAACCTCAATTCCATTTTTTGTTGTTTTCTTTTATAAACCAAACTAGTGATAAAACAAGAAACTAAAAGATTCTATTGCAAGATCTAAATATATACCTTCAAGCACTCACCTCCCCGGCAACGGCGCCAGAAAAAAGCTTCGTTGACGGGGTGTGAGTGGCACTTACCTAGCCTCCCCGGCAATGGCGCTAGAAAAGATCTTGATATATACTACACAACTTTATTCTTGTAGACACGTGCTGGGCCTCGAAGCGTAGAGTTTTGTAGAAAAGTAGCAATTTTCCCTCAAGTGGATGACCTAAGGTTTATCAATCCATGGGAGGTGTAGGATGAAGATGGTCTCTCTTAAACGACCCTGCAACCAAATACAAGAAATCTCTTGTGTCCCCAACACACCTAATACAATGGAAAATTGTATAGGTGCACTAGTTCGGCAAAGAGATGGTGATAAAAGTGTAATATGAATGGTAGAAATATATTTTTATAATCTGAATAATTAGAAACAGCAAGGTAGTAAATAGTAAATGGGCACAAAAACGGTATTGCAATGCTTGAAAATGAGGCCTAGGGTCCGTACTTTAGATCTCACAGCACTGCTAATATAATTGGATCATATAACCACCCCTCAAAGTGCGATGAAGAATCACTCCAAAGTTCCTATCTAGCGGAGAACATGATAAAAATCGTTTGTAGGGTACACAACCACCTCGAAGCTATTCTTTCCGATCAATCTATCCAAGAGTTTGTACTAAAATAACACCAAATAATTCCAAATTCGTAATACTCAATCCAACACAAAGAACTTCAAAGAGTGCCCCAAGATTTCTACCGGAGAAACAAAGACAAGAACGTGCATGAACCCCTATGCATAGATTACCCCAATGTCACCCCGGGAATCCGCGAGTTGAGTGCCAAAACATATATCAAGTGAATCAAAATAATACCCCATTGTCACCACGAGCATTCATTTGCAAGACATATATCAAGTGCTCTCAAATCCATAAAAGTATTCAATCCGATAAAACGAAATCTCAAAGGGAAAACTCAATTCATCACAAGATAGAGAGGGGAAAACACCATATGATACGACTATGTTAACAAAGCCCGCGATACATCAAGATCGTGACATCTCAGGAACACGAGAGAGAGAGAGAGAGAGAAATTAAATGCATAGCTACTGGTACAAACCCTCAGCCCCGAGGTTGGACTACTCCCTCCTCATAATGGTGGCCGCCGGGATGATGAAGATGGCCACCAGAGATGATTCCCCCCTCCGGCAGGGTGCCGGAACGGGGTCTAGATTGGTTTTCGGTGGCTATAGAGGACTGCGGTGGCGGTACTTCTGATCTAGGGTTATTTCTGATGGTTTCTCTATTTATAGGATTTTTTGGCCTCGGTTTCATCAACCCGCCTAGCTTGGATTCAACCAGAGGGTAGCAGCGCTGGCCTTACTTGGACCCGAGTGGCGGCGACCTACCGTGTTCTATTCTTCCTTGTTTTCTGTGTGGCGCGGCATCGTTGGTAGTGGGGCGAGGCCTCGACGGATCCGGCGATGTCCTTTGTCTTATTGCCGGTGGGGCGACGCCTCAGCGGAGCCGGCGGTGTCCTCTGCCTCATTGTTGGCACGGTGGGGCCTCAGCGGAGCAGGGCCTCATCGATGCCAGCGAAGCAGGGACTCGGTGGAGCCGGCATTGTCCTCCGCCTCATCCTCGGTCTTGCCAAATAGCGCCTCGCCTGCTTCCTCGCCCTCTTTGTAGGCGGTCGTAACCTATGCCACCCGCATGCGGTACCGCCAACGCGCGAGGTGGCTCTCGCGGGCGGGGCGGTACGAGTCGAGCAGTGCCTCCTGCTCCGGCCGCTCCGCGTCGATCTGCTCCTCCGCCTGCAGGTGCTCCTGGAGGAGATGGTGGTCGTAGGCGGCATCGGCCTGCGCCTCTCGGAACTGCTGAAAGGATCGATATAGTTGACTAGAGGGGGGTGAATAGGCTACTAACAATTTTTAGCTTTTCTTTACCAATTTAAACTTCGCATCAAAGTAGGTTGTGTAGATATGCAAGTAGGTGAGCAACCTATATGATGCAACAACAACAAGTACACAAGCAAGCAAGAGATGCAACACAAAGTAAACTTGCACAAGTAAAGGTACGAGATAACCAAGAGTGGAGTCAGTGAAGACGAGGATGTGTTACCGAAGTTCCTTCCTTTTGAGGGAAGTACGTCTCCGTTGGAGCGGTGTGGAGGCACAATGCTCCCCAAGAAGCCACTAGGGCCACCATATTCTCCTCACGCCCTCACACAATGCGAGATGTCGTGATTCCACTATTGGTGCCCTTGGAGGCGGCGACCGGACCTTTACAAACAAGGTTGGGGCAATATCCACAACTTAATTGGAGGCTCCCAACAACACCACGAAGCTTCACCACAATGGACTATGGCTCCGCGGTGACCTCAACCGTTGTGATGGCCTGGCTTATTAGGGATGATAGACAACACATATCAATAAGGAATTCCTTCTTTTCCGGGAGCCCATTCAGACAGAACTCCAAAGTTAAGCGTGCTCAGCTTGCAGTAGTGTCAGGATGGGTGACCGACCAGGAAGTTGCTCCCGGGTGCGCATGAGTGAGGACAAAGTGCGCATAAAAGACTAGTATTGATCTGTGGGGCCAGTCTAGATCCCGCCAGGAGTAATGACCACCGGCGGGTGTGTCCAGGGCGTTACAAGTTGGTACCTGAGCCGACCCTCGTGGTTACACGGATGTTTGCAAATAGGTGCGCGGTCATGTTGTTCATGACGTTTGTGACCCGTCATGGCACACGACATGGTACATGTACCGGACTGGATGCACAGACGTATGTGCCAAGAGGGAAAGTTCATGTGGCCCGACGAGGACGTCGGTTCCTCTGAGTGGGGGTGTATGTGATGGCCTGGCTTATTATGGATGATAGACTACTCATATCAATAAGGAATTCGTTCTTTTCCGGGAGCCCATTCGGACAGAACTCCAAAGTTAAGCGTGCTCAGCTTGGAGTAGTGTCAGGATGGGTGACCGACCGGGAAGTTGCTCCCGGGTGTGCATGAGTGAGGAAAAAGTGTGCAGAAAAGACTAGTATTGATCTGTGGGGTCAGTCTAGATCCCGCCAGGAGTAACGACCACTGGCGGGTGTGTCCGGGGCGTTACAACTGTCTAGGGTGCTCAAACGCCCAAGAGTAACAAGATCCGCAAGGGATTAGTGGGGGGAATCAAATTTCTCTTGGTGGAAGTGTAGATCGGGGCCTTCTCAACCAATCCCTAGAAAATCAACAAGTTTGATTGGCTAGGGAGAGAGATCGGGCAAAAATGGAGTTTAGAGCAAGAACGGAGCTTAGGGGTGGAAGAGGTAGTCAATTCGGAGAAGATGACTCCCCTTATATAGTGATAGAACAAATCCAACCATTATCCACAAGCTCAGCCTGCGACGAGTGGTACCACGGCACCACACAAGCGGTACTACCACAAGTGCTCACGGTACTACCGCAAGGCACTACGGTACTACCGCTGGCGCGGCAGGAGCTAAACCAGCCCTGATGTGTTGAAGCAGAGGGCGGTAGAACCGCTGGCGCGGTACTACCACTCCCCCTTGTGGTACTACCGCAAGGCAGGGATAGTCCAGAATGGGAAGGCACAGACATATAAAAATACAACCATGGCAACTTCCGCTGAGTTTTGATCCATGCAATAATCCGACACGGTACTACCGCAAGCATGGAGCGGTACTACCGCGTAGGACGCAGATGTAAAAAATTGCATCCGCCCCTACTTCTACCGTGTCCAAGAAGCGGTACTACCGTGAGCTCGTGCGGTACTACCGCGCACATGGCTGGTACTACCGCAGGGGCCTGCGGTACTACCGCTTTGAGGAGCAGTACTACCACATGCCCCAGTTCAGTAACACTAGGAATCCTTCATTTTGCAGAGATACAGAGAGACGGAGGATGCTCCAAGGAGCCAAAGGAAAGGTGGTGCAGAAAGGAACAGACGTGTACGTGATGATTCCACCCAAACCTTTCCAACATGGAGCCCCTCTTAATAGTACGGCTTTCCTACGACTCAAATCCACCGAAAAGAAACACAGAGAAACACTGTCTTCAATGATCTTTGAGGGGCACCAAATTGTCTTGTACTTAGGCATGATATATCTGAAATACTCATGCACATGATTAGTCCGCAAAAGCACTGTCATCAATCACCAAAACAACTAAGGGATAAATATGCCCTAACAATCTCCCCCTTTTTGGTGGATTGATGACAATACGGGATTTGCACATAGGGATATAAAATGAAGCATAGGAAAACACAACATCTATAAAATATAGACGGGCTCCCCCTAGATGTGTGCACACTGGAGAAGTGCTTTGGACTGCACGACACACATACTGGGATCAACACTCCCCCTATATTTTATAGACGAGACATATCTTGCAATAAAATAACTAATACTAAGCAAGGAGGCAAGATAATAAACATGAGCATAAAGTAACTGGCACAAGATAGCATAAGCTCACAGGCTACTAAACAGGAAAGAAAATAAGATACACTATAGTGAAAATGTCTTACACCATATGAAAATGAAATACGACTCACGACCACAAGCCAAGCCAAAGCAAACAAGGTTCAACAGAACGAAAGCAAAGCGAGACAACACATGACACAAGACTTGCAAATCCTACACTCTCTCCCCCTTTGGCATCGAGACACCAAAAAGGTAGAGAGGACCCATGTGACACAGGTGGTAGCTCAAGCTGGAGCAATCACTCATCACGGTCCTCGTCGGTCTCGGCGGCGGGGATGGTCTCCTCCTTAGACTCGGTCCACTGGTAGCCCTGCTTCGCAATCCATTCTGCCTAGGGAGTGATGTGCTTCTCGAACCACTGGATATCTCCTCGCGAAACATCCTCAAGATCCTCTTGTCGCGGCAGCGACTCTCCTTGGAAGCAACATGGGTCCTGTATTGCCCCTTGGCATGCATACAGAACAAAGCCTTCATCATGGCCTTCATTTTCTCAGCCCATGAGGGCTCATTAGAGGGAGGAGCATACCCAACAGAGCTGTCCTCCTTCGCTTCCTCCTCCTCAATCTCATCCTCATCCACATCCATCTGAGCAGCCTCTGCCTCAGCATGGGTAGTGGTGTTATCCCACTTAGACTTCATGCAGAGCTTGATGGGCTCGTGACGGGTCCAGTCGGGGGCCTCAAACTCATCATTGGGATAGAGCTTCTCCCAAGTCTTCGAGATCAGGTGAAACAGGTAAGGACCATAGATGGGTACCTTACGGTTGAACACCGCAAACCGTAGCTCACACCACATGATATCTGAGACATCAAGTGGTTGCGTCTGGACACGACGCACCTCCTCACAGATGAGGATCATATCCAAGAGATAGGTAAGTACCTTATCCTTCTCACCAATGCGTGGGTAGAGGGAGTTGCGGAAGATCCGATGCATAATGTCAAGGAATGGGTTCAGCACCCATGCCTTCTTGCCACTGGAAGCTGCTTCTCAACATAGTATTGCTAAAGCTTGTTCTTGTTGGCGGACTCGGGGTTGGCATGAGGGAGAACACCAACGGGCGAGTTGAGCCCCTCATCACGAACCTGTAGCAGATCCATGAACTCCTTCCACTTGGCGGTCATCCGTTGTCCATTGGTCATCCACGTCATGGTCCGTTTGTCATCAGTATGGAAGTGGACCAAGGCAAAGAACTGAGCCACAATCTCAGGGTCAATGTCCAGGTGGAAAGTGATCAAGTCCTCAATGCCAAACTGCTCCACCAGGTCCAAAGCCTCACCAAAATAGTCGCGGTGCTTATCCTGCCTCATATGATTCATGTCAATCCAGTGCACGTCCATGTAGATGTTCTGCTTGTCCTTGATCACAACCAGATAGATAAGATTCTGTTGCTTGGTCCAGAACAACTCATTCCCTTTGAAGTTTGCACGGGGATTCACATAGGGGTTGATCTTCCTACGAGTGACAAACTCAGCTAGTGGCATCTCATCCATGCCCATTGTTAGCTCTTTGGTCTTGGTTGAGGTTGACTTGGTTCTGCATTGGGGGGCATTGGAGCCCTATGGAGCCTCATCTTGGTTGCGCAGGCGCTTTGAGCCCGTGTCACGCACGGGATTCGACCGATGGACATTGGAACCGGAGCCACCACCTATGACACACAACACAAGAACACGCAAGAGAAGCGAGAAGGATTATTGCAAGGAAGAGGGCCAGAACCAAATGAAACAAGAAAGCACGAGATTCGGAAGGACAAAACAGCGAAGTTTGGAAATACTATGGTAGTACTGGACTACAGAAGTAAAAAATTACAACCGCGCGAGTCATGGTAGTACTGTTCCGGGGTGGCATGGTACTACCGTGCCTTGAGCGGAAGTATTTTGTAGCGACCACACCTCAAACAGTCTGATCTCTGTGCTCCGGTGTCATCCCTAGATCAGTAATGCTGACACCACACATTACTCGGAGGATTTATAGCAGAGTAGCAATCACACACTTATTACATCGAGTGTCTCAAAAGAGAACTTATTACAATAAATATGGCTTATGGCCATCTAATAACGACAACAACGGAAGGCTTGGAAGATAAGTGAGTCCATCAACTCCAACGGCATCACTGAGTATAGAACCACAACCTAAAACTCCTTAATCGTCATCTGAAAAGTCTGCAACGTTAACGTTGCAGCCCGAAAACGTGTCAGCACATGGAATATGCTGGCAAGTAACACATAGAGAGTAATGGAATGCAACAACTATACTATATGCAAATTTGGCTGGTGGAAAGCTCTATGGTTACAGTTTTTGCGTAAAGCCAATTTTTCCCTACTCCAAAGGAATAAAATTTATTTAACTATCATGGTAGTTGTTAAACATTGAGAATTGTCGAAGTAAATGACCACGGATAGCCTAGCCGGCTCCCCCTGGCCCTTCTGAAAAAATTACGAGCCGATCCGGCCCTCAAGAATCCAAGACGTGGGGCCGCCTTCCCCTTGCCGGCTGTCTCCCAGGCCAACTATTGGAAGGCGACCCGGCTTTAGCCCTCATGAAGAAAGCCACGGGAGGGCCGGCTCCGAGAAGCCGGCCACGAGAATGCCGACTCCAAGAGGCCGGCTCCCACAAAGCGGTCAAGATCATACCCTCGAAGTCTGCATCCACATAACGGCGATGCGATGGGGCGTGGCTATAGTAAAGCCTGCCACCCCCGAATCCCGGAGCACGCCTGTCACAGTGCGCCGTGCGGGGTAGCCATGACCCGTCCGGTGCGGCACTATTGCCATGTTGACCCTGATGTCACCCACGACGGGCTGCCAACGCGGCCCACGGGCGGTGGGCCCCTTCGGGCAGAGAGACACCCGAAGGCGGCCAGGCCTCCCCCAGTCGGCCCGAGATGGGGCCGGCTCCCCACGGCCGGCTTGCCTCCTCCCTCGAAGGAGACGCCCCATTAAGGAGACAAGACACGATGAGGCTACAACGATCGCCCGCCGAGCGGCGGCAATGTAGCCACGCTCACCTCGGCGAAGCCCTCGTCACCAGGTTGAGGCAACAGTAACCAGCCACCGACAAGACCCTGGACAATGGGGCCTGCCTGTCGACCAAGGAGACGGCAGCTGGCGGGACCCACCAACCGGCGGGCCCCAGCAGCCGGCGCAGAAGCCGGCGAGCGTAGACACAGACGGTTGGGGCCTGCGCCCAGCCGGATTACCATTGTACCCCCGGGGGGTGAGCCTATATAAACCCCCCGGGGCACCCATGCAAAGGGTGGATCGAAGCTAGTTTTAGACACCACATAGAGAGGATAAGAGAGCGAGCCGTGCCCTTCTTCCTCCTCTCGCCAAATAGCTCAAGGAGCATCTTGTAGCCACTCGTTCATCTAGTGATCATGCGAAGACCCCGCAGAGTAGCAGTAGGGGTGTTATCTCCTCGGAGAGCCCCGAAGCTGGGTAAGATTCGCCGGCGTGCATGTCTTCGCCTCATCCCGCTTCCAGGCACCGGCGATGTCTTACTGGCTCCCACAATGATAAGCCACCCGTTGGCATATGTCGCACCTACCACCCGACATTTGGCACCCACCGTGGGGCCAGGTGCACCGTCGTCCGGAGACCTGTTCTGGACGGGAACCCTCTTCCTCCCCAGTGAGCGTAGCCAGCCCGGCACGCCCGATGGCGCTTGCCACGACGCGCTGCAAGGCGTCGCCAACGTCTGCGCAGCGGGCAGCCTCGCCGATCTCCTTGACAAGACCCTCATCTCCGACGAGCTCGCCTCTGACACGGGCACTGACCACCTCGTCAACCTCCTCGGCCAGCTCCACGTCTCCGGCGAGCTTGCTATGGACTTGGAGTCAGTTGGCTCGACCGATCCGATGCCTGTCGACTCCGACATGGCCTCGCTCGACGCTTTCCCCACCGACATCGCGATCTACAACGACCCTCTTCCCCGGGCCGATGGCTGCGACGGCGCCACCACCGAGGTGATGGTCATCGGCCATGGCGGCGCTTCTGGTGAGAATGCCCTCGACGCCCCGTATGCAGCGGTCCACGATTTTTCCATCCCCCTCCCGGCCGATGCCGACGCCGAAGCACTGGAGGCTCGCCGGCTCGCCCTCCTCGCGGAGGGCCGGAAGTTGGCTTCCATGAGACGCCTCACCGAGGCCCACCAGTGCAAAGCCGACCGCGCCACCTTTGGCACGCCGCTCCCAGGCGGGCCAAGCCGAGCCGGCGTTGTCAGACAACGCGGTGCTACCCTCGCCAACATGCTAGGAGTCGACCGCCCAGTCTACGCCACTCCACTCGAGAACCTGCGCGCCGCCCAGGCGGCCGTAGAGGAGCTAGATGGACTGGGGGCCGAAGAACTCCCCCACATGACTAGACGCATCCAGCAACTAATCGATGCAGCCGCACAGCGGCACGAAGCCGACGCCCGCGTGGAAAGACCTTCCCCGCGCCGAGAGCACGGCGCGACAAGCCGGACACCGACTGCGGGTAAAACCCACGCGCGACGCGAGAAAGAGCCGGCTGCCAGCCGAAGCCGAACCCGGACCTCCATCGAGCGAGATGCAGAAGGCCGTCCCCGGGCCATGGAACGGCGGGGCAACCCGCCTCCGCCTCCGCCTCGTGGGGAGAGATATCCCACCCTGCCGCCTGTCATGCATCCGACTCTCAGCGGCTAACTAGGTCTCCATGGAGGAGTCGGCGAGAACGACGCCCGCCATCGGATCGACCGCCTAGCGCGATCCCTGGCGCTAGAAGAAGAAGACGATGTCGGCCCGCCTTGCTTCGGCCCATGCATCCGTGACGAGCCTTTCCCCAAAGGGTTCTCGCTCCCAAGAGACACGCCCAAGTACAACGGCTCCATGAAGCCGGAAGATTGGTTGATCGCCTACTCCACAGCGGTCCGCATAGCGAACGGCAACAGGCGCGTTGCCATGAAGTACGTGCCCCACATGCTGCAAGGCACGGCGCGGACCTGGCTCAATAGCCTCAGGCCCTATAGCATCAACAGCTGGCTAGACTTCATGGAGGCCTTCGTCCGCAACTTCACCAGCACCTACAAGTGGGCCCCCAAGCCCAGACAGCTCTCCTTGTGCGTACAAGGCCCCGCCGAGTCCACTCGCGACTACCTCACGCGTTGGGCCGAGCTCCGCAACTCTTGCGAAGGGGTGCATGAGGTGCAAGCCATAGAATACTTCACCGCCGGATGCCGAGAAGGCACCCTCCTTAAGCACAAGCTCCTCTGCGACGAGCCAACTACCCTTGATGAGCTTCTGGTCATAGCGGACAAGTACGCCACCGCCGACTCCTCAATGAAGACTGAACTCCGGGTAGACGCGTCCGGGAAGGTAATCAACCCAGTGTCCAAGACGCCGGCCGGGGACTCCGGCCTACGCCCGTACCAGAATGACCACAAGCGCAAGGGCCCCATGCCGCTCTCCACTAGCCGGCAGGTGGCCACAGTCGAGGACAAGCAGCCCGAAGGGCGGCCCACACCCAAGAAGCAGAAGGGCGGCAGGCCGGCTTGGCAGCCGGCTTTCTCCTACGAGCAAACTCTCGACGCCCCGTGCAAGTTCCACAGCGGCGCAAAGCCGTCCAACCACACAACCCGGAAGTGCCACTGGCTCACCCGAATCTCCAAAGGTGAAGGGCTCGTGCCGCCTCCGCCTGCTGGCCCGCCGCCTCCGGCTCCGTAGTCGCTGACCGCTCGGCCAGCAGTCAGAGCTGTGCACGATGAGTTCCCCGACGAGCATGCCGCCTACGTCGTCTTTGCAAGCCAGCCTGAAGGCCGGCGTAGCAGACGCCAAGAGCACCAAGAAGTCAACATGGTCGCTGCCAACCCCACCGAGCACATGCACTGGTCAGAAAAGCCTATCGGCAGGAGCCGGGCTGACCACCCAGAGGTGATGCCATCTCCCGGCTCTTATGCGTTGGTTCTGGATGCCACCCTTGCAACGGACAGACGCGCCGCCCATTTCTCCCGAGTGCTGATAGACGGCGGGAGCAGCATCAACATCCTGTACCGTGACACCCTGGAGAAGCTGAACGTCGAGACGAAGCAACTCATGCCTACTCGGACTGTGTTCCATGGCATTGTACCTGGCCTGTCCTGCGCCCCCATTGGCAAGATCAAGATTGATGTACTCTTTGGAGACAAGGATCATTTCCGCCGAGAAGCGATCTGGTTTGAAGTGGTGGACCTGGAGAGCCCCTACCACGCATTGCTTGGCCGTCCTGCCTTGGCCAGGTTCATGGCTGTTCCCCACTATGCTTACCTCAAAATGAAGATGCCGAGCGCCAAGGGTATCCTCACCATATCCGGCGATTACAAGAAATCTTCCGAGTGTGCTGCAGCCAGCAGCCGGTTGGCCGAGTCCCTTGTGATTGCCGAAGAAAAGAAGATGTTGGACTGAGTCGTGGCCATGGCCAGCAAACAGCCGGCCCTGTCCCCCGATCCCAAGGAGTGTGATGCCCAAGGATTTTTCCAGCCGGCCAAGGAGACGAATAAGATACATCTTGACCCCGAGCATCCAGAAAGGTTTGCCGTAATCGGGGCAAACCTAAACAGCAAATAGGAAGGCGAGCTCGCCGACTTCCTCCGTGAGAATCGGGATATCTTTGCATGGTCCCCTAAGGACATGCCGGGTGTTCCGAAGGAATTCGCCGAGCACAAGCTACACGTCCGAGAAGGCGCAAAACCAGTCAAACAACCCCTCCGCCGACTGTCGGAGGAGAAAAGAAGGATTATGGGAGAGGAGATAGCCCGGCTTCTGGCAGCCGGCTTCATTATGGAGGTTTTCTTTCCAGAGTGCCTCGCCAACCCGGTCCTCGTGCTAAACAAGAACAACAAGTGGCGCATGTGCATAGACTACACGAGCCTCAACAAGGCCTGCCCCAAAGATCCCTTTGCCCTGCCAAGGATTGATCAAGTGATAGACTCCACAGCCGGATGCGAGCTGTTGAGTTTCTTGAATGCTTACTCAGGATACCACCAAATAAAGCTAGATCCGGCTGACCGCCTGAAGACCGCCTTCATCACGCCATTCGGAGCTTTCTGCTACCTGACCATGACATTCGGCTTAAGAAATGCTGGTGGCACTTTTCAGCGTTGCATGCAGAAGTGCCTCAAGCAGCTCGGCAGAAATGCCCATGTCTATGTAGACGACATTGTGGTGAAGACGGAGAAGCGCGACACCTTGCTGGGGGACCTCAAGGAAACATTTGAGAACCTGCGCCGGTTCCAGATCAAGCTCAACCCCGAGAAATGCGTGTTTGGAGTGCCAGCCGGCCAGCTCCTAGGCTTCCTGGTCTCCGAACGCGGCATCGAATGCAACCCAATAAAGATCAAGGCCATTGAGAGAATGGCGATTCCCACCAAACTTCGAGACATCCAGAAGTTCACTGGGTGCTTGGCCTCCCTGAACCGCTTCATCAGCCGGCTCAGAGAGAAAGCTCTCCCCCTCTACCGCCTCATGAAGAAGACCACTCACTTCGAGTGGAACGACCAAGCCGACCAAGCATTTCACGAGCTGAAGAAGATGCTGGCCACGCCGCCTGTCCTGGCGGCGCCGACTGAGAAAGAGCCCATGCTCCTCTACGTTGCTGCAACCAGCCGGGTGGTCAGCACCGTCATCGTAGTCCAGCGCCCAGAAGAGGGCCGAGCCCAGCCGGTCCAGAGGCCGGTGTACTATTTGAGGGAGGTGATGTCTACCTCGAAGCAAAACTACCCGCACTACTAGAAGATGTGCTATGGCGTGTACTTCGCCACCAAGAAGCTGAAGGCCTACTACCAAGAGCACCCCATCACGGTCGTATGCACCGCCCCGCTTGCCGAGATCATAGGCAGCGGGGATGCATCCGGCCGGGTGGCGAAATGGGCCATCGAGCTGGCCCCCAACACGATCTTCTACCAGCCTCGCACCGCCATCAAGTCCCAAGCATTGGCCGACTTCCTCATCGACTGGGCCGAGACCCAGTACCTACCGCCAGCTCCCGACCCCACTCATTGGCGCATGCACTTCGACGGGTCCAAGATGCGCACCGGCTTGGGAGCCGGCGTCATCCTCACCTCTCCCAAAGGCGACAAGCTCAGATACACGCTGCAAATTCACTTTGCCGCCTCCAACAACGTGGCCAAGTACGAGGCGCTCATACACGAGCTCCGGCTTGCCAAAGAGCTCGGCATACGTCGGATCCTATGTTACGGTGACTCAGACTTGGTAGTCCAGCAATCATCCGGCAACTGGGACGCCAAGGATGCAAATATGGCAAGCTACCGCTTCCTCGTTCAGCAGATCAGCGGGTACTTTGAAGGATGCGAGTTCCTCCATGTACCGCGAGCCGACAACGAGCCAGCTGATGCCCTGGCCCGAATAGGCTCCACTCGGCAGGCAATACCAACTGGTGTCTCTCTGCAATGCCTCCTCAAGCCGTCTATCAAGTCGTCTCCAGAGTCCGATTCCATCTTCGTGCCGCCTGACCCCGACACGGCCGGGTCCGGCTCGAAGAACCAAGCAGGTGACCCGGGGACTTCGATAGTCGGCCCGGGGACGTCAGTAGGCGGCTCGAGGACTTCCGTAGTTACGCCCGACCCGGGGACTGCCACACCCGGCTCGGGGACTGCGGTAGTCGGCCCGGGGACTGCACCAACACAACAGGCGGCGGCCGACTCCAGCATTTCACCACCCAGCCCGCCCGCCCTGGTCGCAGTAGCCGTATTGGCAATAGAAGAAGTCGCAGCTCCATCATGGGCTCACTCCATCCTCAACTTCCTAATAAACCAAGATCTGCCGGCTAATGAAACAGAGGCAAGACAAGTCCAACGCCAAGCCGGAGCATACACAATCGTCAATAGAGAGCTCGTCAGGCGCAGTGTCACTGGAGTCTTCCAGCGATGCGTCGAGCAAGAGAAGGGCATTGCAATCCTCAGAGACATCCACCAAGGAGAATGCGTCCACCATGCGGCCTCAAGATCACTCGTCGCCAAAGCTTTCCACCATGGGTTGTTTTGGCTGACTACTTTGGATGACGCCAAGGAGTTAGTTAAACATTGCAAAGGGTGCCAAGTCTTCAGCTCCAAGCAACACATGCCGGCTTCGGCACTCAAGACCATTCCCCTCACTTGGCCCTTCGCCGTTTGGGGACTGGACATGGTGGGCCCATTCAAGACGGCGCGCGGCGGCATGACACATCTGCTTGTCGTCGTGGACAAATTCACCAAATGGATTGAGGCAAAGCCGATCAAGAAGCTGAATGGGCCGACTGCCGTGACATTCATCGCAGATATAAAGACTCACTACGGCGTGCCACACAGCATCATCATCGACAATGACACGAATTTCGCCAAGGGAGCTTTGGCACGTTTCTGCGTGACGCAGGGCATCCGGTTGGACTTAGCATACGTTGCCCACCCACAGTCAAACGGCCAAGTCGAGCTAGCCAACGGCCTCATCCTTTCTGGCATCAAGCCCCGACTAGTCGTACCACTGGAACGTTCGGCCGGCTGTTGGCTCGATGAGCTGCCGGCCGTCCTTTGGAGTCTGCGCACTACCCCAAACAAGTCAACCAGCTTCACTCCTTTCTTCCTCGTGTATGGTGTCGAGGCGGTCATCCCAATGGACCTCGAGTTCGACTCGCCTCGGGTAACCATGTACACAGAGGCGGAGGCCAAGGAAGCACGAGAAGACGGTGTCGACCTGCTGGAAGAAAGCCGGCTGTTAGCCCTCAGCCGGTCCGCCATCTACCAGCAGGGCTTGCGCCGCTACCACAGCCAGAAGGTCAAACCAAGATCTTTCCAAGAAGGCGACCTCGTGCTCTGGCTGATACAGCGAACAGCCGACCAGCACAAGCTCTCGGCCCCTTGGGAAGGCCCCTTTGTCATCAGCAGAGTGCTGGGAAATGACTCCTACTACCCGATCGATGCACAGAAGCCGAAGGCACGAAAGAGAGACGACTCCGGCAAAGAGTCGGAACGACCATGGAACGCCAACCTCCTCCGAAGATTGTACAGTTGAAATGCAGTATGTATCACGCTAACTTTTGTACTAAGTATGAGACAATAGGCCCCCCGAGGAGAGCTCGGGAACTGCCATCTTTTATCATGTCATTACATTCACTTTTTTCGTCCGGCACCGGGTTCGACTAGTCGGCCCGGGGACTGGCCGCCTTCAGTTATATTAGAAGTCCTACCCGCGGTCAGACAAGTAGTGTGCCGGCACCCAAGCCCTCTCTTGCCAAAAGTCACAGTTCGAAGAGCCGGCTGTCCGGCTGGCAAGAGTTAAAGGTAGGAAAGGACGCCCACACGAAAAACGGCTAGGGACCCCACCACCGACCGACTACCATAGTAGCCGGCCGGCCGGCTTCCATTCACCTCGCTTCAATCTAAGAAAGCTCGAGTACTTGCCTTCCCCAAAAATAAAAAAAATAAATATAGCCAAGTTCTTCCTTAGCGGCAGGCTGCAGAGCAGCTGCCGGTTGGGAAGACAGCAGCTAGGGGAAGGCGGCAAAGGAAACAGCCTAAAGATAAAAAGCATACACGAATGGAAGCCAAACACACATACGATCATATTTACACAAAAGGCCTTCGAAAGGCCAGCATTCAACATAGTTTGAATACACCCCCAGTGGGTGGAACTGCGCAAGTTTAACAAAAATTGTTCAAAGAGTAACAAGCAGGAAAAGCAAGAACGGCAGATTAAGCCAAGGGAGCGACTGGCGAGTTGGGTAGGTCGGTAGAGACGGCAATGCTGGCTGGAGGAGTGGCCGGCTGGCGAACTTTGGCATGATCACCACCTCCCGCAGAGGGCGCGCTAGCACGCGCCTCGTTGCTGGAGGCACGGTCAGGCTGGGGCTGGCTGGCCGCTTCACCGGCCGGCTCGACGTCTTCGCCTTCCTCTCCTTCGTCGTCTTCACCTTCATCGCTGGAAGCGATCTCCTCCGCCGAGTCTTCACCCGCTGCCGGGTCCAGCCCAAACCATTCCTCTGGCTGGGCAACGCCGTCGTCATTTATTTTAGGAGCAAAGACGCTGATGTCTGTGCACTCGGCGATCGTCGAGGCACGCTGAGCGATAGCCGGCCGCACCTCCGCCATCTCCTCGTCCGCCTCCAGCCGCCAGGTGCGTAGCTGGTCCAGGTTCAGCCCGGGATACCAGGCTCGGACGAACTCCAGCGCCCGCCCAGCTCCAAGCCGGGCTGCCGATGCCTTCTAGGCCTCGAAGCGGCCAACCGCAACCTCCAGCCAGTCGGCAGTCCGACTCGGGGTGCGGGGAATCGTTTCGCCTGGCCAGAGGGCGGCCAACACCTGCGAACCGGCGCGCTGGAGGCGGCAGAGCATGCGGTGAGCCGGCTGCAACCGGGCTTGGATCGCCAAGAGTTGCTCCTCAAGCGTCCGGCTCGCGTCCGGCGCGATTTCAGCCCCCGCCTGCCGGCGCGCCTCGCGGTGGGCCTCGATGGTTTGGGTGGCGTAGACGGAGTAGCCGGGGAAGTAGTCTGCACAAAGAACAAAAAGCAGCACAAGTCAGAACACAAATCAGGGGGCAAGGGGCAAGCAAGGAGTGAGGAAGGCGGCTTACCATCGATCAGATCCTCAATCTGGCCGAAGCCCTCGCTCAGCGCTTGTTTTGCCTCAACCCAACCCACCGCTTCGGTCTCGAACTCAGCTTTGAGGGCGTCCTCGCTGTCCTGCGCCTTCTTCAGGGCCGCCTTGTGGCTCTCCTCCTGGTCGGCCAACTTCTTGGCCAGGCGGTCATGCTCCAGGACCAAGGCGTTGTACTCGGCTTCCTTGGCGCGAAGGGCGGCTTGGGCCCCGCTGAGCTGCCCCCTCAAGTCGGCATTGGCTCCTGCAAGCATGAAGACAAAGGAAAAAATCAATAAGGAAGAAGTCGTCAGGGAAGATCCGACCCGACTGCTCTGCAGTCGGCCCGAATCTCGGGGACTACACCCAGTGGGTGCGCTGACGCGCCCCCACAGAAGATGAACGAGACAAAGCACGCACTCCGTCTGCTGGTCAGGTCCTCGGTTTTCCGGCCCAGCTCCTGAGCCTGGGAGTTGAAGGCAGCAGCGCAGAGGTGATGGTATTCCTGGAAGATCAGACAGGAGGCAAGAATAAGATAGCTTTCAGGACCTAGTAAGTTCCAAGCCGCCTGCTCAGCAGCCGACTCGGAACTCGGGGACTACACCCAGTGGGTGCGCTGACGCGCCCCCATGGAAGAAATCAAAAAAGCAAAACAACCAAGGCCAGAAGACTCACCCGGATGACGGCCCGCATCGTGAGGAACTCTTGGGTATATCGTTGCAACGAAGCGGCCTGGGCTTGAAGCCGGTTCTGGACCTCCTGGGCCGCCGTGTTCAGCTCGGCCGTCCCCCCGCTGGGCGTCCACTCGGACGTGCTGGCGCTGGCGGCCTCCAGGGCCTCTGCCGTCTGGCTGGCGCCCGTAGCTCCGTGCGACTCCGGCGCGGAGGTAGTTCCCCCTGCACGCCGGCAAAATGCCGGCTGCACCTCGAGGCCGGCCCCTGCCTCCGGCTCGCCCCCGGTCGGCTGCGCTGGCGCCGCGGCTGGTTGGCCGCTTTGGCCCGCTCCAGTCGGCGCCATCTGCGGCGCATCCTCCACGAAGACCACGTGGTCCTCCCTCCTCTCCATCACCGGCGGGTCTTGGTCGACCTCCTCCGACGGGGGCATGGGGATGTCGGGAGCCACGACGTGGAGGGGAACGACGAGCAGCGGAGGCTGGTTGTGCGAGGCCCCTGCCTCCGTCTCCACGGCTGCCGCCTCCGCCCGGGCCTTGGCCGCCGCGTCGGCCTGCTCCTTCGCCGCCTGGGCGGTTCTTCGCTCCGCCGCCTCCCGCTCCTCCCGCGCCTCCCGTGCATTCCGCTCCGTGGCCTCCATAAGGTCGGCGCGGGGATCCACGCGGCGGGAGTCTGAGGACCCTCCAGTCGGCCCGACTACGGAGCCGCCAGGACCTCGCTCGAGGGAAAGCGGTGCCCTTCCCGGCAAGAAAAGAAAGGTTTAGAAGAGCTTTAATCGAAGAGGACAACAAAAAAATATATATAAGACATTTGACGACTTACGCCGAGATCGCCTGCGGCTGTTTCACCGCCTTGCGGAAGCGGGCCGCCTTCATGGCCGCCTCATCCCGCTTGGTCGCCGCCGTGGAACCCTTGGATTTCTTCGGCCGGCTGCCGAAGAAGGTCGACACGGCCCGGCGTTTCTGCGCGCCGCCACGGGCAGCCGGCGCGGCAGATGGGCCCGCGCCTTGATGATCAAGCGCCGGCTGGCGGTGCAGGGCGGCTTCGACCTCGTCATCGTCCGCCCAGTCCTCGAGGCTGGCCCCGAGCCCCGCACCTCCTGCCTCGTCGCCTTCCCCCATGATGGCATCTTCCATGGCGGCCGCTCCCAGGTCCGGATCATCGCCGTCGTCCACCGTGCGGTCGGGGAGGAGCTGGCGCTCTACCCCTGCGGCCCCGGCCGTCGGCGGAAGAAGAGGGTTCTGCTAAGGGCAAACAAATTGATCAGAAGTCGGCCATCATGAGGCCGGCTACAAAAAAGAAGAAAAACTTACAGCAGGTGGAGGGTTGGCACGAGAATACGGCCCCTTGCCGTATCGCCAATCCTCGGCAAGCTTGCAGTTGGAGATGTAGTTCACCATGTAAGACACCTCGGCATGAGGCATCTCCCTGGTGCTCAGCCGGCATGGGTCGAAGCGGCCGCTCATCTGGCAAATCATGTGAGGCCGGCCTTGGAGCGGAAGTACTCGGCGCTCCACGAAGGCGGCCACCAGGTCGGCTCCGGTCAGGCCTCCGACTGGATCATCACCCGGAGCCAGGAGACGGCTACGTTCCCGGCCTGAGACAACGACCTGGCCCGGTAGCTCCACGAGGGTTGCCTCCCAGCCGGTGGGCCGGCTACGTAAGCCGGCAGGTTGACGTAGTCGCCTTGCTGGGCGACGTTCTTCACGTAAAAATAGGACTTCTGCCAGAGCTTCACCGACTGGATCAGCGGGATGGGCGGGAACGGATTGTTCTCGCCCGTCCGCCTCATGGCAATGAAGGCTCCACAGGGGGCGGGCACGCCCGCGACAAAGGTGCCGAGCTTGCTCTGGAAGAATTCTCCCCAGAGCTCGAGAGTGGGGAGAACCCCAAGAAAGCCCTCACACAAGGTGACGAAAGCCGACAGCAGCATCACCGCGTTGGGCGTTAGGTGATGCAGCTGGAGGTGGTAAAATTCAAGAAAAGCTCGAAGGAATCCGCTCGCCGGGAGGCCGAAGCCGCACAGGCAGTGCGAGCGGAAGATTACCCGCTCGCCCTCCTCCGGTGCCGGCGAAATCTCCCTCGCCGGCGCCTGGCGAACTCGCACATAGTTCTCGCCCGACAGACGCCGCGTCCGGCAGAGGAACTCAACGTGGTCCTCGTGGACGTTGGAGCCATCCCACGAGCTTGACAATGCCATGGGAACGACGCGGCGAGGAACAAGACGATGCGACGGCGGAGCGGCGTCGCAATGGGTCGCTGCGGCAGCGAAGGGAAGAAGAAGGAAGGCGAGAAGGGGCGGAGCGAGGGAGAGCATGCGAGCCTCTGCCGCTCCCCCTCCTCCCCCTACTTATATACCCGCGCAGCGGAGCCGAGGAGGCGTGGCATGGGGGAACGTGGGATCAACTGCGCCCACTCCCCCATGTCCCGCGATTATTGCGCCCTGATGGCGTAATAAAACCGCCGCAGGAAGGCGAGCGGTCCGTGTGGGCCGCAGAAGATCCGCGCTCGGGCCGAGGCCTAGGAGTGGCGGGCCTGGGCCTGCGACGGCGTCCCATCGCGCACGTGCGTTGGCAGGTTTTCCTTGCCACGTCGCCCGCGGAATGGCGCGTGGTCAGCTCGCAGTCCGACCCACGTTCCTGCCTACAAGAAACGGAGCTTTCCGAAGACGGCGCGCATAAGCAAAGCCGGCTCCTCAGGATAAGAAGCTGACCAAGCTTCTCGTCCCTTTGTCAGCCTCGAAGCTCGATCAGCTTCGGGGACTACTGTCGGAGTAAATGACCACGGATAGCCTAGCCGGCTCCCCCTAGCCCTTCTGAAAAAATTACGAGCCGATCCGGCCCTCAAGAATCCAAGACATGGGGCCGCCTTCCCCTTGCCGGCTGTCTCCCAGGCCGACTATCGGAAGGCGACCCGGCTTTAGCCCTCATGAAGAAAGCCGCGGGAGGGCCGGCTCCGAGAAGCCGGCCACGAGAAGGCCGACTCCAAGAGGTCGGCTCCCACAAAGCGGTCAAGATCGTACCCTCGAAGTCTGCATCCACATAACGGCGATGCGATGGGGCGTGGCTACAGTAAAGCCTGCCACCCCCGAATCCCGGAGCACGCCTGGCATAGTGCACCGTACGGGGTAGCCATGACCCGTCCGCTGCGGCACTGTTGCCATGTTGACCCTGATGTCACCCATGACGGGCTGCCAGCGCGGCCCACGGGCGGTGGGCCCCTTCGGGCAGAGAGACACCTGAAGGCGGCCAGGCCTCCCCCAGTCGGCCCGAGACGGGGCCGGCTCCCCACGGCCGGCTTGCCTCCTCCCTCGAAGGAGACGCCCCATTAAGGAGACAAGACGCGGTGAGGCTACAGCGATCGCCCGCCGAGCGGCGGCACTGTAGCCACGCTCACCTCAGCGAAGCCCTCGTCACCAGGTTGAGGCAACAGTAACCAGCCACCGACATGGCCCTGGACAGTGGGGCCTGCCTGTCGACCAAGGAGCCGGTAGCCGGTGGGACCCACCAGCCGGCGGGCCCCAGCAGCCGGCGCAGAAGCCGGTGAGCGTAGACACAGACGGCTGGGGCCCGCGCCCAGCCGAATTACCATTGTACCCCTGGGGGGTGAGCCTATATAAACCCCCCAGGGCACCCATGCAAAGGGTGGATCGAAGCTAGTTTTAGACACCACATAGAGAGGAGAAGAGAGCGAGCCGTGCCCTTCTTCCTCCTCTCGCCAAATAGCTCAAGGAGCATCTTATAGCCACTCGTTCATCTAGTGATCATGCGGAGACCCCGTAGAGCAGCAGTAGGGGTGTTATCTCCTCGGAGAGCCCCGAAGCTGGGTAAGATTCGTCGGCGTGCATGTCTTCGTCTCATCCCGCTTCCAGGCACCGACGACGTCTTACTGGCTCCCACAATGATAAGCCACCCGTTGGCATATGTCGCACCTACCACCCAACAAGAATGGTTGATAGCATTCTCAATCCCAATTAAGCATCATCATTAAACATAACCCAACAAAATTAATTTAGAGTAACATGTTGAGATTCACATGATAATCCAAGTACTAGATATTCAAGATGTCCATAACCGGGGACACGGCTAATCATGATTAGTTTGTTACACTCTGCATAGGTTTGCGCACTTTTCCCCACAAGACTCGATCACCTCCGTTTGGTTTCTCGCACTACAGGGTGTTTGAGAAGACGGATGACCGAGACATAGTCTTTCAGAAGCGCTAGCACCTTACGATCGGGTAGACCGTCCCACCTACATCCCCTACATCTGCTAGTCTACCACTGTAAGAGTTCGCACAACTTAGTCAACTATTCTAGAGCCCATAATAGCTTGTGGCTGCACACGGAAGTTTCTAGTATGAATAGTCTTATGATCCCTTTGAGCCTGGGTGGCGGTCCAAAAGAAAAACAGGCAAGTCCTGGAATACCCAGGTGCCTCAATCCACCCAGATGTGTGTTTAAGTTACCACCTTAGATAAACCATTAATTAACAATCTCACATCTGTCAATGGATTTCACTCACCCAATCCACGTCTACTAGCATAGCATGGCATGATAAGCAAACGTAGAAGTAACTCCCAAAGGTTTGAAAATAAACTGGTAATAGGTACTACCTCATCTACTTCCCAACCCACAATTTAAATAGATGCTAATCATGCAATGTGTGTGGATTGATCTAATGCAATAAAACTGGGTAGTAGAGAAGGTATGATCAAAGTGTTACTTGCTTTGCTGATGATCCGGGAAACCTAGTGATTCGAAGTAACAGGCGGCGCACTCCGGATATTCTATCACAAACAAACAAATGAGCATACAATAAGTACTCATCTAATGCACAGCTAAAACTCAAATAAGAGATCTAACCAGAAGTTTCAACTTAAGAACTCTGGTTGGCAAAACAATCAAATCGAACAAAGCAACAAAAATCAAACGGCGAAAGAAACAACTTCATTCTAGCAATCTGGATCTAGGGCAATTTTTACAGTAGCAAAATCTTGTTTAGGTTGGTTAAACGGATAGAGGGTTTCGAGACGAATCCCTAGGCGCTTGAATCGCCTGATTCCGATAAACGAGCGAAAAGTTAAACTAAAACGAAAATCGGATCAGAAATCGCGATCAGAAAAATCGCGGATTTAATCCGAGGAAAGAAAAACGAAGAACAGATTAACGAACGAACGTTCGTTATCTGAAACTAAACGATGAACGCGTTCGTTAAAACGAACGAATCGGTGAACGTTCACTAATTAAGTAAACCAGAGAAATAAACCGATCTAGGGTTTCGAAAAAAACCGAGGCGGTTTCTTTTAAAAAAACAAACGGCGAACAGCGGCGGCTATACCTCCGGCGAGGTACTCCGGCGGGCGGGGCGGGGCTCCGGCGGCGGCGGCGGCTATGCGGGGCGGCGGGGCGGCTCGGCAACGGCAGTGGCGGCGGTGGGGCGGGTGCGGCTGGCGGGCGGCGGGGCGGGGTGAGGTGAGGGGCGGCGGGGCGGCTCGGTATTTAAGAGAAGGGGGGTGCTACCTTGGGGAGGGGGCAAGGCGGCGGGGGCGGCGTGTCCAAGCCGGACTCGGCGGCGGCGGCGCGCTCGTCTCCTGGAAGGAGACGGCAGGCGGCGGGGAGTGGGCCGTCGGCTGGGCCTTGGCCCAGTCGACGCGCGGCGCGTTTTTTAAAACATTACGCGTAGAAGAAAAATAAAAATAAATACTAAATGGACTCCAAATTTCCCGAAATAAATTTTCCAGGGCTTCTAAAATCAAGCCCGAAAAAGTGAACATTTATTTGGGACCTAAATGCAATTTTGAAAAAAACGCATTTTTTTCCTAATTCAAATAAAACACCGAAAAACTCCGAAATAAAAATCCTATTTGATTTTATTATTAAATCCTCAATATTTCTTTATTTTGGGAAAGTCATTTTATTCCCTCTCTCATATTTTTGTAATAGAAATATTTGATGATAAAATAAATAAAATCAAATGATCCTATTCTCAAAATTTGAGAGAACTCAAATATGAAATATCGAAATCCCCAACTCTCTCCATGGGTCATTGAGTTGCGTAGAATTTCTAGGATCAACCAGAATGCAAAATAAATATGATATGCATTGATGATCTAATGTATAACATTCCAAATTGAAAATTTGGGATGTTACAAACCTACCCCCCTTAAGATGAATCTCGCCCTCGAGATTCGGGTTGGCTAGAAAATAGGTGAGGGTGGTCCTTGAACAAATCTTCCTCTCGCTCCCAGGTGGCTTCATCCTCTGAGTGGTGGCTCCACTGGACTTTGCAAAACTTGATAACCTTGCTGCGAGTAACTCGGTTGGCAAACTCGAGGATCTTAACAGGCTTCTCCTTGTAGGTCAAATCGTTATCCAACTAAATAGTTTCCAAAGGCATTGTATCTCTCAATGGTATGCCAGCCATCTCCGCGTGACATTTCTTCAGCTGAGAAACGTGGAACACATCATGAACTCCTGACAGTCCCTCTGGTAATTCCAACTTATAAGCGACTTCTCCCATACGTTGCAAAATCTTGTATGGTCCTACAAATCGTGGTGCTAACTTCCCTTTAACTCCAAAATGCTTTGTTCCTCGAAGTGGAGATACTCGATGATAAGCTCTATCTCCAACTTCGTAAACCGTCTCCTTGCGTTTAGCATCTGCGTAGCTCTTCTGCCTGGACTGGGCTACCTTGAGCCTATCGCGAATCAACTTAACTTTCCGTTCAGACTCCTTAATCAAATCTGGTCCAAAGAATTGACGGTCTCCAACTTCGTCCCATGACAACGGTGTTCTGCACCTCCTTCCGTATAAAGCTTCGAAAGGTGCCATCTTCACACTGGTTTGGTAACTGTTGTTATAAGAAAACTCCGCATATGACAAGTTATCGTCCCAACTAGATCCATAATCTAGTGCACAAGCTCTCAGCATATCTTCCAAAATCTGATTGACTCTCTCGGTCTGTCCATCTGTCTGCGGATGAAAAGCTGTGCTGAACTCTAGTCTGGTTCCTAAAGTTTCATGCAACTGATTCCAAAACTTTGAGGTAAATTGGGTTCCTCTATCTGATACGATACTCCTCGGAACTCCATGCAAACAAATGATCCTAGTCATGTATATCTTTGCCAACTTAGCACTGGTGTAAGTGGTCTTAACTGGAATAAAATGTGCTACCTTTATCAAACGATCAACTACTACCCATATCGAGTCATAGCCTGATTTTGTCCTGGGTAGTCCTGTGATAAAATCCATGCCTATCTTATCCCACTTCCATTCGGGTATCGGCAATGGTTGTAACAATCCTGCTGGCTTCTGATGCTCTGCCTTTACTCTCTGACATACATCACAAACGGCTACATACTCCACTATATCCTTCTTCATTCCGGTCCACCAGAAAATATCCTTCAAATCCAGATACATCTTGGTATTTCCTGGATGAATTGAATATGGTGAATCGTGTGCCTCTTGCAAAATCAACTTCCTGATCTCCGGGTCATTGGGCACGTAAACACGGTCTTCAAACCATAGGGTGTCGTGCTCATCCTCACGAAATCCTTTAGCTTTTCCTTTGCTCAGTTTCTCTTTTATAGCGGCAATCTCTTTGTCAGATTTCTAAGCTTCTCTGATTTTATCCATCAATGTTGACTGAATCTCCAATGCTGCTACATAGCCTCTCGGAACTATTTTCAAACATAGCTCACGAAGGTTTTCTGCTAACTCCTTGGGTATTTTCCCCGTCATTACCATATTGACATGGCTCTTATGGCTCAATGCGTCAGCTACTACATTAGCTTTTCCGGGATGGTAATGCAATCTCATGTCATAATCCTTGATGAGCTCCAACCATCTCCTTTGTCTAAGGTTCAACTCCTTCTGCGTGAAAATGTACTTCAAACTCTTGTGATCCGTGTACACCTCACAATGATTTCCAATGAGGAAATGTCTCCACGTTTTCAATGCATGCACTACGGCTGCTAACTCCAAATCATGTGTGGCATAATTCAACTCATGAGGCTTCAGTTGCCGTGAAGCATACGAAACAACTCTTCCTTCCTGCATAAGCACTGCTCCAAGTCCTCGACGTGAAGCGTCGCAATACACCTCATAATCCTTGGTCTGATCTGGCAAAATCAACACTGGTGAGGTAACCAAACGTTTCTTCAACTCCTGGAAACTAGCCTCACACTCCTCTGTCCATATGAACTTTGTATCCTTCTTCAACAACTCAGTCATAGGCTTCGAAATCTTTGAGAAATTCTCAATAAATCTCCGGTAGTATCCTGCGAGTCCAAGAAAACTCCGGATCTCTCCAACTGTTGTTGGGGCTTCCCACGTGGTCATGGTTTCAACTTTAGCGGGGTCTACTGCTATACCTTCACCAGATATAACATGTCCGAGGAATCCTACTTCCTTTAACCAAAACTCACATTTGTTGAACTTGGCATATAGTTGATGTTCTCTGAGTTTTCCAAGTACCAAACGCAAATGCTCCTTATGTTCCTCTTCATTCTTCGAATAAACCAGGATATCATCAATGAACACTATGACAAACTTACCCAAAAACTCCATAAACACTTTGTTCATCATGTTCATAAAATAGGCAGGTGCGTTAGTCAGACCAAATGACATAACGGTATACTCATACAGCCCATACCTGGTAGTAAAAGCTGTCTTCGGAATATCCTGTTCTCGAATCTTCAACTGGTGGTATCCTGATCGCAGATCGATCTTGGAAAATACCTTAGCTCCTTGCAATCGATCAAACAGATCGTTGATCATTGGTAGTGGGTACTTGTTCTTGATCGTTACTTCATTCAATCCTCGATAATCAACAACCATCCTTAACGATCCATCCTTCTTCTACACTAGAAGTACTGGCGATCCCCAAGGTGAAGAACTTGGGCGAATATATCCCTTATCCAGTAACTCCTTAATCTGCTTCTTAATTTCCACCAAATCCTTTGCTGGCATCATATATGGTCTCTTTGATATTGGCCCTGTGCCTGGCAATAGCTCAATCAAAAACTCAATATCTCTATCCGGTGGCATGCCTGGCAACTCTTCTGGAAATACATCAGGGAAATCTCTTACCACTGGTACTTCCTCCTGCACAACTCCTGTTAGGCAATTTACTTGAGTCCTATTTGGCACATGCCGGGATACATACTTGATCCTTCTCCCTTCTGGGGTGGTAAGAAAAATTGACTTACTAGCACACTCAATATTCCCTTCATACTTTGATAACCAATCCATGCCTAATATCACATCCAATGCTTGAGATTCCAATACTATTAGGTCTGAGGGAAAAACATAGTTACCAATCCTTAATGGTAACCGATCACACCATAGACTAGCCACATACTCTGCTCCGGGTGAGGTTACTAACATGGGTGACCTAAGGGCTTGGGTTGATAGGTTATACTTATCCACAAATCCCCTTGAGATGTATGAATGCGATGCACCAGTATCAAAAAGAACTAGTGCAGTAAATGACTTAACCAAAAACTTACCTATTACTGCATCGGGCTGAGCTTCAACCTCCTCCACGCTAACGTGGTTCACCTGTCCCTTGTTGAAAGGGTTCGGCTTCTTCCCAGAACTTCCATTGCCATTTTGGCTTTCAGGACATTCATTGGCATAATGTCCGGTCTTCGAACACTTATAGCAAGTGACCTGGCTTAGGTCCTTCTTGGCTGGGGTTGAGGGGTTGGTGCGGTTCTGGCCGTTGCTTCCTCCATTGCCATTACCATTCTTGGTGCCATTGTGATTGTGCGAGCTACCTCCTCCATGGGTATGCTGAAAATGTCCTCCTGGTCTAGGGGTAAAACGTGGCTTCTGCTGAGCTCCTGAATTATACTTTCCTTGTCCATACTTCCTCTTGCGATTCTCAATTTGCTGCTGCTTCCCTTCAATCATAAGAGCACGATCTACCAATTCCTGGTAGTTGTTGAAGGTGGCTACCATCAAATGCATGCTCAACTCATCATTCAGTCCTTCTAGGAACTTCTCCTGCTTAGCTGCATCCGTAGCGACGTCATCTGGGGCATAACGTGCTAACTTACTAAATTCCTCCACATACTGGCCAACTGTCCGTCCTCCTTGGTGAAAATTACGAAACTCATGCTTCTTCATGACCATAGCTCCTGCTGAAACATGGGCAGTACGAAAAGCCTGCTGAAACTGGTCCCATGTGACAGTGTCAACTGGGAAAGTGGACGTGAAATTCTCCCACCATGATGCTGCGGGTCCTTCTAGCTGATGTGCGGCAAACTTCACCTTCTCCGCATCTGTGCATCCTGCTGTGGTCAACTCCCTAGCTTTCTTGCGGAGCCAATCATCCGCTACTATCGGCTCGGTGCTACTGGAAAACACCGGTGGATTCAGCCTAAGAAAACGGGCTAAGCGGTCAATAGGTGGTGGTGGTGGTGGGTTGTTGTTGTTGTTCCCCTGATTCTGATTCTGGACTAGCAACTGCATCAATGTGTTCTGCTGCTGGATCAAGTGGGTGAGCTCCTGTGGAAATGCAAATCCGGGGTCACGTCTCGGAGGCATCTGGGGTTTAGAAAAGATGAGATGTAAGAATAGAGGGGGTCTAAAGAGAAAACACTACCCATATGCACATGAGGCAAAAGCAAACAATTCACTTCATTCAATCAAACAAGGGCATACAATTGATCTAACTATCGCAAAAGTGCTCGGGCTACTATATTTACATGGTGGACTACTACTACTGAGGAGGTGGTCTACTAGAAATATTCTTCGGTCGTTGACTCCATAATATCTGCTCCAGCTTCATCAACATAGTCATCATTGCTACTATCTGCTTCCGAGTCGATGCCGTCGATGATGATGTAGTCTTCCGGGCTAATTTCCTTAGGTTCTTCGTCTTCATCTACTGGTGTCAGGCCTCCCATAAATATTCCAATCTTCTTGATCAGGTCGTCATTCTTCTCCACCAATACTACAATTTCTTCTTCATAATCTTCACGTGTAGCCTTGAGTTCTTCCTCCAGTTCCTTGATTCTAGTCTTAGCCTTCTTTAGATCTATCATGTCGACACACATCTGGTTCTCCTGTCGTCGAATGTGCTGGTTTAATTCCTGGATAAAAGCTGCGATTGATCTATCCTTCCTGGTGCTGATCATCTCCCAGTGTTCATCTCGGCGCCCACAAATCTGGTAGATAGTATATTTGAGATCCTTGCGGTAGACTTCTCCAATGCATCCCATGGCTATGTGAGCTGCCATGCTCTTTCCTAGACTCCAAGTTGGTGCATCAAAAGAAAACTCTATGGGCTCACTGACTGGCATGAACGTCCTTCCTGGAACTTGAACTTGAATCATCCAGCGCTCTTCTTCAGGTAAAGTGGCGTTGTAGGTTCCCGTGAAGCATGGTACTCCTATGTTCATGTATCTAGTGACTTCCTTCGAGTGGCGTCCAAAGGGTGTATCTTCATCCGGTTGTGTGAACTTGTTCCTTGCATCCGCCATCCTAAAGAGTAGAAAAGATGAGGAGTCAGAGAAGAAGAGAGTGAGTAGTGATCTAGGTCTTTTAACTTAGTGGTCTTGTCCTACAGTCAGTGTGTGCTCTGATACCATCTCTGTAGCGACCAGACCTCAAACAGTCTGATCTCTGTGCTCCGGTGTCATCCCTGGATCAGTAATGCTGACACCACACAGTACTCGGAGGATTTATAGCAGAGTAGCAATCACACACTTATTACATCGAGTGTCTCAAAAGAGAACTTATTACAATAAATATGGCTTATGGCCATCTAATAACGACAACAGCGGCAGGCTTGGAAGATAAGTGAGTCCATCAACTCCAACGGCATCACTTAGTATAGAACCACGACCTAAAACTCCTTAATCATCGTCTGAAAAGTCTGCAACATTAACGTTGCAGCCCGAAAACGGGTCAGCACATGGAATATGCTGGCAAGGTAAAACATAGAGAGTAATGGAATGCAACAACTATACTATATGCATATTTGGCTGGTGGAAAGCTCTATGGTTATAGTTTTTGCGTAAAGCCAATTTTTCCCTACTCCAAAGGAATAAAATTTATTTAACTATCATGGTAGTTGTTAAACATTGAGAATGGTTGACAGCATTCTCAATCCCAATTAAGCATCATCATTAAACATAACCCAACAAAATTAATTTAGAGTAACATGTTGAGATTCACATGATAATCCAAGTACTAGATACTCAAGATGTCCATAACCGGGGACACGGCTAATCATGATTAGTTTGTTACACTCTACAGAGGTTTGTGCACTTTTCCCCACAAGACTCGATCGCCTCCGTTTGGTTTCTCGCACTACAGGGTGTTTGAGAAGACGGATGACCGAGACATAGTCTTTCAGAAGCGCTAGCACCTTACGATCGGGTAGACCGTCCCACCTACATCCCCTACATCTGCTAGTCTACCACTATAAGAGTTCACACAACTTAGTCAACTATGCTAGAGCCCATAATAGCTTGTGGCTGCACACGGAAGTTTCTAGTATGAATAGTCTTATGATCCCTTTGAGCCTGGGTGGCGGTCGAAAAGAAAAACAGGCAAGTCCTGGAATACCCAGGTGCCTCAATCCACCCAGATGTGTGTTTAAGTTGCCACCTTAGATAAACCATTAATTAACAATCTCACATCTTTCAATGGATTTCACTCACCCAATCCACGTCTACTAGCACAGCATGGCATGATAAGCAAATGTAGAAGTAACTCCCAAAGGTTTGAAAATAAACTGGTAATAGGTACTACCTCATCTACTTCCCAACCCACAATTTAATTAGATCCTAATCATGCAATATGTGTGGATTGATCTAATGCAATAAAACTGGGTAGTAGAGAAGGTATGATCAAAGTGTTACTTGTCTTGCTGATGATCCGGGAAACCTAGCGATTCGAAGTAACAGGCGGCGCACTCCGGATATTCTGTCGCAAACAAACAAACGAGCATACAATTAGTACTCATCTAATACATAGGTAAAACTCAAATAAGAGATCTAACCAGAAGGTTCAACTTAAGAACTCCGGTTGGCAAACGAATCAAATCGAACGAAGCAACGAAAATCAAACGGCGAAAGAAACAACTTCTTTCTAGCAATCTGGATCTAGGGAAATTTTTACAGTAGCAAAATCTTGTTTAGGTTCGTTAAACGGATAGAGGGTTTCGAGACGAATCCCTAGGCGCTTGAATCGCCTGATTCCGATAAACGAGCGAAAAGTTAAACTAAAACGAAAATCGGATCAGAAATCGCGATCAGGAAAATCACGGATTTAATCCGAGAAAAGAAAAACGAAGAACAGATTAACGAACGAACGTTCGTTATCTGAAACTAAACGATGAACGCGTTCGTTAAAACGAACGAATCGGTGAATGTTCACTAATTAAGTAAACCAGAGAAATAAACCGATCTAGGGTTTCGAAAAAAACTGAGGCGGTTTCTTTTTTTAAAACCGAACGGCGAACGGCGGCGGCTATACCTCCGGCGAGGTACTCCGGCGGGCGGGGCGGGGCTCCGGCGGCGGCGGCGGCTATGCGGGGCGGCGGGGCGGCTTGGCAGCGGCAGCGGCGGCGGTGTGCGGCGCGCGGCGACGGCGGCAGCAGCGCAGGCGGCGGGGCGGGTGCGGCTGGCGGGCGGCGGGGCGGGGTGAGGTGAGGGGCGGCGGGGCGGCTCGGTATTTAAGAGAAGGGGGGTGCTGCCTTGGGGAGGGGGCAAGGCGGCGGGGGCGGCGGCGCGCTCGTCTCCTGGAAGGAGACGGCAGACGGCGGGGAGTGGGCCGTCGGCTGGGCCTTGGCCCAGTCGGCGCGCGGCGCGTTTTTTTTAAAAAACATTACGCGTAGAAGAAAAATAAAAATAAATACTAAACGGACTCCAAATTTCCCGAAATAAAATTTTCCCGGGCTTCTAAAATCAAGCCCGACAAAGTGAACATTTATTTGGGACCTAAATGCAATTTTGAAAAAAACACATTTTTTTTCCTAATTCAAATAAAACACCGAAAAACTCCGAAATAAAAATCCTATTTGATTTTATTATTAAATCCTCAATATTTCTTTATTTTGGGAAAGTCATTTTATTCCCTCTCTCATATTTTTGTAATAGAAATATTTGATGATAAAATAAATAAAATCAAATGATCCTATTCTCAAAATTTGAGAGAACTCAAATATGAAAATATCGAAATCCCCAACTCTCTCCATGGGTCATTGAGTTGCATAGAATTTCTAGGATCAACCAGAATGCAAAAGAAATATGATATGCATTGATGATCTAATGTCTAACATTCCAAATTGAAAATTTGGGATGTTACATATTTTTTTACTTCCGCGCCCCGAGCGGTTGTACCTCTCGAGAGAAGCGGTAGTACCGCGCGAGGCTGTTCTTGGGTGTGTATGCGGTAGTACCGCTCCAACGGAACGGTAGTACCGCACACATTTGAAGACCACAAGAATGGCAGATCTGGATGCGGATCTGGAACACAAACAACCGCAACACTAGATCGGTACTACCGTTGATCAAACTATGTTGTTGTATCACTCCAAAACACATGTTTACTGCACTAACAATCTCCTACACTCCCCTCTTGCAAAGATTTAGCCAAAAATCTCATGAACTACACAAGCATCTCCCCAAGACCTAGAAGCATAAGAGCGGAACAAAACGGGAAGAACTTGGGGAAATACCTAGGTCCATGGCAAGAGGACGAGGTGGGGAGCGATCCCACCGATTGGAATGCGAGGAGAGCGGCCGGAGACAGAGATCCGGCGAGGTCCTCCGGCGCCTTCTTGGGCAGGAGAGAGAGACGGGGTGGGGAAAAGAGAGGAATGGATATCGGGGAGTTAGAACTCCCCCTGCCCCGCTCTTAACCCCCACGCGCTCGCAAAGGCATGGTAGTACCGAGGGTCCTCGTGGTAGTACCGCTCGGGCAGAAGTACCGCACAACGGGTGGTAGTACCGCTCCTCCAGCAGTAGTAAAAAAATTACTGTCATGATGGAGGCGGTAGTACCGTGCCGTGGACACAGCTGTGCTACCACAAAGCAGCCCACCTCCTACGGTAGTACCATGGCATGCCACAGTAGTACCGTACCCCAAGAAAGTGCAAGTTTCTCAAAAAGAGAGGGAAACGGCCTTTGCAAACCATCCTTCACGCAACTGAACACACACACAAGAGAGGCAAATACACGAGGCAACTCAAACATGCACACGGTAAAGAGAGAAAGGAAAAAGACAACACGAACCAAACACAAAACACAACCTCTCCAAGGAGAGGGCAGTGGCCGGAGCCACCTATGTTTGAGTCAATTGGTATGGCACCGCGAAGAATTATCCTTGGGCCCATGACCAAAACTCGTCTTTGAAGCACAAGTACCATCAAAAATGGCTAATGTTAAAGATTTGATCGATTTATGCATAATGGGGGGAGGGAGAGTTCATTGAGAGAACAACACCCCCCTATGTCCATGCCTACACCTAAACAAGATATCAAGATGAGTATGGTGGGGTGTGCAAGGGTTCAAGCAACATTGATCGAATCAATGATATTTAGGTCATGCCTTAACTCGCGAAATATTGCTTCATCCAAAGGCTTCGTGAAGATATATGCAAGGTTATCATGAGGGTTGACATAGTTGAGCTCGATCTCCCCTCGCCTAATATGACCCCGAATGAAGTGATACCGAATCTCAATATGCTTCGTCTTGAAGTGTTGCACCGGGTTGAGAGAAATCTTGATGGCACTTTCATTGTCACACCAAAGAGGCACTTTGTCAGAAATGATACCGTAATCCTTTAAAGTTTTCCTCATCCATAGAAGTTGTGCACAACAACTACCGGCGGCCACATACTCCGCTTTGGTGGATGAGAGAGACACACAAATTTTCTTCTTAGAAGACCAACTCACCAAAGAGCAACCACGGAATTGGCACCCTCCGGAAGTTGACTTCCTATCCACTTTGTCTCCCGCCCAATCGTAATCCGAATAGCCTACAAGGTTGAAGTTTGCTCCTCTTGGGTACCATAAGCCAAAGTTTGGGGTATGAGCCAAATATCGAAAGATTCGCTTGACCGCCACAAAGTGGCTTTCCTTAGGTGTGGCTTAAAACCGTGCACAAATTCCCACACTAAATATGATATCCGGTCTAGATGCACAAAGGTAAAGCAAGGAGCCAATCATGGAGCGATATACCTTTTGATCCACCAATTTACCATTGGGATCTATGTCAAGTTGGCATTTGACGGGCATTGGAGTGGAAGCCGGCTTGACATCACTTAGCTTGAATCTCTTGAGCATGTCTTGAGTGTATTTGGCTTGTTTGATGAAGGTTCCTTCTCTTCGTTGCTTGACTTCGAACCCAAGAAAGAACTTCAACTCTCCCATCATGGACATCTTGAACTTTGAGGTCATGAGAGCGGCAAATTCCTCATTGAAAGCTTTGTTAGGAGAACCAAAGATAATGTCATAAAACATATAGTTGGCACACAAACAACTCCCCTTTGACCTTCTTAGTAAAAAGAGGGGGGTCGATTTTCCCAATTTCAAGCCCATGATCTTTCAGCAACTCGGTAAGGTGGTCGTACCACGCACGTGGGGCTTGTTTAAGGCCATATGCCTTATCGAGTTGGTACACATGATCGGGGAAATAGGGATCCTCGAACCCGGGGGTTGCTTGACATACACCAACTCATTAATAGGACCATTAAGAAAAGCACTCTTCAAATCAATTTGTTGCAACTTGAAGTTATGATGAGAAGCATAAGAAATCAACAAACGAATAGATTCAAGGTGAGCAACGGGAGCAAAGGTTTCATTGCAGTCGATACCCTCGACTTGGGAGTATCCTTGTGCTACCAAGCGAGCCTTGTTGCGGACAATAATTCCATGAGCATCTTGCTTGTTCTTGAATATCCACTTGGTTCCAATGATGTTATGGTTCCCCGTTGGCCTTGGCACCAGCCTCCACACCTTGTTGTGCTCGAAGTTGTTGAGTTCTTCATGCATGGCATTAAGCCAATCCGGATCTTCGAGCGCCTCATAGACCTTTTGGGGTTCAACACAAGAGACAAACGCATGATGTTCATAATAGTTTGACAATTGTCTACGAGTGCTTACCCCCTTTCGAATTCTTCCAAGCACATTTTTCATGAGATGACCCTTGCTAGAGAGCTTGGATGCAATCTTGGTAGCACAACACTCCAATTCCTCCTCAGGTGTGAGTTGAGGAGCGGTTACTTGATCATCTTGAGCGTCGTCTTGGGCTTGTTCTTGATCTTGAGCTTTCTCTTGATCTTGAACTTGCTCGAAGGAGAGAACTTGACCTTGGGCATCACTTGGTGGTTCAACACCATCTTGAGGTTGATCTTGCCCTTGGTCTTGTTCATGAGGTTGAGGGCCTTCACTTTGTTCTTCGGAAGCATGTGGGCCTTGGGTTGGTGATGGTTCCACTTGAGTGGAACATTGTCCTTCTCCTTTGGCCACAAGGGGTTACTTAATGGGTAGGATAAAACCAACACCCATTCTTCTTATAGCTTGGGGAGGAATTTCATCACCTACATCACAAGTGCCACTTTACTCCACTTGGGAGCCATTATTATCATCAAACTCCACATTACACGTCTCCTCAATAAGTCTCATGGACTTATTGAGGACACGGTAAGCATGAGAGTTTGTAGCATAACCAACAAATATGCCCTCTTAGGCTCTAGCCTCAAATTTAGACAAATGAACACCTTTCTTGAGAATGAAACACTTACACCCGAATACTCGAAAGTACTTGAGGTTGGGCTTGTTGCCGGTGAGTATCTCATATGGAGTCTTGTTTAAGCCTCTGCGGAGATAGAGCCGATTGGATGCATGACACGCGGTGTTGATGGCTTCGGTCCAAAAGTTGTATGGAGATTTGAACTCCGCCATCATGGTCCTTGCCGCATCCATCAACATCCGATTCTTCCTCTTCACCACACCATTTTGTTGAGGAGTGTAAAGCACGGAATATTGATGCTTGATCCCCTCATCACTAAGAAACTCATCCAAGGTGTAGTTCTTGAACTCGGTGCCATTGTCACTTCTTATTGTCAAGATCTTTGCATTATGTTGGCGTTGAGCTTCATTTGCAAAGTCAATGACAGTTTGTTGGGTCTCACTCTTCCTCTTGAAGAAGTACACCCAAGTGTATCTTGAATAGTCATCCATAATCACCAAGCAATACTTTCTACCCCCAAGACTATCAAAGGATGGAGGCCCAAAGAGATCCAAGTGAACGAGCTCCAAAGGCCTCTTTCAGTAAATGATAGTCGTGGGAGGGTGAGCCTTCTCATGTAGCTTTCCTTCAATGCAGGCACTGCAAACACGATTTTTGGCAAAACTAACATTTGTTAGTCCACGGACATGGTCCCCCTTGAGAAGACTTTGCAAAGATCTCATATTGACATGGGCTAAATGGCGATGCCAAAGCCACCCCACATCAACTTTAGCCATTAGGCATGCCGCGGTCTTAGTGGGTCGCTCCGAAAAGTTAATCACATAGAGACCGTTCTCGACATGCCCAAGAAAGGCTACTTTAAGAGTCTTGCTCCACAAGAGGGCCACAGTATCAATATCAAAGAAAGTGGCAAAGCCCATGATTGCAAGTTGACGAACAGAAAGTAAATTGTATGCAAGGGACTCAACAAGCATGACCTTATCGATCGTGAGATCATGAGAAATGACAACCTTACCAAGCCCCAATACCTTAGAGGATGAGGCATCACCCCACTCTACATTGGTGGGCATAGAATCTTGGGCACGTCCACCACAAAGTCCTTGCTTCCGGTCATATGATTAGTGGCTCCACTATCGAGCAACCATGATCCCCCACCGGAAGCAAACACATACAAGAGATCAATGCTTGGTTTTAGGTACCCATTTTGTAATGGGTCCTTTGATGTTAGTGAAAAGGGTCTTAGGAACCCAAATAGACCATTCAATTTACTCATAAGGAGAACCAACAAATTTAGCATAAACAGGCCCATCACTAGCACGACATAACACATAGGAAGGGTTAAAGTCGCCGACTTTGTTGGAAGGGGTACCATTTCTCTTCTTGACACCACCACCCTTCACATTGTTCTTTGATGACCCACAAGTATAGGGGATCTATCGTAGTCCTTTCGATAAGTAAAAGTGTCTAACCCAATGAGGAGCAGAAGGAAATGATAAGTGGTTTCCAGCAAGGTATTCTCTGCATGTACTGAAATAAGTGGTAACAGATAGTTTTGTGATAAGATAATTTGTAACGAGCAACAAGTAACAAAAGTAAATAAGGTGCATCAATGTGGCCCAATCATTTTTGTAGCAAAGGACAAGCCTGGACAAACTCTTATAAGATGTAAAGCTCTCCCGAGGGCACATGGGAATATCGTCAAGCTAGTTTTCATCACATTCATACGATTTGCGTTCGGAACTTTGATAATTTGGTATGTGGGTGGACCGGTGCTTGGGTACTGCCCTTACTTGGACAAGCATCCCACTTAGGATTAACCTCTATTGCAAGCATCCGCAACTACAACAGAAGTATTAAGGTAAACCTAACCATAGCATGAAACATATGGATCCAAATCAGCCCCTTACGAAGCAACGCATAAACTAGGGTTTAAGCTTCTGTCACTCTAGCAACCCATCATCTACTTATTACTTCCCAATGCCTTCCTCTAGGCCCAAATAATGGTGAAGTGTCATGTAGTCGACGTTCACATAACACCACTATAAGAGAGACAACATACATCTCATCAAAATATCGAATGAATACCAAATTCACATGACTACTAATAGCAAGACTTCTCCCATGTCCTCAGGAACAAAAGTAACTACTCACAAAGCATAAACATGTTCATAATCAGAGGGGTATTAATATGCAGATAGGATCTGAACATATGATCTTCCACCAATTAAACCAACTAGCATCAACTACAAGGAGTAATTAACACTACTAGCAACCTACTAGCACCAATCCCGGACTTGGAGACAAGAATTGGATACAAGAGATGAACTAGGGTTTTGAGGAAAGATGGTGCTGATGAAGATGTTGATGCAGATTGCCCTCTCCCGATGAGAGGAGCGTTGGTCATGACGATGGCGATGATTTCCCCCTCCGGGAGGGAAGTTTCCCCGGCAGAACAGCTTCGCCAGAGCCCTAGATTGGTTCCGCCAAGGTTCCGCCTCGTGGCGACGGAGTTTCGTCCGAGAAGATGGCTTATGATTTTTTCCCATCGAAATACTCCATATAGCAAAAGATGGCCACCGGAGGGCCACCAGGGGGCCACGAGGTAGGGGGCGCGCCCAGGGGGTAGGGCACGCCCCCACCCTCGGGCGCAGGGTGTGCCCCCCTGGTGAAGTTCTTGCTCTCAGTATTTTTTATATATTTGGAAAACATCTTCCGTGAAGTTTCAGGACTTTTGGAGTTGTGCAGAATAGGTCTCTAATATTTGCTCCTTTTCTAGCCCAGAATCCCAGCTGTCGGCATTGTCCCTCTTTATGTAAACCTTGTAAAATAAGAGAGAATAGGCATAAGTATTGTGATATAATGTGTAATAACAGCCCATAATGCAATAAATATTGATATAAAAGCATGATGCAAAATGGACATATCAACTCCCCCAAGCTTAGACCTCACTTGTCCTCAAGCGAAAAGCTGAAATCGAAAAATATGTCCACATGTTTAGAGATAGAGTTGTCGATAAAAATAAAATACGGACATGAGGGCATCATGATCATTCTTAGTACAACAACTTATATAATTCTTGTCATATGATCTCTAATGCTAGAGTAATAATTCAATCACAATATCAAGTATGAATCGTAAACTTCATTGAAAACTAACAAACTACAATCTCAGTCATTGAAGCAATTGCAATTTATCATAACATTGGAAAGAGTCAATGTATAAGAGCTTTTCAGCAAGTCCACATACTCAACTATCATATAATCTTTCACAATTGCTGACACTCACGCAATACTTATGGGTATGGAGTTTTAATCAGACACAAAGAAAGATAGGGGCTTATAGTTTTTCCTCCCAACGTTTTACCTCAAGGGTAATGTCAACAGTAATAGTTCATGAAAACTCACATCTAATTAGCCATATATACCAGGATCATTCCAACATACTGTGCTTGCCAAAGGAATAAAGTGTAAAAAAGGAAGGGTGAAAATCACCATGACTCTTATGCAATGTAGGAGATAAAAGTAAAAGATAGGCCCTTCGCAGAGGGAAGCAGAGGTTGTCATGCGCTTTTATGGTTGGATGCACAAAATCTTAATGTGAAAGAACATCACTTTATATTGCCCCTTGTGATATGGACCTTTATTATGTAGTCTGTCGCTTTTATTACTTCCATATCACACGATCATATAAAGCTTATTTCCTCCACACCAATCAATCATACATATTTAGAGAGCAATTTTTATTGCTTGCACTGATGAAAACTTACTTGATGGATCTTACTCAATCCATAGGTAGATATGGTGGACTCTTGTGGCAGGACTGGTTTAAGGGTATTCGTAAGCACAAGTAGTATCTCTACTTGGTGCAATGAATTTGGCTAGCATGAGGGGGATAGGCAAGCTCATCATGTTGGAAGATCCAAGACAATATAATTTATCTCAGTTGTAAGAAAACATAACCCATTACGTTGTCTTCCTTGTCCAATGTCAACTCTTTAGCATGTCATATTTTAATGAGTGCTCACAATCATAAAAGATGTCCAAGATAGTATATTTATATGTGAAGACTTGTCTTTCTTTATTACTTCCTATTAATTGCAACGATGACCAAAACTGTGTTTGTCAACCCTCAACAACTTTTATTCATCATACTCTTTCTATGTGAGCTCATTACTCTCCATAAGAGTCACGTGATCTCTTTGTTTCTTTTTATTTCTTTCTCTTTTCTTTTATCCACTTAGGATCATGGCAAAATAATCAAGCCCTTGACTCAACACTAATCTTTATTATATAGCTCACGGACTCGATTACATAGAAGGATAATAAAGCAAAACTCACAACTAGATCATACTAAGAACTTTTATTCTACTAGATCAAGATATTACCAAAAGGATCGAACTAAGAAAAACGGTAAAGACAAAGTGATGGTGATACGATACCGGGGCACTCCCCCAAGCTTGGCAGTTGCCAAGTGGAGTGCCCATACCAGATACTCAATTCTTCTTTGTTGGTGGAGAACGTGGAGTTGTTGATGATGGATAGTCGCACATCGAGCGTAGGAGGTCTTCTAACTTGCGGATAATGCCCTTAAGTGCGATGATATGCTCCTTCAACAAATTATTTTCACGTGTGAGATACTTATTTTGTATACGAGCCAACTCAATCATCTTGAAAGCTTCGATTTATGTTGGGGTAAGAAGATTGTGATCCAGTTGAAGGGTGTCTTCTGTTGCTGGAACTTGATCCTCCATGGCCTTCTTGATCCCTTCATCCTTGTTGATCTCCATAGGTTCTTCTCTCTTCAGCTCTACCTTCATTAGCCAAGCATCGTTGCCCTCATGGTTGGAGGAGGAGGGAGACGACATAGTGCCTAGACTTTACAACCCTGACAGAAAACTGCTCGAAACAAAGATAGGAGATTTTTGCGTAATACGGCAGTCAAAACCTCCGGGAGATTATATAATGAATTTTTACCGACCAAAATACGTGTCGTGTACGAAAACGGAGTCCGGAGAGCACACGAGGTGCCCACGAGGTAGGGGGCGCGCCCTGCAGGGTAGGGTACGCCCTCCACCCTCGTGCAGCCCTCGTGTCCTTCCCGGACTGCTGCTTATTTTTCTGTTTTTCTAAATATTCCAAAACGGAGAAATATTGCCTTAAAACTATTTTGGAGTCGGTTTACTTACTATACCACATACCTATTCCTTTTCGGAGTCTGAAACATTCCGGAAAGTGTCCCTTATGTATTCCTCCAGGGTTACGGTTTCAATAACATTGGTTTCAACATTTATGGGATCACCTGAGATATAGTGTTTGATTCTTTGACTGTTCACCACCTTCGGATTTGTGCCTTCGAAGTTGTTGATTTTTATGGCACCAAAACGGTAGACCTCCTCGATAACGGAAGGACCGTCCCATTTAGAGAGAAGTTTTCCTGCAAAAAATCTTAAACGAGAGCTGTATAGCAATACATAATCACCTATATTAAACTCACGCTTTTGTATCCTTTTGTCGTGCCATCTTTTAACTTTTTCTTTAAACAACTTGGCATTTTTGTAGGCTTGGGCTCTCCATTCATCAAGTGAGCTAATATCAAATAACCTCTTCTCACCGGCAAGTTTAAAATCATAATTAAGTTCTTTAATAGCCCAATAAGCCTTGTGTTCTAGTTCGAGAGGTAAATGACATGCTTTTCCATAGAGCATTTTATACGGAGACATTCCCATAGGATTTTTATATGCAGTTCTATAGGCCCATAATGCATCATCAAGTTTCTTGGACCAATTCTTTCTAGACCTATTAACAGTCTTTTGCAAAATTAATTTGAGGTCTCTATTACTCAATTCTACTTGACCACTAGACTGAGGGTGATAAGGAGATGCAATTCTATGATTAACATCATATTTAGCAAGCATTTTACAGAAAGCACCATGAACAAAATGTGAACCACCATCAGTCATTAAATATCTAGGGACTCTAAATCTTGGAAAAATAACTTCTTTAGGCATTTTAATAGAAGTGTTATGATCAGCACTACTAGATGGAATAGCTTCTACCCACTTAGTAACGTAATCAACAGCAACTAAAATATGTGTATAACCATTAGAGGAAGGAAAACGTCCCATAAAATCAAAGCCCCAAACATCAAATGGTTCAATAACAAGTGGATAATTCATAGGCATTTCTTGACGTCTACTAATATTACCAATTCTTTGATATTCATCACAAGATAAGACAAACTTACGGGCATCCTTGAAGAGAGTATGCCAATAAAAACCAGATTGCAGTACCTTATGTGCAGTTCAATCTCTAGCATGGTGTCCTCCATAAGCTTCGGAGTGACACTTGCGTAGGATCTGTTCCTGTTCATGCTCAGGTACACAACGTCTAATAACACCATCTACTCCTTCTTTATAAAGATGTGGGTCATCCCAAAAGTAATGCCTCACATCATAGAAGAACTTTTTTCTTTTGCTGGTATGTGAAACTAGGTGGTATAAACTTAACAACAATGTAATTAGCATAATCAGCATACCATGGAGCAGTATGAGAAGCATTTATGACATTTAATTGCTCATCAGGAAAGCTATCATCAATAGGTAGTGGGTAATCAAGCACATTTTCTAACCTAGACAAGTTGTCTGCAACGGGGTTCTCGGCTCCTTTTCTATCAACAATATGCAAATCAAATTCTTGTAGCAAGAGAACCCATCTAATAAGTCTAGGTTTAGCATCTTTCTTTTCCATAAGATATTTAATAGCAGCATGATCAGTGTGGATAGTTACTCTGGAATCAACAATATAAGGTCTAAACTTATCACAAGCAAATACAACTGCTAAGAATTCTTTTTCAGTAGTAGCATAATTTCTTTGAGCATTGTCTAGAGTTTTACTAGCATATTGAATAACATTTAGTTTCTTATCAACTCTTTGTCCTAGAACAGCACCAACAGCATAATCACTAGCATCGCACATAATTTCAAAGGGTAAATTCCAATCAGGTGGCTGAACAATAGGTGCAGAGATCAATGCTTTCTTGAGTATTTCAAATGCTTCTACACAATTGTCATCAAAGAAAAATGGTATATATTTTTGTAATAAATTAGTCAGAGGCCGAGAGATTTTCGGGAAGTCCTTAATGAACCTCTTATAAAAACCGACATCACCAAGGAAACTTCTTATACCTTTGATGTCCTTGGGACATGGCATCTTTTCAATAGCATCAACCTTGGCTTTATCAACTTCAATACCTCTTTCAGAAACTTTATGCCCCAAGACAATACCTTCATTAACCATAAAGTGGCACTTTTCCCAATTCAAGACAAGATTAGTTTCTTCACATCTCTGCAAAACTCGATTAAGGTTGCTCAAGCAATCATCAAAAGAAGATCCATAGACGGAAAAGTCGTCCATGAAAACCTCACAAATCTTTTCACAAAAGTCAGAGAATATAGCCATCATGCATCTTTGAAAGGTAGAAGGTGCATTAGATAAACCAAAAGGCATACGTCTATAAGCAAAAGTACCAAAAGGGCATGTAAAAGTAGTCTTTGATTGATCTTTGGCTGACACAGGTATTTGAGAGAAACCAGAATAACCATCTAGAAAGCAAAAATGTGTATGTTTGGACAATCTTTCTAGCATTTGATCGATAAAAGGTAAGGGGTAATGATCCTTTTTAGTAGCCTTATTTAATTTGCGGAAATCAATTACCATCCTATAATCTGTAATAATTCTTTGAGGAATCAATTCATCTTTATCATTAGGAACAACAGTAATACCTCCCTTCTCAGGGACACAATGGACAGGGATTACCCACTGACTATCAGCAACGGGATAAATTACACCTGCCTCAAGGAGCTTTAGTATTTCCTTTCTTACCACTTCTTTCATTTTAGGATTCAGCCGGCGTTGATGATCACGAACTGGTTTAGCATCTTCTTCCAAATTAATTTCATGTTGACATAGAGTGGGACTAATGCCCATAAGATCATCAAGAGTATACCCAATAGCAGCACGGTGCTTCTTCAAAGTTTTCAATAATCTCTCTTCCTCATGCTCTGAAAGGTTAGCACTAATAATAACAGGATATATATTTTTCTCATCAAGATAAGCATATTTAAGAGTATCAGGTAACGGTTTAAACTCAAACGCGGGATCACCCTTGGGTGGAGGAGGATCCCCTAGGATTTTAACAGGTAAATTGTTTTTCAGAATAGGTTCCTGTTTAAAGAATACTTCATCTAATTCCCTTCTTTCATTCATAAAGATATCATTTTCATGGTCTAGCAAATATTGTTCTAAAGGATCACTAGGAGGTACGGCAATAGAAGCAAGACCAATAATTTCATCCTTACTAGGTAATTCTTCTTCATGGTGTTGTCTACTAAATTTAGAAAAATTAAATTCATGAGTCATATCATCTAAACCGATAGTAACAACATCTCTTTTGCAATCTATGGTAGCATTAACAGTATTTAAGAAGGGTCTACCAAATATAATGGGACAAAAGCTATCTTGTGGGGAACCAAGAACAAGAAAATCAGCAGGATATTTAGTTTTCCCACACAAGACTTCAACATATCTAACAATTCTCATCGGTGAAATGGTATCTCTATTGGCAAGTTTAATTGTGACATCAATACCTTCCATCTTAGCAGGTGCAATAGCATGCATAACTTCTTGGTATAAAGAATAAGGTATTGCACTAGCACTAGCACCCATATCACATAAGCCATGATAACAATGATCTCCTATTTTAACAGAAATAAAAGGCATGCCTACCACAAGTCCAGGTTTATCTTTATCACAGGGTTTAGCAATTCTAGCAGTTTCATCATAGAAATAAATAACATGCCCATCTATATTATCACACAAGAGATCTTTAACAATAGCAATATTAGGTTCAACTTTAACTTTCTCAGGAGGTGTATATGTTTTAATATTGCTTTTACGAACTACAGTTGAAGCTTTAGCATGATCCTTTATCCTAACATGGAAAGGTGGTTTCTCAACATAAGAAGTAGGAACAATAGGATCATTATAAGTGATAGTCTTTTCTTGAACTTTAATAGGTGCAGCTACTTTTACTTCTATGGGAGGATGATATTCAAACCACTTCTCCTTGGGGAGATCAACATAGGAAGCAAAACATTCACAGAAAGAAGCTACTATCTCAGTGTCAAGTCCCCATTTAGTGTCAAGTCCATAAAAGATTTAACACAGTCAAAACTAGGTGTCATACCTGACTCCTTACCATTGTCGAGGTCCCAATCTTCAGAGTTGTGTTTAATTCTTTCCAATAAATCCCATTTGAATTCAATAGTCTTCATCATAAAAGAGCCAGCACAAGAAGTATCAAGCATGGTGCAATTCTTATCAGAAAGCCGAGCATAAATTTTTTGAATAATCATTTCTCTTGAGAGCTCATGATTGGGGCATGAATATAACATTGATTTAAGCCTCCCCCAAGCTTGAGCGATGCTTTCTCCTTTGCGAGGCCAAAAATTATATATATAATTGCGATTACGATAAACAAGATGCATAGGATAAAACTTCTGATGAAATTCCAATTTCAATCGTTTGCAATTACAAGACCTCATATCATCACATAGCCTATACCATGTCGATGCATCTCCCCTCAAAGATAAAGGGAAGACCTTCTTCTTAACAACATCTCCAGGTACACCTGCAAGCTTAAATAATCCACAAACTTCATCCACATATATCAGATGTTCATCAGGATGTTTTGTTCCATCTCCTAAAAAAGGATTAGCTAGCAGTTTTTCTATCATACCCGAAGGAACTTCAAAGCAAGCATTTTCATTTTCATTTTCAGTAGGTTTAGTAGGTTGAGGAGCAACTCTTTGCTCTACTGGTCAGGGTGAAGATACCCGGAACAAGCCCCTCAGAGGATTACTTTCCATGGTAACAAGTGATAGTAAATTTCAGCACACTATATAAATTTTTCCTTACCAAATTCCACCTACCAAAGGCGCTTCACTCCCCAGCAACGGTGTCAGAAAAGAGTCTTGATGACCCACAAGTATAGGGGATCTATCGTAGTCCTTTCGATAAGTAAGAGTGTCGAACCCAACGATGAGCAGAAGGAAATGATAAGCGGTTTCCAACAAGGTATTCTCTGCAAGTACTGAAATAAGTGGTAACAGATAGTTTTGTGAAAAGATAATTTGTAACGAGCAACAAGTAACAAAAGTAAATAAGGTGCAGCAAGGTGGCCCAATCCTTTTTGTAGCAAAGGACAAGACTGGACAAACTCTTATAAGATGTAAAGCGCTCCTGATGACACATGGGAATATCGTCAAGCTAGCTTTCATCACGTTCATATGATTCGCGTTCGGTACTTTGATAATTTGGTATGTGGGTGGACCGGTGCTTGGGTACTGCCCTTACTTGGACAAGCACCCCACTTATGATTAACCTCTATTGCAAGCATCCGCAACTACAACAAAAGTATTAAGGTAAACCTAACCATAGCATGAAACATATGGATCCAAATCAGCCCCTTACGAAGCAACGCATAAACTAGGGTTTAAGCTTCTGTCACTCTAGCAACCCATCATCTACTTATTACTTCCCAATGCCTTCCTCTAGGCCCAAATAATGGTGAAGTGTCATGTAGTCGATGTTCACATAACACCACTAGAGGAGAGACAACATACATCTCATCAAAATATCGAACGAATACCAAATTCACATGACTACTAATAGCAAGACTTCTCCCATGTCCTCAGGAACAAAAGTAACTACTCACAAAGCATAAACATGTTCATAATCAGAGAGGTATTAATATGCATATAGGATCTGAACATATGATCTTCCACCAATCAAACCAACTAGCATCAACTACAAGGAGTAATTAACACTACTAGCAACCTACTAGCACCAATCCCGGACTTGGAGACAAGAATTGGATACAAGAGATGAACTAGTGTAACATCCCAAATTTGCAATTTGGAATGTTATACACTAGATCATCATGCATATCATATTTTCTTGCATTCTGGTTGATCCTAGAAATTTCACGCAACTCAAGGACCTTCGGAGAGAGTTGGGGATTTCGTTATTTTCATATTTGAGTTTTCTCAAATTTTGAAAAGAGGATCATTTGATTTATTTATTTCATCTTCAATTATTTTCCTATATCAAAAATAAGAGAGGGAATAATATGACTTTCCCAAATTTAGGAAAAATGAAGATTTACTGAATAAATCAAATTTTGGTTTTTCTGGAGTTTTGTTCGCTTTTATTTGGATAGGGAAAAATGCGTGTTTTCAAAAATTGCATTTTAGGTCCGGAGTAAAGTTCATTTTGTTCGACTCATTTTTAGGAGTCGGGGAAAATTTACTTTAGAATTGGAGCCCGTTTAGATTTTCTTTTCTGTGTTTTTCTGCGCGCGAAACCGTTAAAAAAAAGGAACTCCCGCAGGCCAGCCGGGCCAAAGGCCCAGCTAGCCGCCGCCCCAGCCTCCCTGTGCGCCAGCGCCAGGCACAGGCAGCCAGGCCGCCGCCTCTTGCCTCTTAGCCGAGTCCTAGAAGGACTCTAGGCGAGCCCCCTTTCCTTTGTTTCGTTTTCCTTTTCCTTCTCTTTTTCTTGCCCCCTACCCCAAGTCTCCTCTCCCCTCACCTATATAAATACCCCAACACCCACCCTCCAAATCATCAAACCAAACCCCAAGCCCTCCACCGCACCCCACCCCGCGCCCTACACCGCGCCACCCCACACCCGCGCCGCCGCACCTTGCCCACGCCGCCGCCCTACGCCACGCCGCCGGAGGCCCTCGCCGGAGACCTCGCCGGAGATTGCCCCGCGTCTCTTTTCCTCGGATCGTTTTCTTCTAATCGTTCCGATTCTTTTCTTCTCCTCTGATTCGTTTTCTAGATCGGTTTTTCGTTTCGGTTTTCTTCTCCGAAACCCTAGATCGGATTCGTTTTCTTTTCCGATTTAGCTGCCTTTGGACTATTCGCCGAACCGTTCGTCCTAACGAACGTGATCACCGGATTCTTCTAGGTTAACGAACGTCCATTCGTATAACCGTTCTTCTTTTTCTTCTCGTCGGATTTATTCCGCGATCGCGATCTCAGATCCGATCTTTGTTCTAGTTTATCTTCTCGCTCGTTTATCGGAATCAGGTGATTCAAGCGCCTGGAGTTTCGTTTCGAAACCGCCGTTCCGTCTAATCAACTTAAAAAAGTTTTTGCCTCGGTAAAATTTGACCTAGTTTCAACTTGCTAGAACCGAGTTGTTTTCTTCCGCCATTTGTTTTCCGTTTCTTTGTTCGGTTCGTTCTTTCTTTGCAACCGGAGTTCTTAAGTTGAACTTTCTGGTTCGATCTCTTGTTCGAGTTTTACCTGTGCATTAGATGAGTACTTATTGTGTGCTTGTTGTTTATCTGCGATAGATCACCCGGATTGCGCCGCTTGTTATTTCGAAACCCTAGGACTCGCGGATCATCAGCAAGGCAAGTAACACTTTGATCATACCTTTTCTACAACCCATGTTTTATTGCATTAGATAAATCCTCTCACATTGCATGATTAGGATCTAATTAAATTGTGGGATGGGAAGTAGATGAGGTAGTACCTATCACCTGTATTATTATTATGAAACCTTTGGGAGTTACTTCTACGTTTGCTTATTATGCCATGCTATGCTAGTAGACATGGATTGGGTGAGTGATATCCATGACAGATGTGAGTTGATAATTTTAATGGTTTATCTAAGGTGGCAACTTAAACACACATCTGGGTGGATTGAGGCACCTGATGTCTATGAGGACTTGCCTGTTTTTTTTGGACCGCCACCCAGGCTCAAAGGGATCATAAGATCTTTCATGCTAGAAACTTCCGTGTGCAGCCACAAGCCATTATGGGCTCTGGCATAGTTGACTAAGTTGTGCGAACTCTTACGGGGTGGACTAGCAGATGTAGGGGTTGTAGGTGGTACGGTCTACCCCACATGTAAGGTGCTAGTGCTTCTGAAAGACTGTGTCTCGGTCATCCGTCTTCTCAAACACCATGTAGTGCGAGAAACCAAACGGAGGCGATCGAGTCTTGTGGGGAAAAGTCCGCAAACCTCTGCAGAGTGTACAAACTAATCATGATTAGCCATGTCCCCGGTTATGGACAACTTGAGTATCTAGTACTAGAATATCATGTGAATCTCATCATGTTACTTCTCGATGTTTCACAACCACCATGATAGTTAAATAAATTTATTCCTTTGCAGTAGGGAAAAACTGGCTTTACGCAAAACTGTAACCATAGAGCTTTCCACCAGCCATATATGCATATAGTATAGCTGTTTCATTCCATTACTCTCTATGTGTTACTTTGCCAGCATATTCCATGTGCTGACCTGTTTTCGGGCTGCAACTTCTCATGTTGCAGACTTCTTAGACGACGAAAGGTGCTTTTAGGTCGTGGTTCTATACTCAGTGATGCCGTTGGAGTTGATGGACCCATTTATCTTCCAAGTCTTCCGCTGTTATCGACACTAGATGGCCTTAAGCCATTTTTATTGTAATAAGTTCTCTTTGAGACAACGATGTAATAAGTGTGTGATTGCCACTCTGCTATAAATCCTTCGATGTACTGTGTGGTGTCAGCATTACTGATCCAGGGATGACACCTGAGCACAGAACGCTTGATCCATTCGGGTCGGGTCGCGACAACTAGGGTTTTGAGACGAGATGGTGTTGATGAAGATGTTGATGGAGATTTCCCTCTCCCGATGAGAGGAGCGTTGGTGATGACGATGGCGATGATTTCCCCCTCCGGGAGGGAAGTTTCCCCGGCAGAACAGCTTCGCCAGAGCCCTAGATTGGTTCCGCCAAGGTTCCGCCTCGTGGCGGCGGATTTTCATCCGAGAAGATGGCTTATGATTTTTTTTTCATCGAAAGACTCCATATACTTGCGGAGGGCCACCAGGGGGCCCACGAGGTAGGGGGCGCGCCCAGGGGGGTAGGGCGCGCCCCCACCCTCATGGGCAGGGTGTGGCCCCCTGGTGAAGTTGTTGCTCTCAGTATTTTTTATATATTTGGAAAACATCTTCCGTGAAGTTTCAGGACTTTTGGAGTTGTGCAGAATAGGTCTCTAATATTTGCTCCTTTTCCAGCCCAGAATCCTAGCTGCCGGCATTCTCCCTCTTTATGTAAACCTTGTAAAATAAGAGAGAATAGGCATAAGTATTGTGACATAATGTGTAATAACAGCCCATAATGCAATAAATATCGATATAAAAGCATGATGCAAAATGGACGTATCATTCTTCTTCTCCTTAGAGGCACCCTATCCCTCTTTACAAAAGTTTGCATGAGAGGAGGAGGTCGTTTGGCCTTGTCATTCTTCTTCTTGTTCTTGGACTTGGGTGCGAACCCAATCCCTTCCTTGGCCACAACTTCCTTTTGATTGCTCAAAAGGTCATTGAGGTTCTTCTCGCCTTGTATGCATGACAAATGGCCTTTCTCAAGTTGCTCCTTCAACTTTGCATTCTCCTCAATAAGATGCACATGCTCACAACAGGGGTTGGTAGCATTTGCATTATCAATTAAAACCATATGAGGAAAAGTGGCTTTCTCCTTGCTTAGCTTCACTTGGAGTTGATCATGAGACTATTTAAGACTAGCATGAGTACCCTGCAAGGCCTTGTGAGCCTTGTCAAGTATATCAAACTCCTCCTTGAGTCTGGCAAGATCAACCCCAAGTTTGGCCTTCTCGGAATTTAGCACACGAGATACAACAAGAGCATGATCAAGATCTTTCTTTAATTTAGCATGATCATCTCTGCGTGACTCCTCAAGAGCCAAACAATGACCGCACTCTTCCTCAAGAGCATTAGAGAGATCCGATATCTCATCAGCATAGTCATGACTATGCCCCTCCATCTTAGAGATGGTATCTTCGTGAGCCTCGATCATATCATTGGCTTCACCAAGCTGTTCCAAGAGAGCAACGAAGTGCTTCTTGGATTTAACCTTGAGCTTACTCATAAAAGACTCAAATTCATTTTCCTCTGCGTTAGACTCCCCACTTTCATCAATGTAATCCGTCAAGGAAGGGTGAGCAATGATGGTAGTTTTGATGTTGGGGGTTACCTTGTTAGTGTCTTTAGCCATGAGGCACTTGGCGGTGATGTTCTCATTGGGTGAGTCGAAGAAGGATGCCCGGGGAGTTGTCGCAATGGCCATGGAAGCCATAGCAACCATCTCACTATCTTCTTCATCATCCTCATTATACTCTTCTTGTGCCACCAATCCCTTGGGAGGAGTCTTCTTGGTGAAGTTGTTCTTGTTGGGGAAAGACTTGGCCTTGTCCTTCCGGATGAGCTTGCCACCATTGTCTTCCCTCTTCTCATAGGGGCACTCCGCAACAAAGTGGCTCACATTGCCACAATTGTAGCAAGTCCTCACACGTTGCTTGACCTTGGCGCCACTTGAGTTGCTCTTGTTGAAGTTGGGCCTTGAGTTCTTCTTGCTCCAAAATTGTCTTGAAGGGAGAGCCATGTGCTCATGATAATCATATTTTGTATCCTCGGGGTTGCTCTCCTCTTCTTCCTCTTCCTCCTCTTCTTCCACATTAGCCTTGGCTTTCAAGACAAGGTTGGGCTTCTTTGCTCTTTGAGAACGTAACACCGCATTGTCAGTGGTCTTGTCCAAGATACTCATTGCCACAAAACTCATCCAACACTTCACTTGAGGACAAGGTGTGGAAGTCCGGCCTTTGACGGATGATGGAGGACATGGCCTTATGGAAAGGCATCATGGCTTTGAGAAACTTCCGCTTGATCCAATTGTCATTTGTATCCTTGCTCCCATGATCTCATAGTGAGACCGCGAGTGTGGTTAGTCTCCGGTAGAGCTCACGAGGTTCTTCACCTTCATTCATGGCAAATTCATTGGCTTCATCTTGCACCACCTCATAGTTGGAGCATTGAATGCTTGTGCTTCCCTTGTAAAGGGAAACAACATGGTGAAATGCTTCCTTTGCCACGGTGAATGGTCAGAGATGCGCAATATCTTCGGGAGGGATTGCATCTTGGATGATGAAGAGAGCATTCTCGTTGAATTCATGATCTGCGGCTTCTCTAGGGGTCAAGTTGCTTGAGTCATGCGGATAGAAACCTTGCTCAATGATTCTCCAAAGGTCAGTATTAACATGATTTAAATGACGTTTAAATTGATAGACCCAAGTGTCAAAATCCTCATTTTTCACAATATTATGAGGATAACCGGCATGGTTTAAATGAGTAGAGGGAATCGGCCCTCCATAGGTAAGTGGAGGTTCCACATGGTCAAAGATGCCACTACGAATTCTACCACTAGAGGAAGGAACTTTCTCACTAGTAGCTTCCCCCTTGTCGGAGTTAGCATCCGTCACCTTGTTAGTGGGATCAACCACTTCCAATGGTGCGGTGGATAATTTGACACCATCAAGAAAGTTCTTGAGCATGCCTTTGACCTCGACCATCATGGAGGTTTTCAATGTTCCCAAAGCGGCATTGAACTCCTCACGTGAGATCGTGGTCCCCCCCATCGGCCATAGACGAGGACGGAATCACACCAGGGTGCTCCTCCTCACCATCTACGGTGTCAACCATACTCTTCGGATGGAAAAGTCCTTAATAAAGAGACGAGGCTCTGATACCAATTGAAAGGATCGATATAGTTGACTAGAGGGGTGAATAGGCAACTAACAATTTTTAGCTTTTCTTTACCAATTTAAACTTCGCATCAAAGTAGGTTGTCTAGATATGCAACTAGGTGAGCAACCTATATGATGCAACAACAACAAGTACACAAGCCAGCAAGAGATGCAACACAAAGTAAACTTGCACATGTAAAGGTACGAGATAACCAAGAGTGGAGTCGGTGAAGACGAGGATGTGTTACCGAAGTTCCTTCCTTTTGAGGGAAGTATGTCTCCGTTGGAGCGGTGTGGAGGCACAATGCTCCCCAAGAAGCCACTAGGGCCACCGTATTCTCCTCACACCCTCACACAATGCGAGATGTCGTGATTCCACTATTGGTGCCCTTGGAGGCCGCGACCGGACCTTTAGAAACATGGTTGGGGCAATCTCCACAACTTAATTGGAGGCTCCCAGCAACACCATGAAGTTTCACCACAATGGACTATGGCTCCGCGGTGACCTCAACCGTCTAGGGTGCTCAAACACCCAAGAGTAACAAGATCCGAAAGGTATTAGTGGGGGGAATCAAATTTCTCTTGGTGGAAGTGTAGATCGGGGCCTTCTCAACCAATCCCTAGAAAATCGACAAGTTTGATTGGATAGGGAGAGAGATCGAGCGAAAATGGAGCTTAGAGCAACAATGGAGCTTAGGGGTGGAAGAGGTAGTCAACTCGGAGAATAAGACTCCCCTTATATAGTGATAGAACAAATCCAATCGTTATCCACTAGCTCAGCCTATGACGAGCGGTACTACCGCACACACAAGCGGTACTACCGCAAGGGACCACGGTACTACCGCAAGGCACTGCGGTACTACCGCTGGCGCGGCAGGAGCTAAACCAGCCCTGATGCATTAAAGCAGAGGGCGGTAGAACCGCTGGCGTGGTACTACCGCTCCCCCTTGCGGTACTACCGCAAGGCAGTGATAGTCTAGAATGGGAAGGCACAGACATATAAAAATACATCCGTGACAACTTCTGCTGAGTTTCGATCCATGCAAAAATCCAACACGGTACTACCGCAAGCCTGGAGCGGTACTACCGCATAGGGCGCGGATGTAAAAAATTGCATCTGCACCTACTTCCGCTCATGCTGTTGTGTAGGCCTGAGGCTACGGTACTACCACGCCCAAGAAGCGGTACTACCGTGAGCTCCTGCGGTACTACCGCGCCCTTGGCCGGTACTACCGCAGGGGCCTGCGGTACTACCGCTTTGAGGAGCAGTACTACCGCATGCCCCAGTTCAGCAACACTAGGAATCCTTCATATTGCGGAGATACAGAGAGATGGAGGATGCTCAAAGGAGCCAAAGGAAAGGTGGTGCAGAAAGGAACAGACGTGTACGCGATGATTCCACCGAAACCTTTCCAACGCGGACCCCTTCTTAATAGTACGGCTCTCCTACGACTCAAATCCACCGAAAAGAAACATAGAGAAATGCCATCTTCAATGATCTTAGAGGGCCACCAAATCGTCTTGTGCTTAGGCATGATGTATCTGAAATACTCAAGCACACGATTAGTCCGCAAAAGCATTGTCATCAATCACCAAACCAACTAAGGGATAAATATGCCCTAACAGCTGCTCCTAACGCTTCTACCTCACAGTGTCCATGTATTGGGCACGGGCCTCGCTGATGGTCATGGTGCAATGCACCGGCGAGGATGGCGCGGAGGAGGGGTGATGACCCACAAGTATAGGCGATCTATCATAGTCCTTTCGATAAGTAAGAGTGTCGAACCCAATGAGGAGCAGAAGGAAATGATAAGTAGTTTTCAGTAGGGTGTTCTCTGCAAGCACTGAAATTATCGGTAACAGATAGTTTTGTGATAAGGTAATTTGTAATGGGTAACAAGTACTAAAAGTAAATAAGGTGTAGCAAGCTGGCCCAATCCTTTTTGTAGGAAAGGACAAGCCTGGAAAAACTCTTATATAAAGGAAAGCGCTCCCGAGGACACATGGGAATTATCGTCAAGCTAGTTTTCATCACGCTCATATGATTCGCGTTCGGTACTTTGATAATTTGATATGTGGGTGGACCGGTTCTTGGGTACTGCCTTTCCTTGGACAAGCATCCCAATTATGATTAACCCCTCTTGCAAGCATCCACAACTACAAAAAAAGTGTTAAGGTAAACCTAACCATAGCATGAAACATATGGATCCAAATCAGCCCCTTACGAAGCAATGCATAAACTAGCGTTTAAGCTTCTATCACTCTAGCAACCCATCATCTACTTATTACTTCCCAATGCCTTCCCCTAGGCCCAAACAATGGTGAAGTTTCATGTAGTCGACCTTCACATGACACCACTAGAGGAAAGACAACATACATCTCATCAAAATATCGAACGAACACCAAATTCACATGACTACTTATAGCAAGACTTCTCCCATGTCCTCGGGAACAAACATAACTAGTCACAAATCATATTGATGTTCATAATTAGAGGGGTATTAATATGCTTAAAGGATCTAAACATATGATCTTCCATCAAATAAACCAACTAGCATCAACTACAAGGAGTAATCAACACTACTAGCAACCCACAGGTACCAATCTGAGATTTTGGGACAAAGATTGGATACAAGAGATGAACTAGGGTTTGAGATGTGATGGTGCTGGTGAAGATGTTGATGGAGATTGACCCCCTCCCGATGAGAGGATCGATGGTGATGATTTCACCCTCCCGGAGGGATGTTTCCCCGGCAGAACAGCTCCGCCGGAGCCCTAGATTGGTTCCGCCAAGGTTCCGCCTCGTGGCGGCGGAGTTTCGTCCCGAGAGCTTGCTTCTGATTTTTTCCAAGGCGAAAGACTTCATATAGCCAAAGATGGGCACCGGAGGCCTGCCAGGGGGCCCACGAGACAGGGGACGCGCCCCCACGCTCGTGGATGGTGGGTGGCCCCCCTCTGGTGCTTCCTTCGCCCAATATTTTTTATATATTCAAAAACTGACTTCCATGAAGTTTTAGGACTTTTGGAGTTGTGCAGAATAGGTCTCTAAGATTTGCTCCTTTTCCAGCCCAGAATTCCAGCTGCCGGCATTCTCCCTCTTCGTGTAAACCTTGTAAAATAAGAGAATATAGGCATAAGTGTTGTGACGTAATGTGTAATAACAGCCCATAATGCAATAAATATCGATATAAAAGCATGATGCAGAATGGATGTATCAACTCCCCCAAGCTTAGACCTCGCTTGTCCTCAAGCGGAAGCCGATATCGAAAAATATGTCCACATGTTTAGAGATAGAGGTGTCGATAAAATAGAATACGGACATGAAGGCATCATGATCATTCTTATAACGGCAACATATGTATATCGTCATATGATTTCTTATGCTAAAGTAACAATTTATTCACAATTTCAAGTTTGAATCAGAAACTTCATTGAAAACTAACAAACTATAACCTAAGCCATTGAAGCAATTGCAATTTATCATAACATCGGAAAGAGTCAATATACGAGCTTTTCAGCAAGTCCACATACTAAGCTATCATTTAGTCTTTCACAATTGCTAACACTCACGCAACACTTATGGGTATGGAGTTTTAATCGGACACAGAGAAAGATAGGGGCTTATAGTTTTGCCTCCCAACCTTGTACCTCAAGGGTAATGTCAACAATAATAGTTCATGAAAACTCACATCCAATTAGCTATATATATTAGGGTCTTTCCAACACACAGTGCTTGCCAAAGGATAAAATGTAAAAAGGGAAGGTGAAGATCACCATGACTCTTGCATAAGACAAAAATAAAAGATAGGCCCTTCGCAGAGGGAATCAGAGGTTGTCATGTGTTTTTATGGTTGGATGCACGAAATCTTAATGCAAAAGAACGTCATTTTATATTGCCACTTGTGATATGGACCTTTATTATGTAGTCCGTTGTTTTTATTTATTCACATCACAAGATCGTATAAAGCTTATTTTCTCCACACTAATAAATCATACATATTTAGAGAGCAATTTTTATTTCTTGCAACAATGACAACTTACTTGAAGGATCTTACTCAATCCATAGGTAGATATGGTCGACTCTCATGGCAAAACTGGGTTTAAGGATATTTGGAGGCACAAGTAGTATCTCTACTTGGTGTAAAGAATTTGGCTAGCAGGAGGAGGAAAGGCAAGCTCAACATGTTCGATAATCCATGACAATATAATTTATTTCAGATGTAAGAAAACATAACCCATTACGTTGTCTTCCTTGTCCAACATCAACTTTTTAGCATGTCATATTTTAATGAGTTCTCACAATCATAAAAGATGTCCAAAATAGTATATTTATATGTGAAAACCTCTCTTCCTTTATTATTTCCTATTAATTGCAACGATGACGAAAACTATGCTTGTCAACTCTCAACAACTTTTATTCATCATACTCTTTATATGTGAAGTCATTACTCTCCATAAGATCAATATGATCTCTTTATTTCTTTTTATTCTTACTTTTATTCCCTATGATCATAGCAAGATAACCAAGCCCTTGACTCAAAACTAATCTTTATTATATATGGCTCACGGACTCGATTACATAGAAGGATCATAAAGCAAAACTCAAAACTAAATCGTACTAAAACTTTATTCTACTAGATCAAGATATTACCAAATGGATCGAACTAGAAAAATGGTAAAGATAAAAGTGTGATGGTGATACGATACCGGGGCACTCCCCCAAGCTTGGCAGTTGCCAAGGGGAGTGCCCATACCCATGTACTTATGTCTCTTTTGGTGGTAGTGGTGATGCAGTTGTTGATGATGTAGGCTTGTCGTCCAACATCGAGCGTAGGAGGTGCTCCAACTTACGAATAATGCCATTGAGTGCGGTGATATGCTCTTGCAACAAAATATTTTCATGAGTTAGACACTTGTTCTACACCCAAACTATTTCAATCGTCTTGAAAGCTTCAATTTCAGTAGGGGTAAGAAGATTGTAATGAGGTTGAAGGATGTCTTCTTCTTCTGTAGCCAGAGCTTGATCCTCTGTGGCCTTCTTGATCCCATCATCCTTGTTCATCTCACCGGTTCTTCTCTCTTTAGCTCTAACTTCATTAGCCAAGCATCGTCGCCCTCATTGTTGGAAAAGGGGGACGACATGATGCCTGGCCTTGACAACTCTGGTAGAAAACATCTTGAAACAAAAACAGAGGACAATTGCGTGGTACGGTGGTCAAAACCTTCGGGAGATTATATAATGAATTTTTACCGACCAAAAGAAGTACCACGCAAGAAAACGGAGTCCGAAGGGCACACGAGGTGCCCACGAGGCAGGGGGTGCGCCCAGGGGGTAGGGCGCGCCCTCCACCCTCGTGGATGCCTCGTGTCCTTTCCGGACTGCTTCTTATTTTCCTATTTTCTTAAATATTCCAAAATGGAGAAAAATTGCTATTAGAACAGTTTTGGAGTCGGTTTACTTACCGTACCACATACCTATTCCTTTTCGGAGGCTGAAACATTCTGGAAGATGTCCCTTATATACTCCTCCGGGGTTACGGTTTCAATAACATTAGTTTCAATATTTATAGGATTACCTGAGATATGGTGTTTGATTCTCTGACCGTTCACCACCCACGGATTTGTGCCTTCGAAGTTGTTGATTTTTATGGCACCGGAACGATAGACCTCCTCAATGACGTAAGGACCTTCCCATTTAGAGAGGACTTTTCCAGCAAATCTTAAATGAAAGTTGTATAACAATACATAATCACCTACATTAAACTCACGTTTTTGTATCCTTTTGTCATGTCATCTTTTAACTTTTTCTTTAAACAGTTTGGCATTCTCATAGGCCTGGGTTCTCCGTGAGCTAATGTCAAATAGTCTCTTCTCACCGGTAAGTTTGAAATCATAATTGAGCTCTTTAATGGCCCAATATGCCTTCTGTTCTAGTTCGAGAGGCAAGTGACATGCTTTTCCATAAACCATTTTATACGGAGACATACCCATAGGATTTTATATGCAGTTCTATAAGCCCATAATGCATCATCAAGTTTCTTGGACCAATTCTTTCTAGATATATTAACAGTCTTTTGCAAAATTAATTTAAGCTCTCTATTGCTCAGTTCTACTTGACCACTAGACTGAGGATGATATGGAGATGCAATTATATGATTAACATAATACTTAGCAAGCATTTTACGAAAAGCACCATGAATAAAATGTGGACCACCAACAGTCATTAAATATCCAGGGACTCCAAACCTCGGAAAAATAACTTCTTTAAGCATCTTAATAGAAATGTTATGATCATCACTACTAGTTGGAATAGCTTCTACCCACTTAGTAACGTAATCAATAGCAACTAAAATATGTGTATACCCATTAGAGGAAGGAAACGGTCCCATATAATCAAAGCCCCAAACATCAAATGGTTCAATAACAAGTGAATAATTCATAGGCATTTCTTGACATCTACTAATATTACCAATTCTTTAACATTCATCACAAGACAATACAAACTTACGAGCATCCTTGAAGAGAGCAGGCCAATAAAAACCGGATTGCAATACCTTACATGCAGTTCTATCTCCAGCATGGTGTCCTACATAAGCCTCGGAGTGACACTTGCGTAGGATCTGTTCCTGTTCATGCTCAGGTACACAATGTCTAATAAGCCCATCTGCTCCTTCTTTATAAAGGTGTGGGTCATCACAGAAGTAATGTCTTAAATCATAGAAAAACTTTTTCTTTTGCTGGTATGTGAAACTAGGTGGTATAAATTTAGCAACAATGTAATTAGCATAATCACCATACCATGGAGCAGTACGAGAAGCATTTATGACAGCTAATTGTTCATCAGGAAAGCTATCATCAATAGGTAGTGGGTCATCAAGAACATTCTCTAACCTAGACAAGTTTTCTGCAACGGGGTTCTCATCTCCTTTTCTATCAGTAATATGCAAATCAAATTCTTGTAGTAGGAGAACCCATCTAATAAGTCTAGGTTTAGCATCTTTCTTTTCCATAAGGTATTTAATAGGAGCATGATCAGTGTGAACAGTTACATTAGAATCAACAATATAAGGTCTAAACTTATCACAAGCAAATACAACTGCCAAAAATTCTTTTTCAGTAGTAGCATAATTTCTCTGGGCACTGTCTAGAGTTTTACGAGCATATTGGATGACATTTAATTTCTTATCAACTCTTTGTCCTAGGACAGCACCTATAGCATAATCACTAGCATCACACATAATTTCAAAGGGTAAATTCCAAGCAGGAGGCTGAACAATGGGTGCAGAGATCAAAGCTTTCTTAAGTATTTCAAATGCTTCTACACAATCATCATCAAAGACAAAAGGAACATCTTTTTGTAAGAGATTAGTCAGAGGCCTAGAAATTTTCGAGAAGTCTTTAATGAACCTCCTATAAAAACCAGCATGACCGAGGAAACTTCTTATACCTTTAATGTCCTTAGGACACGACATCTTTTCAATAGCATCAACTTTAGCTTTATCAACTTCAATACCTCTTTCAGAAATTTTATGCCCCAAGACAAGATTAGTTTCTTCACATCTATACAAAACTCGATCAAGGTTGCTTAAGCAATCATCAAAATAAGTTCCATGTATAGAAAAATCATCCATGAATACCTCAACAATCTTTTCACAAAAGTCAGAGAATATAACAGTCATGCATCTTTGAAAGGTAGCAGGTGCATTACATAAACCAAAAGGCATACGTCTATAAGCAAAGGTACCAAAAGGGCAAGTAAAGGTGGTCTTTTCTTGATCCTCTTTTGACACAGGTATTTGAGAGAAACCAGAATAACCATCTAGAAAGCAAAAATGTGTATGTTTAGATAATCTTCCTAGCATTTGATCAATAAAAGGTAAAGGGTAATGATCCTTTTTAGTAGCTTTATTTAGTTTGCGGAAATCAATTACCATTCTATAACTTGTAACAATTCATTGTGGGACCAATTCATCTTTATCATTAGGAACAACAGTAATACCTCCCTTCTTAGGGACACAATGGACAGGACTTACCCACTGACTATCAGCAACGGGATAAATTATACCTGCCTCCAGAAGCTTTAGTATTTCTTTTCTTACCACTTCTTTCATCTTAGGATTCAACCGTCGTTGGTGATCAACAACCGGTTTACCGTCTTTCTCCAATTTTATTTTGTGCTGGCATAGAGTGGGACTAATGCCCTTAAGATCATCAAGAGTATATCCAATAGTAGCACGGTGCTTCTTCAGAGTTTTCAATAATTTCTCCTCTTCTTGCTCTAAAAGGTTAGCAATAATTATAATAGGATATATCTTCTTTTCATCAATATAAGCATATTTAAGAGTATTAGGCAGTAGTTTAAGCTCAAACATGGGATCACCCTTGGGTGGAGGAGGATCCCCTAGAATTTTGACAAGCAAGTTGTGTTTCAAAATAGGTCCATGTTTAAAGAATACTTCATCTATTTCCCTTCTTTCATTCATAAACATATCATTTTCATGGTCTAGCAAATATTGTTCAAAAGGGTCATTAGGAGGCACGGCAATAGAAGCAAGACCAATAATTTCATCTTTACTAGGCAATTCTTTATCATGGGGTTGTCTACGAAATTTAGCAAAATTGAAATCATGAGACATATCCCCGAAACCAACAGAAACAATATCCTTTTTGCAATCTATCTTAGCATTAACAGTATTCAAGAAGGGTCTACCAAATATAATGGGACAAAAGTCATCTTGTGGGGAACCAAGAATAAGAAAGTCAGCAGGATATTTAACTTTCCCGCACAAGACTTCAACATCTCTAACAATCCCAATCGGTGAAATAGTATCTCTATTGGCAAGCTTAATTGTAACGTCAAAACCTTCTAACTTAGCAGGTGCAATATCATGCATAATTTCTTCATATAAAGAATGAGGTATTGCACTCGCACTAGCACCCATATCACATAAGCCATGATAGCAATGGTCTCCTATTTTAACAGAAATAACAGGCATGCTATAATAGGTCTATGTTTATTTTTAGTATCGGGTCTAGCAATTCTAGCAGCTTCATCGCAAAAGTAAATAACATGCCCATCAATATTATCAGCCAAGAGATCCTTAACCATAGCAATACTAGGTTAAACTTTAATTTTCTCAGAGGGTGTAGGTGTTCTAGTATTATTCTTACGAACCACAGTTGAAGCTTTAGCATGATCCTTTATTCTAACAGGGAAAGGTGGTTTCTCAATGTAAGCGGTAGGAACAATAGGATCAACATTATAAGTGATAGTCTTTTCTTCAACTTTAGTAGGTTCAACTACTTTTAATTCAATGGGAGGATTATATTTAAACCACTTCTCCTTAGGGAGATCAACAAGAGTAGCAAATGATTCACAGAAAGAAGCTACTATCTCAGAGTCAAGTCCATATTTAGTGCTAAATTCACGAAAAGCATCGGTATCCATAAAAGATTTAACACAATCAAACTTAGGTGTTATACCTGACTCCTTACCTTCGTCAAGTTCCCAATATTCAGAGTTGAGTTTAATTCTTTCCAATAAATCCTATCTGAATTCAATAGTCTTCATCATAAAAGATCCAGTCAAGAAGTACGAGCATGGAGCGATTATTGAGAGAAAGCTGAGCATAATTTTTTGAATAATAATTTCTTTTGAGAGCTCATGATTGGGGCATGAAAATAACATTGACTTAAGCCTCCCCCAAGCTTGAGTGATGCTTTCTCCTTTGTGAGGCCAAAAATTATATATATAATTACGATCATGATGAACCAGATGCATAGGATAAAACTTTTGATGAAATTCCAATTTCAATCGGTTGTAGTTCCATGATCCAATATCATCACATAGCCTAAACCATGTCAATGCATTTCCCTTCGAAGATAAAGGGAAGAACTTCTTCTTGATAACATCCTCGGGCATACCTGCAAGCTTAAATAATCCACAAACTTCATCCACATAGATTAGGTGCAAAGCGGGATGCAATGTTCCATCTCCTGTAAAAGGATAATCTAGCAGTTTCTCTATCATACCCGAAGGAATTTCAAAGTAAACATTTTCAGTAGGTTCAGTAGGATGAGGAGCAACTCTTTGCTCTACTGGTCGGGGTCAAGATACCCCGAACAAGCCCCTCAAAGGATTACTTTCCATAGTAACAAGTGACAGTAAATTTCAGCACACTATATAAATTTTTCCTTACCAAATTCCACCTACCAAAGGCACTTCACTCCTCAGCAACGACACCAAAAAAGAGTCTTGATGATCCACAAGTATAGGGGATCTATCGTAGTCCTTTCGATAAGTAAGAGTGTCGAACCCAACGAGGAGCAGAAGGAAATGATAGGCAGTTTTCAGTAAGGTGTTCTCTGCAAGCACTGAAATTATCGGTAACAGATAGTTTTGTGATAAGGTAATTTGTAACGGGTAACAAGTAATAAAAGTAAAAAAGGTGCAGCAAGATGGCCCAATCCTTTTTGTAGAAAAGGACAAGCCTGGACAAACTCTTATATAAAGGAAAGTGTTCCCGAGGACACATGGGAATTATCGTCAAGCTAGTTTTCATCATGCTCATATGATTTGTGTTCAGTACCTTGATAATTTGATATGTGGCTGGACCGGTGCGGTGCTTGGGTACTTCCCTTCCTTGGACGATCATCCCACTTATGATTAACCCCTCTTGCAAGCATCCGCAACTACAAAGGAAGTATTAAGGTAGACCTAACCATAGCATGAAACATATGGATCCAAATCATCCCCTTACGAAGCAACGCATAAACTAGGGTTTAAGCTTCTGTCACTCTAGCAACCCATCATCTACTTATTACTTCCCAATGCCTTCCCCTAGGCCCAAACAATGGTGAAGTTTCATGTAGTCAATGTTAACATGACACCACTAGAGAAAAGACAACATACATCTCATCAAAATATCGAACGAATACCAAATTCACATGACTACTTATAGCAAGACTTCTCCCATGTCCTCGGGAACAAATGTAACTACTCACAAATCACATTCGTGTTCATAATCAGAGGGGTATTAATATGCATAAAGGATCTGAACATATGATCTTCCACCAAATAGACCAACTAGCATCAACTACAAGGAGTAATCAACACTACTAACAACCCACATGTACCAATCTAAGGTTTTGGGACAAAGATTGGATACAAGAGATGAACTAGGGTTTGAGATGAGATGGTGCTGGTGAAGATGTTGATGGAGATTGACCCCTCCCGATGAGAGGATCGATGGTGATGATTTCACCCTCCCGGAGGGATGTTTCCCCGGCAGAACAGCTCCGCCGGAGCCCTAGATTGGTTTAGCCAAGGTTCCGCCTCGTGGCGGTGGAGTTTCGTCCCGAGAGCTTGCTTTTGATTTTTTTTCTAGGGAGAAAGACTTCATATAGCCAAAGATGGGCAACGGAGGCCTGCCAGGGGGGCCACGAGACAGGGGCGCGCCCCCCACCCTCATGGATGGTGGGCGAACCCCCTCTAGGGCTTCCTTCGGCCAATATTTTTTATATATTCTAAAACTGACTTCCGTGAAGTTTCAGGACTTTTGGAGTTTTGCAGAATAGGTCTCTAATATTTGCTCCATTTCCAGCCCAGAATTCCAGCTGTCAGCATTCTCCCTCTTCATGTAAACCTTGTAAAATAAGAGAATATATGCATAAGTATTGTGACATAATGTGTAATAACAGCCCATAATGCAATAAATATCGATATAAAAGCATGATGCAAAATGGACGTATCAAGGGGGTTGGCGCCGGATCGTCGGCTACCATGTTCTCCATTGGGACGTCATCGTCCTCCGGTTGCCTGCCGGCCAACCAGTCGGCAGCAATGGCCGCCATCTCCTTGTGGTCCGTCGTCCGTCCGTCCCAAAGAGCGTTGGAGCGCGAGGAAGCCCTGGTGGGCAGTAGTGCTATGGACAAGAGAAAGGGAACGGAGGCGGATGATTGCGGTTATGGCCAGCGTAGCAGTTTATATAGCAATGGTGGGCGGCGGAGGGACGGACAGGAGGCGCCAGAGTAGCCACCTCGGCAACCGCGCCTCATTAATGTAGGCGGCAGACGGACGGACAGACGACACTTGTGTCGTTTGAATGCGGAGCAAACGCCTGCACCGGGAAGCAGCACGGGCGGCGCTAACCGTTTCGGGCGGAAAGCGCGCGCGGGCGAGGGAGGCGGTCTGGGTGGGCCAAGGCGGTCAGACTCGTGCTTGGCAGCAGGTCAGTCCAGCAGCCGGACATGCTGGCTCACCAGCAAGCTCACTGAGTTGAGCGACGACAATCAGACAATGGGCGTAGCTTCCGAACAGGAGCCGGCGCCACCGTCCAAGCCGGTTCATGTCGTGTTCACCATAGAGCAGGTGCGGCCGCACTTCGACGCCCTAAAGGCGGAAGAGCTACCAGTGCAGGAGGACCTGTGCTGCAAACTCCGTCTCCTCAACGAGCACCGGCGAACAAGCGAACGACAATGCCGTCGCGAACATGTGGCCCTATGATCCTGGCTTCCTGAATGAGTAGCGGGCACTGTATCAGACCATCCGTAGGGCCCGCGAGGCCCTCTCCATCATCCTTCGAGTTGTTGCGCTCGCCGTGGCGCCGCCGTCTCGCGTTGTCAACATGGTCAATGGACATGAGGAATGAGGATATGACTTTACTTGGAGAGGATGACAGTGGAGACCCACCAGGGCGATAGCCGCACGTACGCAAGTGCCTCCTTATTATATACAACTATAATTTTTTTTGCTTCCTCCTGGTTTCCTGACATCACGGTCCCACACCATTGTCAACCTATGTAGTCAATAAACGAGAGAATTGCACAAGGAGCAGCCGATAGTTGGGACCAAGCAGCTCGAGTAGTATTTGTGTTTTTGAGGTGTGAGCACTGCAGAGTTTTTCTTGAGTGATGTTTTTGTTGTTGTTCAGAGGAGAGCAGGGTATTAACTGGGCCAGTTGTGGCCAGTCTAGCCGAGGCCAGATATCCAGCCCAGATATTATTTTTTTCACGCTAAAAATGGCTAGCCCGGCTATAGTTTTTTTGAGTAATACCCAGGCAAGGTCAAATTGTTAGTCTCCGCCCCTCTGGGCTGCAACTTTTTCTTAGGAGGGATGCATTAGGCTTAACAAGAAAATGGGATGTGATTATAAAAACTGGGCAATAACTGTAAAAAATGCAACAAACACGTAATTAGTTTTAAAAAATATTATTATTGGATTTTGAAATTTTTAATTTCATTAATTGTTGCGCGCGCAATATTTCGTTGGATTTTTACATAATACAAATTTATTTTGAAATTATATTTAATCTGACTAGAAATTTGGGGATAAAAATATTTTGGATCCCATCAAAATTTGGGAAATTTTATTGAATTCTGTTTTGAGCGGTTGGTTGAAATTATTAATCGTTGTCCTAGCTAGAAAATGGGTTGTACTTTTAACAAATTGTAAATTGGTCGTAGTAAATTCCATTAGAATTCAAACATGGGTTGTACATTCTTACAAATCGCAAATGGGCTATATGATCTCTGTCACACACTTGTGGGCCTACTAAGTTGACGCGTCCCCAAAAAAACTAAGTTGATGCATATGCAAGGCTTTATCAACTTATAGTCAACACACGGTTCTAGCAGCAGTGGTCATTGGATGTCCATCCAATGGATGTGTGGTTCTTCTTCAATCTCGGATATTCTTGTTTCAGCCGCCCAAAAACTGATTCCTCCCCCTGACATCTGGGGCGCACCATTTCGGAGGCTGACCTGTGGGCCTACTAAGTTGACGCGTACCAAGGGCTTTGTCAACTTAGTCAATTTAAACGATTCTAGCTGCAGTGACCGTACGATGTCCATCCAACGGCCGTCGTGCTTCTTCAACCTCTGGTCTTCTTGCTCCAGCTGCCCAAACCAACACCAGCCGTGCCGCTTGCTCCTGCCTCCCGTGTCCGGTTGTGCTGCAACCGCTGGCCATGCCATCCCTCTATACTCACCCACACCTCATGTTATTCTCCGGCGACGGCAGCCTCACACGGTAGTCGAAGCAGTCAACCCACGTACTCCCCTCCGTGTCTTCCCTGGCTCCACGTAGTTCCCTTCCTAGGCCTCGTCGTCATCCATCGCCTTGCTGCTCTCAGTGCGGCGTGGTCAACGTGGTCAACAAATGACAACCATCGGAAGAGGACTTTAGGCGGTGAGGCTAACAACTGGACCCACCAGCTACATCTTCGAACACAAGGAAGTGCCTCCTATTACTCACAAAATAAAAATGAATCCTCCCCCTGACAGCTGGGATCGAGTAGCTATATCTTCGCACGCAATGAAGTGCGTCCTTATCCTCCCTGATTGCTGGAACCCACCCAGTCAAAGCGTATGTAGCGTTGTCTGTCTGGTCGCGAACGTGTACATAAATACTGGTCGATCGGTCTCTCTGCAAGTATGAACCATGGCCGAGTAATTAGCGGCACGTGTCGTTGTAGAGCACCCGACATAGCAGTTCATGCAGTCCTGTCCAAGTCATGTACACGTACGTACAACCATAAGGGAAAAAATACGGCCACGTACGTACATACGGGTGGGGTCTCGAGCGCTTACTCGCGCATATATACGGACGGCCAGGGCTTGTGTACATGGAGAGGCAATGGACGGTAGTAACAGCGTCCTGTTCATCGGGCAGCGAACCGGCTGGGTAAAAATGGAGAAACAACGTCGTGTTCATTGGGAGGCAACCAACTATGTCGGAATGCATCGTGTTCATCGGGAGCCAACCGGCTTGGACGGAACAACTAATCTAAATGAGGCCTGTCATACCGCAGAACGGAGGAAACGGCCTTCTGTTTGACCGACCACGGTCGAAACGGGATCCTATTGATCAGGAGGGGTCTGGCGTACCGCAAAACAGAGGAAACGGACTTGTGTTCGAGTGCCTACGGTCGAAATGGGGTCCTGTTGATCGGGAGGGTTGTGTCGTACCACAAAATGGAGGAAACAGACTTGTGTTGGAGCACTACGGTCGAAACGGGGGTCATGTTCATCGGGAGAGGTGTGGCGTACCGCAAAACGGGACTCCACGGGCTATTGTTCATCTCCACCGTCGACCTCCTCCAGCCTCCACATGCTACTGTTCATCCATGGCTACTGTTCATCGAGCCTCCACTGGGTGCTATTCATCCAGCCTCCACCGGCTGCTGTTCATCCAGCCTCCATGGGGTCCTGTTGATCCACCCCCAACGGCTGGGGTGTGGCGGCCTCCTCGGGGTCATGTTCATCCAGCGGCAACGTCCTACTACCACGGGGTCCTGTTCATCCAACCCCCATCGAGAACTGTTCATCCACAGCCAACCAACCGGCTCGCTCACCACGTCTCGACTCATTCCACGTACCACGCGCACGGTAGCAACGGTCGCTGTTCGTCGAGAGGCAATCCAACACCGGCTGGCTACGTCTCACATGGGGGGCTCAATCGTCTTCAGTAAGTAGCAACAGTGATCGGTCGCTCGGGTTCAATTAGCAGCAGCAGAAAAGGAATTGCTCGGGTTCAGTCAGTAGTGAATGAATTGCTCGGGTTCAGTTAACAGCCAAGGGATCGATCGCTCAGGTTCAATAACATGTTATCGCTCGGGTTCAGTTAGCCAACGCTTCGCACACACGCGCGTACACAAGAGAAACGCGCAAACCACAGTGCATCGCTCGGCCCCGACCACCCACCGTAACTGGGAACTCTGCGATATTTTCCTCGCCCTTGCTTCTACCACAGTTTTTTCCGCCATGGATGGCCCAAAGAATGTCATGCAGCTGCATCTCCGGCCCGCCCAGGGTGAAAAGATCATTTTCTGTCATAATTTTTGTCATAGAAGTAGGATCCCACCACATCTATGATGATACCGGGTTTTGTCACAATTATCGTCATAGAAGTGTCATAATCATGACAGAAAAAATTCCATTCGGCCCAAAATGTCACGGGTGTGTGTCTTTTTTTGTAGTGTACGAGAACCTAGAGTTAGAGTTAGCAAAATAGTTTAACCCGAGTAGAAGACATATCAGAGTCCTAGAGTAAAGACGAGGAATAAAATATCTTAATACCACCCAACTGTGATGTGGGCCCGTAAGCCACACAACAATATTAGTAAAAGTTTTCCAAAGACTAGACTCAACTTCCGCCAAGGAATTGGAAATGGGGCTACCTACAGGCAGTCGGCTCTGATACCATCTTGCGATGCCCCCGATTCAATCATACACTAATCATACATGCAAACGTGTACGATCAAGATCAGGGACTCACGGGAAGATTGATACGTCCATTTTGCATCATGCTTTTATATCAATATTTATTGCATTATGGGCTGTTATTACACATTATGTCACAATAATTATGCCTATTCTCTCTTATTTTACAAGGTTTACACAAAGATGGAAAATGCCTGCAGCTGGGATTCTGGCTGGAAAAGGAGCAAATATTAGAGACCTATCCTGCACAGCTCCAAAAGTCCTGAAACTTCACGGATTATGTTTTCCAAATATATAAAAAACATTGAGCGCAAGAACTTCACTTGGGGGGCCACACCCTGCCCACGAGGGTGGGGGCGCGCCATACCCCCCTGGGCATGCCCCCCACCTCGTGGGCCCCCTGGTGGCCCTCCGATGACCATCTTCTGCTATATGGACTCTTTCGATGGGAAAAAATCATAAGCCATCTTCTCGGATGAAACTCCGCCGCCACGAGGCGGAACCTTGGCGGAGCGAATCTAGGGTTCTGGCGGGGCTGTTCTGCCGGGGAAACTTCCCTCCCGTAGGGGGAAATCATCGCCATCGTCATCACCAACGCTCCTCTCATCGGGAGAGGGCAATCTCCATCAACATCTTCATCAGCACCATCTCATCTCAAAACCCTAGTTCATCTCTTGTATCCAATTCTTGTCTCCAAGTTCGTGATTGGTGCTAGTAGGTTGCTAGTAGTGTTAATTACTCCTTGTAGTTGATTCTAGTTGGTTTAATTGGTGGAAGATCATATGTTCAGATCCTATATGCACATTAATACCCCTCTGATTATGAACATGTTTATGCTTTGTGAGTAGTTACTTTTGTTCCTGAGGACATGGGTTGCTTCGTAAGGGGCTGATTTGGATCCATATGTTTCATGCTATGGTTAGGTTTACCTTAATACTTTTGTTGTATTTGCGGATGCTTGCAATAGAGGTTAATCGTAAGTGGGATGTTTGTCCAAGTAAGGGCAGCACCCAAGCACCGGTCCAGCCACATATCAAATTATCAAGGTACTGAACACAAATCATATGAGCATGATGAAAACTAGCTTGACGATAATTCCCATGTGTCCTCGGGAACACTTTCCTTTATATAAGAGTTTGTCCAGGCTTGTCCTTTTCTACAAAAAGGATTGGGCCATCTTGCTGCACCTTTTTTACTTTTATTACTTGTTACCCGTTACAAATTACCTTATCACAAAACTATCTGTTACCGATAATTTCAGTGCTTGCAGAGAACACCTTACTGAAAACTGCCTATCATTTCCTTCTGCTCCTCGTTGGGTTCGACACTCTTACTTATCGAAAGGACTACGATAGATCCCCTATACTTGTGGATCATCAAGACTCTTTTTTGGTGTCGTTGCTGAGGAGTGAAGTGCCTTTGGTAGGTGGAATTTGGTAAGGAAAAATTTATATAGTGTGCTGAAATTTACTGTCACTTGTTACTATGGAAAGTAATCCTTTGAGGGGCTTGTTCGGGGTATCTTGACCCCGACCAGTAGAGCAAAGAGTTGCTCCTCATCCTACTGAACCTACTGAAAATGTTTACTTTGAAATTCCTTTGGGTATGGTAGAAAAACTGCTTGCTAATCCTTTTTTGGGAGATGGAACAAAACATCCTGATGAGCATCTAATATATGTGGATGAAGTTTGTGGATTATTTATGCTTGCAGGTGTACCCGGAGATGTTGTTAAGAATAAGTTCTTCCCTTTATCTTTGAGGGGAGATACATCGACATGGTATAGGCTATGTGATGATATGGAGTCATGGAACTACAAACGATTGAAATTGGAATTTCATCAAAAGTTTTATCCTATGCATCTTGTTCATCGTGATGGCAATTATATATATAATTTTTGGCCTCGCGAAGGAGAAAGCATCGCTCAAGCTTGGAGGAGGCTTAAATCAATGTTATACTCATGCCCCAATCATGAGCTCTCAAGATAAATGATCATTCAATATTTTTATGCTCGGCTTTCTGATAACAATCGCACCATGCTTGATACTTCTTGTGCTGGCTCTTTTATGATGAAGACTATTGAATTCAAATGGGATTTATTGGAAAGAATTAAACGCAACTCCGAAGATTGGGACCTCGACAATGGTAAGGAGCCAGGTATGACACCTAGTTTTGATTGTGAAATCTTTTATGGATACCGATATTTTCCGTAAATTTAGCACTCAATATGGACTTGACTCTGAGATAGTAGCTTGTTTCTGTGAATCTTTTGCTGCTTATGTTGATCTCCCCAAGGAGAAGTGGTTTAAATATCATCCTCCCATAGAAGTAAAAGTAGCTGCACCTATGAAAGTTGAAGAAAAGACTATTACTTATAATGATCCTATTGTCCATACTTCTTATGTCGAGAAACCACCTTTCCCTGTTAGGATAAAGGACCATGCTAAGGCTTCAACTGTGGTTCGTAAAAGCAATATTAAAACATATACACCTCCTGAGCAAGTTAAAGTTGAACCTAACTGCTAGAATTGCTAAACCCCGTGATACATATAAACCCAGACCTGTGGTAGGCATGCCTGTTATTTATGTTAAAATAGGAGATCATTGTTATCATGGCTTATGTGATATGGGTGCTAGTGCTAGTGCAATACCCTATTATTTATACCAAGAAGTTATGCATGATATTGCACCTGCTGAGATGGAAGATGTCGATGTCACAATTAAACTTGCTAATAGAGATACTATTTCACCAATGGGAATTGTTAGAGATGTTGAAGTCTTGTGTGGGAAAACTAAATATCCTGCTGATTTTCTTGTTCTTGGTTCCCCACAAGATAGCTTTTATCCCATTATATTTGGTAGACCCTTCTTAAATACTGTTAATGCTACCATAGATTGCAAAAGGGATGTTGTTACTATCGGTTTAGATGATATGACTCATGAATTTAATTTTTCTAAATTTAGTAGACAACACTGTGAAGAAGAACTACCTAGTAAGGATGAAATTATTGGTCTTGCTTCTATTGCCGTACCTCCTAGTGATCCTTTAGAACAATATTTGCTAGACCATGAAAATGATATGTTTATGAATGAAAGAAGGGAATTAGATCAAGTATTCTTTAAACAAGAACCTATTCTGAAACACAATTTACCTGTTGAAATCCTAGGGGATCCTCCTCCACCCAAGGGTGATCCCGTGTTTGAGCTTAAACCTTTACCGGATACTCTTAAATATGCTTATCTTGATGAGAAAAAGATATATCATGTTATTATTAGTGCTAACCTTTCAGAACATGAAGAAGAGAGATTATTGAAAACTCTGAAGAAGCACCGTGCTGCTATTGGGTATACTCTTGATGATCTTAAGGGCATTAGTCCCACTATATGTCAACATAAAATTAATTTGGAAGAAGATGCTAAACCAGTTTGTGATAATCAACGCCGACTAAATCCTAAAATCAAAGAAGTGGTAAGAAAGGAGATACTAAAGCTCCTTGAGGCAGGTATAATTTATCCTGTTGCCGATAGTTAGTGGGTAAGTCATGTCCATTGTGTCCGTAAGAAGGGAGGTATTACTGTTGTTCCTAATGATAAAGATGAATTGATTCCTCAAAGAATTATTACTGGTTATAGGATGGTAATTGATTTCCGCAAATTAAATAAGGCTACGAAAAAGGATCATTACCCCTTACCTTTTATCTATCAAATGCTAGAAAGATTATCCAAACATACACATGTTTGCTTTCTAGATGGTTATTCTGGTTTCTCTCAAATACCAGTGTCAGCCAAAGATCAATCAAAGACTACTTTTACATGCCCTTTTGGTACTTTTGCTTATAGACGTATGCCTTTTGGTTTATGTAATGCAACTGCTACCTTTCAAACATGCATGGTGGCTATATTCTCTGACTTTTGTGAAAAGATTTGTGAGGTTTTCATGGATGACTTTTCCGTCTATGGATCTTCTTTTGATGATTGCTTGAGCAACCTTGATCGAGTTTTGCAGAGATGTGAAGAAACTAATCTTGTCCTGAATTGGGAAAAGTGCCACTTTATGGTTAATGAAGGTATTATCTTGGGGCATAAAGTTTCTGAAAGAGGTATTGAAGTTGATAAAGCCAAGGTTGATGCTACTGAAAAGATGCCATGTCCCAAGGACATCAAAGGTATAAGAAGTTTCCTTGGTCATGCCGGTTTTTATAGGAGGTTCATTAAGGACTTCTCAAAAATCTCTCGGCCTCTGACTAATTTATTACAAAAAGATATACCATTTGTCTTTGATGATGATTGTGTAGAAGCATTTGAAATACTTAAGAAAGCATTGATCTCTGCACCTATTGTTTAGCCACCTGATTGGAATTTACCCTTTGAAATTATGTGTGATGCTAGTGATTATGTTGTAGGTGCTGTTCTAGGACAAAGAGTTGATAAGAAACTAAATGTTATTCAATATGCTAGTGAAACTCTAGACAATGCTTAAAGAAATTATGCTACTACTGAAAAAGAATTCTTAGTAGTTGTATTCGCTTGTGATAAGTTTAGACCTTATATTGTTGATTCTAAAGTAACTATTCACACTGATCATGCTGCTATTAACTATCTTATGGAAAAGAAAGATGCTAATCCTAGACTTATTAGATGGGTTCTCTTGCTACAAGAATTTGATTTACATATTGTTGATAGAAAAGGAGCTGAGAACCCCGTGGCAGACAACTTGTCTAGGTTAGAAAATGTGCTTAATGACCCACTACCTATTGATGATAGCTTTCCTGATGAGCAATTAAATGTCATGAATGTTTCTCATACTACTCCATGGTATGCTGATTATGGTAATTACAATGTTGCTAAGTTTATACCACCTAGTTTCACATACCAGCAAAAGAAGAAGTTCTTCTATGATTTGAGACATTACTTTTGGGATGACCCACATCTTTATAAAGAAGGGGTAGATGGTGTTATTAGAAATTGTGTACCTGAGCATGAACAGGAACAGATCCTACGCAAGTGTCACTCCGAAGCTTATGGAGGGCACCATGCTGGAGATAGAACTGCACATAATGTACTACAATCTGGTTTTTATTGGCCTACTCTCTTCAAGGATGCCCGTAAGTTTGTCTTATCTTGTGATGAATGTCAAAGAATTGGTAATATTAGTAGACGTCAAGAAATGCCTATGAATTATTCACTTGTTATTGAACCATTTGATGTTTGGGGCTTTGACTATATGGGACCTTTTCCTTCCTCTAATGGTTATACACATATTTTAGTTGATGTTGATTACGTTACTAAGTGGGTACAAGCTATTCCAACTAGTAGTTATGATCATAACACTTCTATTAAAATGCTTAAAGAAGTTATCTTTCCGAGGTTTGGAGTCCCTAGATATTTAATGACTGATGGTGGTTCACATTTTATTCATGGTGCTTTCCGTAAAATGCTTGCTAAATATGATGTTAATCATAGAATTGCATCCCCTTATCACCCTCAGTCTAGTGGTCAAGTAGAATTGAGTAATAGAGAACTCAAATTAATTTTGCAAAAGACTGTTAATAGGTCCAGAAAGAATTGGTCCAAGAAACTTGATGATGCATTATGGGCCTATAGGACTGCATATAAGAATCCTATGGGTATGTCTCCGTATAAAATGGTCTATTAAAAAGCATGTCACTTACCTCTCGAACTAGAACACAAGGCTTATTGGGCTATTAAAGAACTTAATTATGATTTTAAACTTGCCGGTGAGAAGAGGTTATTTGATATTATCTCACTTGATGAATGGAGAACCCAAGCCTACGAAAATGCCAAGTTGTTTAAAGAAAAAGTTAAAAGGTGGCATGATAAAAGAATACAGAAGCGTGAGTTTAATGTAGATGATTATGTATTGCTATACAACTCTCTTTTAAGATTTTTTGCAAGAAAACTTCTCTCTAAATGGGAAGGTCCTTACATTATCGAGGAGGTCTACCGTTCCGGTGCCATAAAAATCAACAACTTCGAAGGCACAAATCCGAAGGTGGTAAATGGTCAAAGGATCAAACATTATATCTCAGGTAATCCCATAAATGTCGAAACCAATGTTATTGAAACCGTAACCCCGGAGGAATACATAAGGGACACTTTCCAGAACGTTTCAGACTCTGAAAAGGAATAGGTATGTGGTACGGTAAGTAAACTGACTCCAAAACAGTTTTTAAGGCAATATTTCTCCGTTTTGGAATATTTAGAAAAATAGAAAAATAAGCAGCAGTCCGGAAAGGACACAAGGGCCCCACGAGGGTGGAGGGCGCGCCCTACCCCCTAGGCGCGCCCCCTACCTCGTGGGCACCTCGTGCACTCTCCGGATTCCGTTTTCTTACAGGACATGTATTTTGGTCGGTAAAAATTCATTATATAACCTCCCGGGGGTTTTGACTCCCGTATCACGCAAAAATATCTTGTCTTTGTTTTGAGCTGTCCTGCTGCAGATAGAGCAACATGTCGTCCCAGGATTCGGAAGGAGAAAGCTATGTGGATGATTACCTCGCAGATCCTAAGGTCTATGGGGATGTGGAGCACTATGGTTGGACTACGGAAGAAGAAGAAGACTATGAACCCAAGGGAAAGGAGGAGACGAGCTCAGATGAAGATGAAGTTCCACTACCTCAACCTGGGGACATGCATGTGGAGTTAAAAAAAGTCAAGCCTCCCGGATAGGGTAAAGAAACCTAAGATCAAGTTTATCCCTTTTCGACTCTTGCAGGAAAACAAGCAGCAAGTATGCAAAAAGATACTGAGCCTGGAACAGGAGACCGAGGACCTAAGGGACCAAAATTCTGTCCTCAAATGCAAATTAAGGAAGAAGCCTACGCCATCAACAAAATCACCACCGTCTCCTCCAACAAAGAAGAATTGAGTATCTGGTATGGGCACTCCACTTGGCAACTGCCAAGCTTGGGGGAGTGCCCCGGTATCGTATCACCATCACTTTTATCTTTACCATTTTTCTTAGTTCGATCCTTTTGGTAATATTTTGATCTATTAGAATAAAAGTTCTTAGTATGATCCAGTTGTGAGTTTTGCTTTATTATCCTTCTATGTAATCGAGTCCGTGAGCTAAAAATAAAGATTAGTGTTGAGTCAAGGGCTTGTTTATTTTTGCCATGATCCCAAGTGAATAAAAGAAAAGAGAAATAAATAAAAAGAACAAAGAGATCATGTGACTCTTATGGAGAGTAATGAGCTCACATAGAAAGAGTATGATGAATAAAAGTTATTGAGGGTTGACAAACATAGTTTTGGTCATCATTGCAATTAATAGGAAGTAATAAAGAAAGAGAGGTCTTCACATATAAATATACTATCTTGGACATATTTTATGATTGTGAGCACTCATTAAAATATGACATGCTAAAGAGTTGACATTGGACAAGGAAGACAACATAATGGGTTATGTTTTCCTACATCTGAGATAAATTATATTGTCTTGGATCTTCCAACATGTTGAGCTTGCCTTTCTCCCTCATGCTAGCCAAATTCATTGCACCAAGTAGAGATACTACTTGTGCTTCCAAATACCCTTAAACCTTTTGCCATGAGAGTCCACCATAGCTACCGATGGATTGAGTAAGACCCATCAAGTAAGTTGTCATCGGTGCAAGCAATAAAAATTGCTCTCTAAATATGTATGATTGATTGGTGTGGTAGAAATAAGCTTTATACAATCGTGTGATATGGGAGTAATAAAAGCGACAGACTGCATAATAAAGGTCCATATCACAAGTGGCAATATAAAGTGATGTTCTTTCACATTAGGATTTTGTGCATCCAACCATAAAAGCGCATGACAACCTCTACTTCCCTCTGCGAAGGGCCTATCTTTTACTTTTATCTCCTACACTGCAAAAGAGTCATGGTGATCCTCACTGAGGGACTCCTGGATTAGGGGGTTTCCGGACAGCCGGACTATATCCTTTGGCCGGACTGTTGGACTATGAAGATACAAGATTGAAGACTTCGTCTTCTGTCCATATGGGACTCTACTTGGCGTGGAAGGCAAGCTAGGCAATATGGACATGTATATTTCCTCCTTTGTAACCGACCTTGTGTAACCCTAGCCCCCTCTGGTGTATATATAAACCGGAGGGTTTTAGTCCGTAGGACGACAGATAATCATACCAGAGGCTAGCTTCTAGGGTTTAGCCTCTCCGATCTCGTGGTAGATCAACTCTTGTAATACTCATATCATCAAGAATAAATCAAGAAGGACGTAGGGTTTTACCTCCATCAAGAGGGCCCGAACCTGGGTAAAACATCGTGTCCCTTGCCTCCTGTTACCATCCGCCTTAGACGCACACTTCAGGACCCCCTACCCGAGATCCGCCGGTTTTGACACCGACATTGGTGCTTTCATTGAGAGTTCCTCTGTGTCGTCGCCGTTAGGCTTGATGGCTCCTTCTATCATCGATAGCGATGCAGTCCAGGGTGAGACTTTTCTCCCTGGACAGATCTTTGCATTCGGCAGCTTCGCACTATGGGCCAACTCGCTTGGCCATCTGGAGCAGATCGAAAGTTATGCCCCTGGCCACCAGGTCAGGTTTGGAAGCTTAAACTACACGGCCGATATCCGCGGAGACTTGATCTTCGACGGATGCGAGCCTCTGCCTTGTGCATCACGCGGTCACGATGAGTACGATTTGGCTCTACCATCAGGCAGTGTTCAGGAGATCGCACCGGCAGCCGCTCCGACCCTCAATTCGGGGCAAGTCACGCCGTCCATGGATGGGTGGATGGACCCCACCACAGAGGCCTTACCCTCAGCGGCAATCGAGCCGAATATTGACCTTACCCTTCACGAGAGCCGTGTTGCCAAACTGTCGGATCCTTCCCCGGCCACGGACTCCGAACCGCCTGCGCGCGTGCCTATCAAATCCGACTGGGCGCCAATCATGGAGTTCACCTCCGCGGATATCTTTCAGCACTCGCCCTTCAGCGACATACTGAATTCATTAAAGTCTCTCTCCTTGTCAGGAGAGTCCTAGCCGAACTATGTCCGGCAGGATTGGGATGCGGATGACGAAGAAATTCGCCGCCCACCCACCACCCACTTAGTAGCCAGTGTCGATGATTTAACCGACATGCTCGACTTCGACTCCGAAGACATCGACGGTATGGACGACGATGCAGGAGACGAACAGGAACCACTGCCCACAGGGCACTGGACACCCACTTCATCACATGACGTATACATGGTGGACACACAAAAAGAAAACAACGACGAGGAACGGAAGGACGCAACGAAGGGTTGTCCCCTCGAGAAGCAGTCAAAGCGGTGGCGTAAGCGCCACTCCAAATCCCGCCTCGGCAGAAACAACGGTCATATAGACCCAACATAGGACACATTCCGCAAAATAGAACAGGAGGCGATGGCGATGGCTCCCACCTCTCCACCGCCTCCCTAACCCTAGCCACACACCACCGCCGGCGATCTCCACACCTCTCCGTGGGTTTCGCCATCTAATCGGCTCATCATCCCCGGCGTCTCCTCCTCTCTCTTCTGGTTGTCATCTTCATGGCGGTCCATGCAGCAATCTCCCTGGGATTGGATTTCTCCCTGGGGATGAAGTTCGCGTCTGAGATCCAATGTAGCTTCAACAGATCGGTGCATCCCACGTCAGACACGGGCCATTTCATCATGGTGGTCTCTTTTGCATGGCACACATTTCGGCTGGATGAGGAGAATGTGGGATTCGCTCTTGAGGCAGCCATCGGAGGATATTGTTCACATCTCAAGGTATCTTTCCTCCATCATGGAGTTTTTTCATTCAACGTCTCTTGCAAGGAAGTGGGTTTTTTCATTCTGCACCAGAGGAGTTTTGTTTGTGATCAGTTCAAGTGTTTCTTCCATCTTTGGGGTCATGGCGGCCCAGATTGGAAGAAAGAATTCAGCCTTTGGCAATCTGAATGCCAAGAAGAATGGGTTTTAGTTAGTCCTTCTAAGAGAAGAGCTCGGCTTGGTTTAGAGGCCAAGAAACATGCTCCGGCCAAATCCTCCCTTCGTGCTCGTGTGACCAAATCTATTCCTAAAAAGCATGCTACGTTCGCCACGTTCATGCAATACCCGGCACGTAAGGGATATAGCTATGGCCCGTCCGCCGATGAGGTGACCACAGTGCGAGCAGCTGGTTATCATGTTTCGTCCCATGAGGATGCAGATGTGTCTTCTCCGGTGATGACCTCGCCGCCGGCAAGGGTGGCGATACAGTTTGGAACAGTCCCGCCTTCCCCGGAGGGTTTATCTCCTGCCCATTTAAACCCTGGATCTTCGGGTGGTCGATTAGTTTTTGCCTTGGAAGGTTTGGACTCCCCACCTCTGCTGGGCTCGAGGGTCCAGCCCATCTACCTGTCTGATGACGAAAGTAGCATCCCATCACCCATGGCCTCAAGAGCTTCTTCCCCTCAGGATATTATCATGGATTTGCAAAGTTTTGACGATATGATTGAAGATATGGCTGCGAGTTACTGGGATTGTCAGAACTGTTTGGGTATGCGCCACACGTCAGAGACATGCACGAATCAGGTCCGCCGCCACAATTGTTTTCGTTTGGGACACATTAAAAAAACTGCACTGGCCAGCCGCCTGACTTATCCATCTGGGTGCCCAAATTCCCATCGCCTAGTTTTGGGAAATGAGACAGAAAAGAGGACTTCCTTTCCTCCCCCGTCTCTCCAGTTTCCCAAGGCCAAACGACTCCGGAGAAAACCCCATCCTCTGCTTCTCCGCCGCCACCATCGCCGCCTATCCACCCTGCCTCGCATACCCAAGCTTCCACCAGCTCGGGTCCAGCTCCTACTCCGCAACCTCCAATGGCGGTGTACGCGATTGACCCGCATCGCTTCATCCCTGCGGGCTTTGATATTGAAGATGGCGGTGCGGATCGTCTGCCCCGCAGCTTCTACACACCGGCCGTTCCTCCGCCCCGGGCGCATGAGCAGTTCATGGTGGCCATTATGGAGCCGATCCCACCTCCTGAGTTGGTTGGTGTCCGTCATCAGCAAGTTCTTGACTTCCTAGTTCAGGTGATGCATGTTCTAGTTATTTCTGCTCAAACTTGGTTTCAAGGGGTCGGTCTATTCGAGATGGAAGATCCACTTGTCAGGGGTTCTTTTACTCTGCACCCGCCGTTTCCTTTAGGAGTTGATGAAGAAGGCAATGAGTTCTTTGTCCGTTTTATCCCACATAATCAGGGTGAGGGTTTCCGTGCTATTCATGGCCAACAGACGGGGTGGCTGATGTTCATCGGCATCCCACTAGATTATAGAAACACTCAATGCATTGCTGATATGGTTGGCACCTTCGGGCAGTTTCATTACTGGAACAGCACTGACACACGTAAGGTTAGATCTTTGGTCCGTGCCTCGTTCCCTGATAATGCGCTCGTCCCTCGCTCGGTGACCTTTACGGAATTTGCCAATTGGGGCGATGCTATGGTGTCATGGTCTGCTGGCTGTTATATTTTATCTGGAGAATTTGCTGGTGCCATGATCCCAGCGGATGAAAATCCTATGCCTCTGAATGGGAATCCCCACCCGATGCCCGGAGCCGAGGTGCCGCAACCGTTTTGGGCAATGCCTCCATACCCAGCTCTCGGCTGGAATGCAGTTCCTCCGGGCCCAAATCAAGGTCAGAATGATGTGCCTGGGTGGGCTAATAATGTGCAGCACAATGAGGGATGGGGCCCATGGGAAGAACAGGTTCAGCCTATTCAGCAGCAGCAGGAAGAGATTCAGCCAGCCCAGGACCAGAATTCCATGATTTTGAACCCGTCTGTGGATTCTTCCGACGATGAGGACATGCTTGAAGTTCAGCAGCCTCTGCAAGCTCCACCTGTAGTGCATTTGGACCCCATTCATCTTGGCATAGTTCGGGACTTTTATGGGCCAGTTCTACCACCGGCAACGATCTGGGAGAGGTCGTTCAAGTCTTTACTGCCTGAGTTTGTCATCAGAGATATACCAACTCCTTTGTCTGGGTTTTCTGCGAGGATGCTGCAAGTTAAATTTGGCTCTGTTGATCTGCATCAGAAGTATCTGCTATGGTCTGACGAGCAATGTGTCCCCGGTCGTGGAATCAACTCTTCGGTGGTCATTGAAGAGTTGCCATCTGATGATCTGTCTTGCTCCAGTTCCCAGGTTCCACCCACTCCTTCACAGGTTTCTCAGGAGGAATTTCAATTTACTTCGGCCACTCCAACTATGTTGGGCAAACGACCCCGCACCAGGTGTCCTGTCACACTTGTGGAGCCAGTTCTAGACTTCTTCACCAGAAGGATGACGCGCAGTTCTGCCAAAAGGACGGGCATGAAACCAGTTTCTGCAATCCCTCCAAGGTTTGCCCCCCTGCGTCGCCCGAAGGCAAAGAAGCTTCGTCTCGATGATGATCAGAGTCAGCTTCCTCTCCCACCCCTGACGCCTATACCTACAATGCAGGCAATTGGAGTGGCCCTGGGTATCGACCCATTTGAGCTATCGGTCGAGAAGCTTATGGCTTCTCCTCGCCCTGCTGAAGAAGATGATGGTCCACATGATGATTGATGTCCCAAGAAGCTTCATGGACAGTTGGGCACTTTTTTTGTGCCCGTTTTATGTTAGTACTTACTGCTTTTGTGTCTATCTGAACTACTTGGTCATTTCTGTTGGCACTTTTGTTATGATCTTGTCCATGCTGTTAAGCAGCTGGATCTGCTACTATTCCTCAGCGCTCTTTTTTTATGGATAATTGCTATTATCAAAATTGGAATGTTCTCTGCTGGAACGCGCGTGGGCTGAATTCAGAGGCTAGGCAACGTGACTTACGTGCTAAGATTGAGGAGAGCAGATGTTCTGTACTTTGTCTACAGGAAACTAAATGCGAGAACTTTGATATTCGAATGATTAGATCCTTTTGTCCTAGGAGGTTTGATCAATTCGCGTTCTCGCCTTCTGTTGGAGCGTCTGGTGGGATTTTAGTCATTTGGAACTCCTCGATCTTTCATGGCCAGCTTATTGACATCCAGCGATTTGGTGTTGTGGTTTCCTTCCAATCGTTGCAGAACTCTGAAAAATGGACCTTAGCCTCGGTATATGGGCCTTGTGAGGGTCAGCCTAGGGATGATTTTGTTAGCTGGCTTTATCGTCTAGACATCCCTCTCGATGAAAATTGGTTGTTGTTGGGGGACTTTAATTTTATCAGGTCTTTGGATAACAGAAACCTCCCGGGTGGTGACGTTAATGATATTTTTCTCTTCAGTGAAATAATTGGTCACCTAGGTCTCTTGGAACTGCCATTGAAAGGTCATAGCTACACCTGGTCTAATATGCAACAAAACCCCCTCCTTGAACAGCTTGATTGGTTCTTCACTACTGCTGATTGGATTTCACATTATCCGAACATGGTGGTTAACCCACTGGCCAGAACTGCATCGGATCATGTGCCTTGTGTGGTGTCCATTGACACCACCATTCCTGTGGCCAGGACTTTTCGGTTTGAAAACTTCTGGCTTGATATGCCTGGATTCATGGATTGCATCACCAAGTCCTGGAATGCACCGGTATTCTCTGATCTATCTGCTTCTGCGGTTATCACAAAGAAATTTAAGAGGCTGCGGTATGATTTGAAAATTTGGAGCAAAAAGTTATCATACATCAAAAAGCTTACTGTTGATTGCTCGAAGGTGATTCTGCACTTTGATCAGCTAGAGGAAGTGAGACCTTTAACTAGGCCGGAATTCAATTTCAGGAAAATAGTGAAGATTCACTATGAGTATCTGTTAAAAATTCACTATATTTATTGGAACCAGAGGTGCACCATTCGATACATAAAGGTTGGCGAGGAGAATTCAGAATTCTTTCATGCAATGGCATGTGAGCGAATGAGAAGGAATTCAATTTTCAGCCTGAAGACAAATTCCATGAGTGATCCTATGACTGACCATGCACAGATGGCGGGAATTCTTTGGGCTTCGTTCAAATCTAGGATGGGCCAGGCCCAAGGGATCAATATGGGCTTTGATTTAAACCAGTTAATTCAGCCCATCCCGGGGCTGGAGGAGCTCTCTTTGCCGTTTTCTGACGAAGAAATCAACAAAGCTTTGAAGGAATTACCGGTGGATCGGGCACCTGGTCCGGATGGCTTTAATGGGATGTTTGTCAAGCGCTGTTGGCCTATAATTGAGAAGGACTTCTTGTGGATGATTCAGGATTTTTATGAAGGGAAGCTTTCGTTGGAAAACATCAATGGTTCCCTCATTACGCTCATCCCCAAGATCATTTCACCTGAAGGGCCTGATGACTTCCGGCCAATATCTCTCACCAACACTTGTCTTAAATTTCTTACAAAGTTGTTGGCTAACCGGTTGCAGAAGGTGATCCTTCAGTGTATCCACAAAAATCAGTATGGGTTCCTTAAGGGTAGGTCAATTCAAGATTGCCTGGCCTAGAGTTTTGAATATATTCATCAATGTAAGCAGTCTAAGCGTCCAATCATAATCCTGAAGCTAGATTTTGCCAAGGCATTTGACACAGTTGAGCATGAAGTTATTCTCCAGATGTTGCAGCATAAAGGGTTTGATGCCAAATGGATTTATTGGGTAAAGCAGTTGTTGTCCACAGGTTCTTCGTCTGTGTTGTTAAATGGCGTTCCTGGTAAACAATTTAAGTGCAAGTGTGGTGTCAGGCAGGGTGATCCTCTGTCACCTCTGTTGTTTTTCATTACAGCGGATTTGCTGCAGTCAGTGGTCCACCAAATGCTTGAGCATGGCACGCTCTCTTTGCCTATTCAAACCCAGGACAGAGAGTTTCCCATCATCCAATATGCGGATGACACAATTCTGTTTCTTGCAGCTAAGGATGACGAGCTTGTTGCATTAAAGAACATGCTGCTGACCTTCCAACAGTCCACAGGTTTAAAGGTCAACTTTGCTAAATCATCAGTGATCCCTTTGAATATGACTGATGAGGAGGCTTCTAGACTTGCTGCAATTCTTGGTTGTAAAATTGGACAGGTCCCATTTACTTATCTGGGATTGCCTTTGGGAACTACAAGGCCAAGGATCATTGACCTAATGCCCCTGGTTGACAGCCTTGAGAGGAGGCTAACTGCAAGCTCTTCCATGCTGAATCAAGGCTCTCGCTTGCAACTTCTTACCTCTGTCCTGACATCTCTGCCAATATACTTTCTCTGCAGCCTACAGATTCCACCAGGGATCATTAAACAACTTGACAGAATCTTTAGGCAGTGTCTTTGGAGGGGCAATAGTGATGCTCCAAAATAGTCTCTGGCTGCATGGGATCTAGTTTGCAGGCCAAAAGATAAAGGGGGTTTAGGAGTAATTAACCTGAACATCCAGAACAAAGGACTCCTTATCAAGCATCTCCACAAGTTCTACAACAAGGTTGATATTCCTTGGGTGACCCTCATATGGAACAGTTACTATGATCATGGTGTTCCACAGGCAACAGCTGAAGCTGGATCTTTCTGGTGGAGGGATGTTTTGAAGCTGCATGAGGCTTATACTGCTATTGCCTCGGTTACCATCAACATGGGAGATTCTGCTTTGTTCTGGACAGATTCTTGGCACATTGGGGGTTCTGCTAGACCACTATGTTGGAGATTGCCTAGGTTGTTTTCATTTGCCAATAATGATAAGATCTCCGTGCAGGAATTCCTTCAATCCCAGGATCTCTTCTCCATGTTTTATCTACCTATTTCTCATGAGGCTGTTGCTGAGTTACATATACTTGAAGGTTGGATCATGCAGTTGGAAAGAGACCCAACTATACCTGATGTTTGGATATGGCCTGGCAAATCAGGGGATTACACTGCTAAGAGCTTCTACATGATCATGCACTCTCATCTACCTACAATACAACCTTGCAAATGGTTGTGGCAGAGTAGGTGTACCATGAAGATCAAGGTGTTTGGGTGGCTCCTTTTCTTTGACAGACTAAACACCAAGGACATGCTGGTTAGAAGACACTGGCGCTCTAGCCAAGATGACAATTTCTGTCTCATTTGCAGTGAGCTGGTGTATGAGGATAGAATCCATCTGTTCTTTAACCGCACCTTCAGCTCTAGAGTCTGGAATTACCTGGGCATTGATTGGACTGCAGGCTCAGATATCTTGCAATGTATCATGCATGCTAGGTCCAGCTTCACGCATCCTTTCTTCTTTGAAGTCATGCTAACAGCAGCTTGGAACATTTGGATTTTAAGAAATGGCAGAACCTTCAGAGCTGAGAGAGCTACCTTCAGTGCTTGGAAGTGTAAATTCATCCATGACATCTCTCTGCTTGCTCATAGGGTGAAGGATGGTATTAAACCAAAACTATTGGCTTGGGTTAATTCTCTGTTGTAAAATAGGTAGGGATGTTTAGCCTTAGGTAAATTTTACCTTTATTTGTTTGTATAGCCTGTATTTTGTTTGTACAGTTTCACTTGCTTCAATAAAGGGCTGAGGGGCTTTGCCTCATAGTAAATATTCAAAAAAAAATAGACCCAACGTTAGAGCAGGGTGAACCATCGCCGGACCACGGCAACATGGAGAATCAAACCGAACAACCCGACTCTGTCAAAGATAATAGTGCAGATGAAATCACACCAAACAGACACCCGGAGCAACAGAATGCCCGTCAAAGGCTTGTTGCCACCGCGAGGAGTCTAAAAAAGCAGAAGCAAAGGCTCAAGGCTGCGCAAGACACACTCAGAATCAGATGGAGTAAAGTACTCAACACAGCAGCGAAGTACGGCGGTAATCGCCCCACCAAGAGCTACCCAAAGCGGAAGTTGCTACCTGAATTCGATGAGGAGGCCTTAGATCCCCCGCAACCAAAAATTAAAATGGCCATCTGGCCGGATAGACGACCTCACGGCTAACATAGAGCGGCAAACAACGCTGCACATAAGCCAATACGCGATCCATGCGAGGGCTCGCATCAAAAGGACGGCGCAACCAGATCCATCTATGCACCACGCAAGCGCGCTCCAGCATACGATGCAACACAACAAACATCCGAACAACGCGGTACACCCAGATACAGGGGTGCTGCACCCCCCCTATGTTTCACCGACGAGGTGCTGGACCATGAATTTCCAGAGGGATTCAAACCCGTAAACATAGAGGCATACAACGGAACAACAGACCCTGGGGTCTGGGTTGAGGACTATATCCTCCATATCCATATGGCCCGAGAAGATGATCTCCACGCCATTAAGTATTTACCCCTCGAACTCAAAGGGCCAGCTCGGCACTGGCTTAAAAGCCTCCCCGAAAGCTCCATTGGAAGCTGGGAAGATCTCAAAGATGCTTTTCGTGCAAATTTTCAAGGGACTTATGTCCGACCTCCGGATGCGGACGATTTAAGTCATATAACTCAACAGCCCGGAGAGTCAGCCCGAAAGCTTTGGAACAGGTTTCTTACTAAAAGGAACCAAATAGTTGACTGTCCGGACGCCGAAGCCTTGGCAGTTTTTAAACACAGCGTCCGAGATGAATGGCTTGCCAAACACCTCGGCCAAGAAAAAGCCAAGAACAATGGCAGCATTAACAAGCCTCATGCCCCGCTTTTGCGCGGGCGAGGACAGCTGGCTAGCCCGATGTAGCACCAGCGACCCAAGTACATCCGAAGTTAGAGATGGAAACGGGAAATCACGACGCAGAAAAAATAATAAGCGCCAGAATAAAGAAGACAGCCCGAAGAGCACGGCGGTAAATGCCGGATTCAGAAGCTCTCGGCCTGGTCAGCAAAAGCCGCCCCCTAAAGGCGCCAGAGATGAACTGTCCAGCTTAAAAAAAATTCTGGGCCAAATATGTCAAATCCATAGCACCCCCGATAAACCTGCAAATCATACCCACAGAGAATGTTGGGTCTTCAAGCAGTCCGGCAAGCTCAATGCCGAACATAAGGGGCAGGATACACCAAGCGAAGACGAGGATGAGCCTCGCAAGCAAAGCACTGGGGAACAGAAGAAATTTCCACCAGAAGTCAAAATAGTAAACGTGTTACACGTGATAAAGGGGAGAAGCAAAGCGGCACTCCCAGATAAACATGCCCAAGGGCCTATCACCGCGGAGTTCTGCCACTGGCCGTCTCAACCAATCACCTTCGACCATCAGGATTACTCAGCAAGTATCTGGAGCACAGGATGGGCTGCCTTGGTATTAGATCCAATAATTGATAGATACCACTTCACACGAGTCCTGATGGACGGCGGCAGCAGTCTAAACCTGATATATCAGGACACAATCCGCAAAATGGGGATAGACCCAACGAAAATTTGCCACGGTAATACTACCTTTAAAGGAGTAACGCCAGGCCCAGGGGCTCATTGCACGGGCTCCCTGCTACTAGAGGTTATATTCGGCTTCCCCGATAACTTCCGTAGCGAAAATTTAACCTTCCACATGGCTCCGTTCCAAAGTGGCTATCAAGCACTACTCAGACGTGAAGCTTTCGCTCGCTTTAATGCAATACCACATTACGCTTCCCTCACGCTTAAGATGCCCGGTCCACGTGGCATCATTACAGTAAATGGAAATATTGAGCGATCCCTGTGCGCCGAAGAGAGTGCGGCTGCCTTGGCAGCCGCACACTAAAACGGCCTCACCAACTAAAGCACTCGATAGGTCGTCAAGACTACGGACACGGTTAGACGAGTCCAACGCAGCTATATGTATTTCATACAGGTTTGATGGTCACACCCCTATCACAAATACAAGGGGCTCAACACGCGCAAACAAGTGGCAATTTTTACTCATCTTGAATTGTACATGGTTTCTTTAAACCTACCTTTTTGCACGACAACTTTTCACCTAAGTTCCTCTCTTTTACAGATGACCATCGTGCTACACCCGTCCAGGATACAGCACAACGGAGACACAGGCGCAGACGTGCAGCAGGGACCTGTTCAAACGATTCTTTTTAGATTAAGACCCTGCGTCAACCTTTTTTACTGTCTCTTGTTGATACACATCCCTCAGAATCTCAGTACCATTGAGAAGGATGCTGACGTCTTGGCATGTGGCCATGTCAGAACAATGCACGTACCTGGACACCAGGGGCTTCTTACAAATGGCACTGTTCAGGCCCGGTTTATACCATAAAGACCGAATACCTTAGGGAGTGTTCGGCGTCGCGAGTTTGGCCTTATATGCATCAGCTCCGAATCATGTCTTTGGTCAAATGTTGGGTTTGCCCGGCTCCTGTGTTTTGCTGCCTTACGTTCCGCTCTATCGGCTAAGGCGGCACCAGGAGAACTACTGCGATTGTGCCCCGGTTCATCCGGACGAGCACCTCAGTAGAGAAAGCCGAAAACTGACTGTCATGATATAGCGTGAGACTGGTCAACCGCTCGATGACCTATCGGAATGTTAGAATTCCTCCGCCTTAATGAAGGGCCGTTTCCCGGCAAGGCATGTACGCACCCCGAATTCGGGAGAGTGCGGAGCCACCAGGGGCTATATAGTAGCCCCACTGTCAAACTCCTATGGCTAAGTGAAAGTGTTAAAGCATTATAGTCCGGTTGCCTAGTTCGCTATGATATCACCTCCTTATTAGGACCAAGACGTTGGATTAAGTGTGAACACGCGTCTTCTGCGAACACCCCCGCATTATATGCGTGGGGGCTAAAGCCGACAACTACAATCTTTCAGGTTATACACATGTATACATAAATGGCCGCACAGGAGGCATCACAATACTTTCGGGCACAAGTATAAATACAGCCTTTTTAAATTCAATTAAAACATTATTTTTACAATGGGAATACATGTCATTCAAACATAATATTCTTCGAGCACTAGGCCTCTATCAAACGAGCACCCTCAAGAACTTCTTCAAAATAGTGCTCGGCAGCCACTCGGCCTATGGCCGAACCCTGCGCCGCGACAGTGGTAGCATTCATCTCCGCCTACTATGCTTTGACACGGGCAAGGGCCATCCACGAGCCTTCTATGCATGCCGACCTCTTCATCGCATTGATGCGCAGCACCACACCAAGGAACTGCTGCACTAAGCTGAAATAGTTGTTCGGCTTCGGCTTTTCTGGCCACAGATGATCTACGACGGACCTCATGGCAAGTCCGGACAACCTATTGAGTTCGGCCCATTCATCTAGCTGATCGGTCAATGGAAGCGGACGCTCTGGCACGTTGAACTGCGACCAGAACAGCTTGTCCACTTCCTGATCTATTTGATCTCGGAAGTATTCGGCCACATCGACAGCGCTCGCCGCCAAGTCCAGATATGCGTCCGCCGAACTCCATAGCCGATCCAGAGGGGCATACCGCGGATCTCCGAACTTCCTCTGCAGCAAAAAGGGCTTCCCAGCCACAATATCACAGGCTTCATGCAGTTCCTCCTTCTTCGCTCTCATAGCAGAGCGGGTGTCTTTGGTCACCATCGTGGCCTTTTCAAGGTCCATCGCCTTCGCTCGGTTTTCTTCTTCAAGGAACTATCAATGGTCGGCAGTGTCTTTTAACTTTACAGCCATCTTGGCCATTTTCTCTTTGCTCTCGCAATGCGCGGCCTTCTCGGCTCTCAAATCTTCGGCCGCCTTCAAAGCAGCCGCATTACTAATCCTTGCTTGTTCTTTGGCTCGGGCAAGTTCCGCCCGAAGGGTCTCCACGGTGGCAGCTCCATCTGCAGTCACAACATATTAAAGATACTGGCATCACGCTGCTCTTCCTATGTGACATTCACCAGAAAACATTACTTACCATGTGCCTCATCAAGCCGCTTGTTAACAAGCTCGATGTCGGCATCTGCCGCATCCAGTTGCCGCTTTAGTTCAGCAAACTCATTAGTTCGGCTAGCCACCGAAGCTTCCACCACCTGCACATAAATGCGGTATGGTTATTACCTGGGACTACGATCCTCTATTTGCCGCCGTTCTCGGCGACAACCAGAGTCTCAGGGGCTACTATCTACACAGGACACACCTAAAAATGTGCGGTACTATCACAAATGTATATCATTTCACGTACCTCAAAACCCGTCAGTAGACTCATAAAGGCTTCATGCAACCCGCTTTCGGCGGACGAAATCCTTTCCATCACCGTATCCATCAATGTACGGTGTTCTTCTGAGATAATTGCTTGCTCTAGCAGATCCCTCGGTGCGTCCGACCGCATACCAGACGGTGTCGGATTCTTTTGGTTGCTCTCTTCAAGAGCCGGACACTGGGGACTTCGGGCGACCATAGGATTATCTTCTGGCCTCACCTGATCCGGCGAGGCCCTCCATGACGACACTTCAAGGTCGCCCGCTTCTTGAGCGGGGGAGTCTGGGGGAGGCGTTCCGCTCTCCATCATCTCCGAAAGAAGATCCCCCGAAGACGAGCTCTGCTGAGAAGGGCTAAGATCTGAACTGCAAGATAAATGCTTCGGTTATTTTCCTCAGAGGTAAGGTAGTATATCTTCACTATTAAAGTACCTTTTGATTACTTACAGCTCGTTAGAGGGCTGATCCCCGCGCGGACTTTGTGCGGCAAGAGCACCCTCCGAGGCAGGACCCTCTGGTGGAGACTTCTTCTCCCGTTTGGAAGCCTTGGTTTCTAGATCTTCAGAGGCAGTCCTCTTCCTTCCCCGAAGCGAGAGAGGGTCAGATTCTTCCCCTTGGTTATCCTCCTTCACGGAGGCGCTCATTCCCTTGGTTGGAATTGGTAGCGATGGGGGCCCGCTTTCGCCCTCATTATTCCCCCGTTTATCTTCCCTTGAGGGCTCCGGGCAAGGTGCTAGCTCGAGCATCTTTTCCAGTACCAGATTGTCCAAACCCTCAGGAAGGGGGGCCGAACACCGAATCATCTTCGCCTTTCTTAGCCAGTCCTAGTCAAAGAGCGATTTCTCATAATGACGTCATGATAAATGAAAGACGGTGTGTTCGGCTAGAGGATTACTTACTTGGTCGGCGGTGTGGTTGCTGCTCAGGCCCACGTCCTCGGTAGTATCTGGACACTCTATTAGGGGTCCGAAGAATGATTTATACATCTCCTTGTGCGTCAGGCCGAGGAAATTCTGAATAGTGCATGGTCCTTCTGGGTTGAACTCCCACATGCGGAGGGGCCGGCGTTTGCAAGGCTGGACTCGACGAACCAGCATGACTTGCACCACTGTAACCAGACTGAAATCTCCTTCGAAGAGATCTTGAATGCGGCTTTGCAGTATAGGCACGTCCTTGGCTAGACCCCAGCTCAGCCCTCTCCTAATCCATGACGTCAGTTGTGGTGGAGGGCCCGAGCGGAAAGCAGGGGCAGCCACCCACTTGGCACTTCTGGGAGCTGTGATGTAAAACCACTCCCGTTGCCATAATCCGGACACCTCTGGAAAGGAACCCTTTGGCCATGGAGCTCCAGCGATCTTGCTTATTAATGCGCCTCCGCACGCTACATGTTGCCCCTCGACCATCTTCGGCTTCACGTCAAAGGTCTTGAGCCACAGGCCGAAGTGAGGGGTAATGCGGAGGAAGGCCTCACATACGACAATAAATGCCGAGATGTGGAGAAGGGAGTCCGGGGCTAGATCGTGGAAATCTATCCCGTAATAGAACATCAAACCCCTAACGAAGGGATCCAGAGTGAGGCCTAGACCTCGGAGGAAGTGGGAGATGAACACAATGTTCTCGTTGGGTTCGGGAGTAGGGACGACCTGCCCTCGGGCAGGTAGCCGATGTGAAACCTCGGCGGTCAGGTATCTGGCCTCCCTCAACTTCTTGATATCCTCTTCCGTAACGGAGGAGGGCATCCACCGGCCTTGAAGGCTAGATCCGGACATAATTGAAGGTCCAAAGCACCTGACCTGGGCTTTGGGTGTTAGAACTCGAGGCGGGGGAAGGATTCGATTGAGCATAGGAGGGAAAAAAGTAAAAGCCTTGTCCCTTTATAAAGAGGGTGAATATCAAGTGTCCTCCTAGTGGCCGTTTGGGACATGCCTAAAATCTAGGAGTCCTAGGCACAGTTGGGTTACCCATGAGCGTATTGATGAGAATCCCGTAATTAGGGGAACACGATCTCTGCTTTGACAAGACGTGTCAAGAAACCGCCTCGCGTTATGTGTGGAGCTGGTTGAAGAAAAACGGTTCGAATAATCACCGAGCCATGGCCTGATGTCATGTTGCCAAAGTGTGTCAGCAGATTAAGATTTTTGGAAATATTATTCTCTCTACGATGGTATGTGGAATTTATTTTGCAGGGTCGGACACTATCCTGGTATTCAAACTCTTCTGTGATGTGTTCGGAGGAGGAACCCGCCTTGCAATGCCAAAGACAACACTGCACGCCGGACTCATCGTCATTGAAGCCTGGTTCAGGGGCTACTGAGGGAGTCCTGGATTAGGGGGTCTCCGGACAGCCGGACTATATCCTTTGGTCAGACTGTTGGACTATGAAGATACAGGATTGAAGACTTTGTCTCGTGTCCGGATGGGACTCTACTTGGCATGGAAGGCAAGCTAGGCAATACGGATATGTATATTTCCTCCTTTGTAACCGACCTTGTGTAACCCTAGCCCCCTCTGGTGTCTATATAAACCAGAGGGTTTTAGTCCGTAGGACGATAGACAATCATACCATAGGCTAGCTTCTAGGGTTTAGCCTCTCCGATCTCATGGTAGATCAACTCTTGTAATACTCATATCATCAAGAATAAATCAAGCAGGACGTAGGGTTTTACCTCCATCAAGAGGGCCCAAACCTGGGTAAAACATTCTGTCCCTTGCCTCCTGTTACCATCCGCCTTAGACGCACAGTTCGGGACCCCCTACCCGAGATCCGCCGGTTTTGACACCGACACTCACCCTTCCTTTTTACATTTTATCCTTTGGCAAGCACAATATGTTCGAAAGATCCCGGTATATATGGCTAATTGGATGTGAGTTTTCATGAACTATTACTCTTGACATTGCCCTTGAGATAAAACGTTGGGAGGCAAATCTATAAGCCCATATCTTTCTCTGTGTCCGCTTAAAACTCCATACCCATAAGTATTGCGTGAGTGTCAGCAATTGTGAAAGATTATATGATAGTTGAGTATGTGGACTTGCTGAAAAGCTCTTATACATTGACTCTTTCCTATGTTATGATAAATTGCAATTGCTTCAATGACTGAGATTATAGTTTGTTAGTTTTCAATGAAGTTTATGATTCATACTTGATATTGTGATTGAATTATTACTCTAGCATAAGATATCATATGACGAGAATTATATAATTTACTGTTCTAAGAATGATCATGATGCCCTCATGTCCATATTTTATATTTATCGACACCTTCATCTCTAAACATGTGGACATATTTTTCGATTTCGGCTTTTCGCTTGAGGACAAGCGAGGTCTATGCTTGGGGGAGTTGATACATCCATTTTGCATCATGCTTTTATATCAATATTTATTGCATTATGGGCTGTTATTACACATTATGTCAGAATACTTATGCCTATTCTCTCTTATTTTACAAGGTTTACATAAAGAGGGAGAATGCCGGCAGCTGGGATTCTGGCTGGAAAAGGAGCAAATATTAGAGACCTATCCTGCACAGCTCCAAAAGTCCTGAAACTTCACGGATGATGTTTTCCAAATATATAAAAAACATTGAGCGCAAAAACTTCACCAGGGGGGCCACACCCTGCCCACGAGGGTGGGGGCACGCCCTACCCCCTGGGCACGCCCCCTACCTCGTGGGCCCCCTAGTGGCCCTCCGGTGACCATCTTCTGCTATATGGACTCTTTCGATGGGGAAAATCATAAGCCATCTTCTCGGACAAAACTCCGCCGCCACGAGGCGGAACCTTGGCGGAGCCAATCTAGGGTTCTGGCGGGGCTGTTCTGCCGGGGAAACTTCCCTCCCGTAGGGGGAAATCATCGCCATCGTCATCACCAACGCTCCTCTCATCGGGAGAGGGCAATCTCCATCAACATCTTCATCAGCACCATCTCATCTCAAAACCCTAGTTCATCTCTTGTATCCAATTCTTGTCTCCAAGTTCGTGATTGGTGCTAGTAGGTTGCTAGTAGTGTTAATTACTCCTTGTAGTTGATTCTAGTTGGTTTAATTGGTGGAAGATCATATGTTCAGATCCTATATGCACATTAATACCCCTCTGATTATGAACATGTTTATGCTTTGTGAGTAGTTACTTTTGTTCCTGAGGACATGGGAGAAGTCTTGCTATTTCTAGTCATGTAAATTTGGTATTCGGTTGATATTTTGATGAGATGTATGTTGTCTCTCCTCTAGTGGTGTTATGTGAACGTCGACTACATGACACTTCACCATTGTTTGGGCCTAGAGGAAGGCGTTGGGAAGTAATAAGTAGATGATGGGTTGCTAGAGTGACAGAAGCTTAAACCCTAGTTTATGTGTTGCCTCGTAAGGGGCTGATTTGGATCCATATGTTTCATGCTATGGTTAGGTTTACCTTAATACTTTTGTTGTATTTGCGGATGCTTGCAATAGAGGTTAATCGTAAGTGGGATGTTTGTCCAAGTAAGGGCAGCACCCAAGCACCGGTCCACCCACATACCAAATTATCAAAGTACCGAACGCGAATCATATGAGCGTGATGAAAACTAGCTTGACGATATTCCCATGTGTCCTCGGGAGCGCTTTAGATCATATAAGAGTTTGTCCAGGCTTGTCCTTTGCTACAAAAAGGATTGGGCCACCTTGGTGCACTGTATTTACTTTTGCTACTTGTTGCTCCTTACAAATTATCTTATCACAAAACTATCTGTTACCACTTATTTTAGTACTTGCAGAGAATACCTTACTGGAAACCGCTTATCATTTCCTTCTGCTCCTCGTTGGGTTCGACACTCTTACTTATCAAAAGGACTACGATAGATCCCCTATACTTGTGGGTCATCAAAGATATCACATCACAACTCTAGACACAAATTAAAATAATACAAGCTTTAAATTACAAGCAACCGGCCTCGAGGGCTCGAATACAAATGAGTCAGTGGAAGCAACAATATCTGAGTACATACATAAGTTAAACAATTTCTTCCTTAAGAAGGCTAGCACAAACATCAACGATCGAGAAGGCAAGGCCTCCTGCCTGGGAGCCTCCTAACTACTCCTGGTCGTCAGCGGTCTCCACATAGTAGTAGGCACCCTCGGAGTAGTAGTAGTTGTCGGTGGTGGCGTCTGGCTCCTCGGATCTGTCATCTGATCACAGCAATCGGGTATGGGGAAAAGAAGTAGCAAAGCAACCATGAGTACTTATCCAAAGTACTCGCAAAGACTTACATCAGATCTACACTACATATGCATTGGTATCAACAAAGGGAGTAGTATCTGTGGACTAAAGTGTGGAATGCCAGAATAAGAGGGGGAGAAGCTAATCCTATTGAAGACTACGCTTCTCGCAGCCTCCATCTTGAAGCAGTAGAAGAGAATAGTTAGTATAGTAACAAGTGTCATCGAAGCAATAATCCTACCCGGCGATCTCCTCCTCGTCGCCCTGTGGAAGAGCAATCACCGGGTTGTATCTAAAACTTGTAAGGGGTGTGTTTTATTAAGTATCTGGTTTTAGTTATAAGAGGTCGGAATACAACTCCAAGCGTCCTGTTACCATGGACACGGATATTCAAACAGATAAAATTCGCTGCAGGGGTGCACCACACTACCCAACACGCTTGATCACTCTGGCCGGATACACTTTCCTAGGTCATGCCCAGCCTCAGAAGATCAACACGTTGCAGCCCTACCTAGGCTCCACGGAGAGGCCAGCACGCTGGTCTAAACCCTAAGCGCACAGAGGTCTTGGGCCCATCGCTCGTTGCACTCCTACATGTTGCGAGGGCGGCCGGGATCAGTCTTGGCAACCTGCACTACAAGGCTGTTGCTTTACGCGGACCACCCGGGCGCGCGCCACTCAGTCGTTGACATCTGGAAAGCTTCGGCTGATACTACGACGCCGGTTGGCCATATCTTGTCCCACTTGGCGGTTAGTGCGTATATGGTGAACGACTAACTCAGATCAAATATTCAAACTCGTTAGGCGTGTTATTATGAAATAACCGCGGATAACGACCAGGGACCAGGCCCACCTCTCTCCTAGGTGCACTACAAAAAAAATACACTTCCGTGATGATATGTGTTTGTCACGGTAGGTCGCGTTTTTTGTCATGCATGTACATCCATGATGATTTTATGAGAGAATCAAGATAGTCATACCTGTGTTGTCGTAGAAGTGTTCCATGACATTACCAAAATTATCATCACAGAAGTGTCCACTTCCATGACGATAAATCGCGTGTCACAGAAGTGCTTTCGTCTAGGGTGACCGACGCGTGGCATCCACCGTAACGGAACACCGTTAAGCTATCAGGTCCGGTTCTGGATCCGATAACCCGTCAACAGCCCCGACCAATGGGGATTTTCCACGTGTAAAATCATCATTGGCTGGAGGAAACACGTGTCGGCTCACCGTTGGGACATATGTCATCCACTCATTGGACCCAAGGCGCCTATGATACATCGACACGTGGCACGGACCAACAGAGGCCCATTCCTGTGAAAAGACCGCCCGTTTGACTTGGTCAAAAGGTGGCGGGCCGGCCCACAAAAAGCCTGTTAACGGCATGTTTGCATATAGTCCATTTACAGCCCGCTAACTCATGGCATGTTACGTCCTACTGGAATTAGGCCCAGTAGCGTCATCTGGGCCATCCAATATGATTCTATCCCGTTGTAACTTCCGGCCCATGTATGGCCGATGACGTATTTCGGCCCATATGAGTCCCTTTGTAACTCTTGGCCCATTAACGGCCGTGGTGAAACCGGCCCGTAATGAACAGTGTATTGCTTTATACCCATTAGCGGCCCATTATTCCATTGGGTCGTTTCCAGCCCGTGTTACCTTTTGGCCTTCTCAGGGCCCATTTATTCTTGGGCTCATTTCCAGCATTCGGTTACTTACGGCCCGTTAGTTGCCTTTTCTGCTTGTGGGCCTGTTGGGGAACGTTGCAGAAAACAAAATTTTTCCTACGGTTTCACCAAGATCCATCTATGAGTTGCAACGAGTGATTGTATTGCATCTACATACCTTTGTAGATCACGCGTGGAAGCGTTCAAAGAATGGGGATGAGGAAGGCATACTCGACGTGATCCAAATCACCGGAGATCCTAGCACCGAACGGACGGCACCTCCGCGTTCAACACACGTACGGTCAGCGTAACGTCTCCTTCTTCTTGATCCAGCAAGGGGAAAGGAGAGGTTGAGGAAGATGGCTCCAACAGCAGCACGACGGCGTGGTGGTGATGGAGCTGCAGTACTCCGGCAGGGCTTCGCCAAGCGCTATGGAGGAGGAGGAGGTGTTGGAGAGGGAGAGGGAGGCACCAAAGGCAAGGGTAAGAAGTCCTCCATCTCCCCCACTATATATAGGAGGGCCAAGGGGGGGCGCCGGCCCTAGGATATCTAATCTCCTAGGGGGGTGCGGCCAAGGGGGAGGAATCCCTCCTCCCCAAGGCACCTAGGAGGTGCCTTCCCCTCCTAGGACTCTTCCCTCCTTGAAACCCTAGGCGCATGGGCCTCTTGGGGCTGGTGCCCTTGGCCCATGTAGGCCAAGGCGCACCCCCTACAGCCCATGTGGCCCCCCGGGACAGGTGGCCCCACCCGGTGGACCCCCGGGACCCTTCCGGTGGTCCCGGTACAATACCGGTGACCCCGAAACTTGTCCCGATGCCCGAAATAGTACTTCCTATATATAATTCTTTACCTCCGGATATTCTTGACCGATGTCCAGTGTTCCTTGCCGGGATTACTTTGGTACCTTCCTACCAAACTTACGGCAAGGTTTACATCTGGTCTGGTACACAGCATGGCATACATAATAGACCCTATGGCCGAGGCATAGGGGATGACACTCATCTCTTCTATATCTTCTGCCGTGGTCGGACATTGAGCTGAGCTCAATTTCACACCTTGTAATACAGGCAAGAACCCCTTCTTAGACTGATTCATATTGAACTTCTTCAATATCTTATCAAGGTATGTGCTTTGTGAAAGACCTAAGAGGCGTCTTGATCTATCTCTTTAGATCTTGATGCCTAATATATAAGCAGCTTCTCCAAGGTCCTTCATTGAAAAACTCTTATTCAAGTAGGCCTTTATGCTGTCCAAGAGTTCTATATCATTTCCCATCAAGAGTATGTCATCTACATATAATATGAGAAATGCTACAGAGCTCCCACTCACTTTCTTGTAAACACAGGCTTCTCCATAAGTCTGTGTAAACCCAAACGCTTTGATCATCTCATCAAAGCGAATGTTCCAACTCCGAGATGCTTGCACCAGCCCATAAATCGAGCGTTGGAGCTTGCACACCTTGTCAGCATTCTTAGGATCGACAAAACCTTCCGGCTGCATCATATACAATTCTTCCTTAAGGAAACCATTAAGGAATGCCGTTTTGACGTCCATTTGCCATATTTCATAATCATAGAATGCGGCAATTGCTAACATGATTCGGACGGACTTTAGCTTCGCTACCGGTGAGAAAGTCTCATCGTAGTCAACCCCTTGAACTTGTCGATAACCCTTAGCGACAAGCCGAGCTTTATAGATGGTCACATTACCATCCGCGTCTGTCTTCTTCTTAAAGATCCATTTATTCTCTATGGCTCACCGCTCTATGGGCAAGTCAGTCAAAGTCCATACTTCGTTTTCATACATGGATCCTATCTCGGATTTCATGGCTTCCAGCCATTTGTCGGAATCCGGGCCCGCCATCGCTTCTTCATAGTTCGAAGGTTCACCGTTGTCTAACAACATGATTTCCAAGACAGGGTTGCCGTACCACTCTGGTGCGGAACGTGTCCTTGTGGACCTTCGAATTTCAGTAGGAGCTTGATCAAAAGTATCTTGATCATCATCATTAACTTCCTCTCTAGTTGGTGCAGGCACCTCAGGAACATTTTCTTGAGTTGCGCCTTTTTCCGGTTCAAGAGGTAATACTTCATCAAGTTCTACTTTCCTCCCACTTACTTCTTTCGAGAGAAACTCTTTCTCTAGAAAGGACCCATTCTTGGCAACAAAGATCTTGCCTTCGGATCTGAGGTAGAAGGTATACCCAGTAATTTCTTTAGGGTATCCTATGAAGACGCATTTTTCCGACTTGGGTTCGAGCTTTTCAGGTTGAAGTTTCCTGACATAAGCATCGCATCCCCAAACCTTTAGAAATGACAGCTTAGGTTTCTTCCCAAACCATAATTCAAACGGTGTCGTCTCAACGGATTTCGATGGAGCCCTATTTAAAGTGAATGCAGCAGTCTCTAAAGCATACCCCCAAAAGGATAGCGGTAAATCGGCAAGAGACATCATAGATCGCACCATATCTAATAGAGACGTTCGGACACACCATTACGCTGAGGTGTTCCAGGCGGCGTGAGCTGTGAAACTATTCCACATTTTCTTAAGTGTGTGCCAGACTCATGACTCAAGTATTCTCCTCCACGATCTGATCGCGGGAACTTGATTTTCCTGTCACGTTGATTCTCAACCTCACTCTGAAATTCCTTGAACTTTTCAAAGGTCTCAGACTTGTGTTTCATTAAGTAGACATACCCATATCTACTCAAGTTATCAGTGAGGGTGAGAACATAACGATAGCCACCGCGAGCCTCAACACTCATTGGACCGCACACATCAGTATGTATGATTTCCAATAAGTTGGTTGCTCGCTCCATTGTTCCTGAAAATGGAGTCTTGGTCATTTTACCCATGAGGCATGGTTCGCACGTGTCAAATGATTCGTAATCAAGAGACTCTAAAAGTCCATCAGCATGGAGCTTCTTCATGCGTTTGACACCTATGTGACCAAAGCGGCAGTGCCACAAGTATGTGGGACTATCATTATCAATCTTACATCTTTTGGTACTGACACTATGAACATGTGTAGCATTACGCTTGAGATTCATTAAGAATAAACCATTCACCATCGGAGCATGACCATAAAACATATCTCTCATATAAATAGAACAACCATTATTCTCGGATTTAAATGAGTAGCCATCTCGAATTAAACGAGATCCTGATACAATGTTCATGCTCAAACTTGGCACTAAATAACAATTATTGAGGTTTAAAACTAATCCCGTAGGTAAATGAAGAGGTAGCGTGCCGACTGCGATCACATCGACCTTCGAACCATTCTCGACGCGCATCGTCACCTCATCCTTCGCCAGTCTCCGCTTATTCCGCAGCTCCTGCTTTGAGTTACAAATGTGAGCAACTGCGCCGGTATCAAATACCCAGGAGCTACTACAAGTACTGGTAAGGTACACATCAATTATCACATATACCTTTCGTTTTGCCGGCCTTCTTGTCCGCTAAGTATTTGGGGCAGTTCCGCTTCCAGTGACCACTCTCCTTGCAATAAAAGCACTCAGTCTCGGGCTTGGGTCCATTCTTTGGCTTCTTCCCGGCAGCTTGCTTGCCGGGCGCGGCAACTCCCTTGCCGTCCTTCTTGAAGGCTTTCTTACCCTTGCCCTTCTTGAACTTAGTGGTTTTATTCACCATCAACACTTGATGCTCCTTTTTGACTTCTACCTCTGCTGATTTCAGCATTGCAAATACTTCAGGAATGGTCTTTTCCATCCCCTGCATATTGAAGTTCATCACAAAGCTATAGTAGCTCCGTGGAAGAAACTGGAGGATTCTGTCAATGAGCGCGTCATCCGGGAGATTAACTCCCAGCTGAGTCAAGCGGTTATGTAACCCAGATATAGTGAGTATGTGCTCACTGACAGAACTGTTTTCCTCCATCTTACAGCTGAAGAACTTGTCAGAGACTTGATATCTCTCGACCCGGGCATGAGCTTGGAAAACCATTTTCAGCTCTTCGAACATCTCATATGCTCCGTGTCTCTCAAAACGCTTTTGGAGCCCCGGCTCTAAGCTGTAAAGCATGCCGCACTGAACGAGGGAGTAGTCATCGGTACGTTCCTTCCAAGCGTTCATAACATCTTGTTCCGCAGGGAGAACAGGTGCATCACCTAGCGGTGCTTGTAGGACATAATCTTTCTTGGCAGCTATGAGGATGATCCTCAGGTTCCGGACCCAGTCCGTGTAGTTGCTGCCATCGTCTTTCAGCTTGGTTTTCTCTAGGAACGCGTTGAAGTTGAGGACTACGTTGGCCATTTGATCTACAAGACATATTGTAAAGCTTTTAGACTAAGTTCATGATAATTAAGTTCATCTAATCAAATTATTCAATGAACTCCCACTTAGATAGACATCCCTCCTGTCATCTAAGTATAACATGATCCGAGTTAACTAGGCCGTGTCCGATCATCACGTGAGACGGACTAGTCAACGTCGGTGAACATCTTCATGTTGATCGTATCTTCTATACGACTCATGCTCGACCTTTCGGTCTTCTGTGTTCCGAGGCCATGTCTGTACACACGCTAGGCTCGTCAAGTCAACCTAAGTGTATTGCGTGTGTAAATCTTTCTTACACCCGTTGTATGTGAACGTTAGAATCTATCACACCCGATCATCACATGGTGCTTCGAAACAACGAACTGTCGCAACGGTGCACAGTTAGGGGGAACACTTTCTTGAAATTATTATGAGGGATCATCTTATTTACTACCGTCGTTCTAAGTAAACAAGATGAAAAACATGATAAACATCACATGCAATCAAATAATAACAGTGACATGATATGGCCAATATCACATAGCTCCTTTGATCTCCATCTTGGGGCTCCATGATCATCTTGTCACCGGCATGACACCATGATCTCCATCATTGTGTCTCCATGAAGTTGCTCGCCAACTATTACTTCTACTACTATGGCTAACGCGTTTAGCAATAAAGTAAAGTAATTTACATGGCGTTTCTCAATGACACGTAGGTCATACAAAAAATATAGACAACTCCTATGGCTCCTGCCGGTTGTCACACTCATCGACATGCAAGTCGTGATTCCTATTACAATAGCATGAACATCTCATACATCACATATAGATCATTCATCATTCATCAAAACTTTGGCCATATCATATCACAAAGCACTTGCTGCAAAAACAAGTTAGACGTCCTCTAATTGTTGTTGCAAGTTTTACATGGCTGAAGTAGGGTTCTAGCAAGAACGTTTTCTTACCTACGTGAAAGCCACAACGTGATTTGTAAACTTCTATTTACCCTTCATAAGGACCCTTTTCATCGAATCTGCTCCAACTAAAGTAGGAGAGACAGACACCCGCCAGCCACCTTATGCAACTTGTGCATGTTAGTCGGTGGAACCGGTCTCACGTAAGCGTACGTGTAAGGTTGGTCCGGGCCGCTTCATCCCACAATACCGTTGAAGCAAGATAAGACTAGTAGCGGCAAGAAAGTTGACAACATCTACGCCCACAACAAATTGTGTTCTACTCGCGCAAGAAGAACTACGCATAGACCTAGCTCATGATGCCACTGTTGGGGAACGTTGCAGAAAACAAAAATTTTCCTGCGGTTTCACCAAGATCCATCTATGAGTTCATCTAGCAACGAGTGATTGGATTGCATCTACATACCTTTGTAGATCACGCGCGGAAGCGTTCAAAGAACGGGGATGAGGAAGGCGTACTCGACGTGATCCAAATCACCGGAGATCCGGAGATCCTAGCGCCGAACGGACGGCACCTCCGCGTTCAACACACGTACGGTCAGCGTAACGTCTCCTTCTTCTTGATCCAGCAAGGGGAAGGAGAGGTTGAGGAAGATGGCTCACAGCAGCACGACGGCGTGGTGGTGATGGAGCTGCAGTACTCCGGCAGGGCTTCGCCAAGCACTATGGAGGAGGAGGTGTTGGAGAGGGAGAGGGAGGCACCAAAGGCAAGGTAAGAAGTCCTCCATCTCCCCCACTATATATAGGAGGGCCAAGGGGGGCGCCGGCCCTAGGACCTAGGAGATCTAATCTCCTAGGGGGGTGCGGCCAAGGGGGAGGAATCCCTCCTCCCCAAGGCACCTAGGAGGTGCCTTCCCCTCCTAGGACTCTTCCCTCCTTGAAACCCTAGGCGCATGGGCCTCTTGGGGCTGGTGCCCTTGGCCCATGTAGGCCAAGGCGCACCCCCTACAGCCCATGTGGCCCCCCGGGACAGGTGGCCCCACCTGGTGGACCCCCGGGACCCTTCCGGTGGTCCCGGTACAATACCGTGACCCCGAAACTTGTCCCGTGCCCGAAATAGTACTTCCTATATATAATTATTTACCTTCGGACCATTTGGGAACTCCTCGTGACGTCCGGGATCTCATCCGGGACTCCGAACAACATTCGGGTTACTGCATATACATATCCCTACAACCCTAGCCTCACCGAACCTTAAGTGTGTAGACCCTACGGGTTCGGGAGACATGTAGACATGACCGAGATTGCTCTCCGGTCAATAACCAACAGCGGGATCTGGATACCCATGTTGGCTCCCACATACTCCTCGATGATCTCATCGGATGAACCACGATGTCGAGGATTCAAGCAACCCCGTATACAATTCCCTTTGTCAATCGGATCGTTACTTGCCCGAGATTCGATCGTCGGTATCCCTATACCTTGTTCAATCTTGTTACCGGCAAGTCACTTTACTCGTACCGTAATGCATGATCCCGTGACCAGACACTTGGTCACTTTGAGCTCATTATGATGATGCATTACCGAGTGGGCCCAGTGATACCTCTCCGTCATACGGAGTGACAAATCCCAGTCTTGATCCATGTCAACCCAACAGACACTTTCGGTGATACCCGTAGTATACCTTTATAGTCACCCAGTTACTTTGTGACGTTTGGCACACCCAAAGCACTCCTACGGTATCCGGGAGTTACACAATCTCATGGTCTAAGGAAAAGATACTTGACATTGGAAAACTCTAGCAAACGAACTATACGATCTTATGCTATGTTTAGGATTGGGTCTTGTCCATCACATCATTCTCCTAATGATGTGATCTCGTTATCAATGACATCCAATGTCCATAGTCAGGAAACCATGACTATCGGTTGATCAACGAGCTAGTCAACTAGAGGCTTACTAGGGACATGTTGGTGTCTATTATTCACACATGTATTACGATTTCCGGATAACACAATTATACCATGAATAAAGACAATTATCATGAACAAGGAAATATAATAATAATGCTTTTATTATTGCCTCTAGGGCATATTTCCAACAGGGCCAAATTCAGCCCATGGATACAGTCGGCCCGTTTGTGGCCCGTTAATCTGTTGGGCCATTTTCATAGCATCATCAAATATGGCCTATTAACGGCCCGTTATGGTCAGCCCATAAAACATACGATTTCCACTCTAGCTCGTTTACGACCCCTTATACGGCCCGTACAAGGCCCATAGATGAGACGGCCCGTACAAGGCCCATTTATTCGACGGCCCATATAAGGCCCATTGATCCGATGGCCCATAGAAGGCACATGGATCCGATAGCCCATAGAAGGCCCACGGATCCGTGATACGTCTCCGTCGTATCTATAATTTTTGATTGTTCCATGCCAATAATATTCAACTTTCATATACTTTTTGGCAACTTTTTATATTATTTTTGGGACTAACATATTGATCCAGTGCCCAGTGTCAGTTCCTGTCTATTGCATGTTTTTAGTTTCGCAGAATATCCATATCAAACGGAGTCCAAACGGGATAAAAACGGACGGAGCTTATTTTTCGAAAATATGGAAAATTTGGAAGGAAAATCAACGCGATCCAGTGCCCGAGGTGGTCACGAGGCAGGGGGGCGCGCCTGCCCCCTTGGGCGCGCCCACTACCCTCATGAGCCCACCGTAAGGCAGTTGACGCTCTTCTTTTGCCGCAAGAAAGCTAATATTCGGAAAAAAAATCACGGCGAAGGTTTCAGGCCAATCGGAGTTGTATATAGTGAAGGATCTCCATATATATATATATATATATACGAAACGGTGAAACAGGGCCAGGAGAGAACGCAGAAACAGAGAGAGACAGATCCAATTTCGGAGGGGCTCTCGCCCCTCCCACGCCATGGGAGCCAAGGACCAGAGGGGAAACCCTTCTCCCATCTAAGGAGGAGGTCAAGGAAGAAGAAGAAGGAGGGGGGCTCTCTCCCCCTCGCTTCCGGTGGCACCGGAGTGCCACCGGGGGCCATCATCATCACCGCCATCTTCACCAACAACTTCACCACCATCATCACCAACTGTTCCCCCCACTATGCAGTGGTGTAACCTCTCTCTTACCCTCTGTAATCTCTACTTAAACATGGTGCTCAACGCTATATATTATTTCCCAATGATGTATGGCTATCCTATGATGTTTGAGTAGATCTGTTTTGTCCTAATGGCTATTTAATGATCGTGATTGGTTTGAGTTGTATGTTTTATTATTGGTGTTGTCCTATGGTGCTCTCCGTATTGCGCAAGCGTGAGGGATTCCCGCTGTAGGGTTTGCAATATGTTTATGATTTGCTTATGGTAGGTGGCGTGAGTGACAGAAGCACAGACCCGAGTAAGTAGGTTGTTTGCGTATGGGATAAAGGGGACTTGATGCTTTAATGTTATGGTTGGGTTTTACCTTAATGAATCTTTAGTAGTTGCGAATGCTTTCTAGAGTTCCAATCATAAGTGCATATGATCCAAGTAGAGAAAGTATGTTAGCTTATGCCTCTCCCTCAAATAAAATTGCAATAATGATTACCGGTCTAGTTATCGATTGCCTAGGGACAAATAGCCTTCTTGTTGACAAAAGCTCTTTACTAAAACTAATTTAGTTGTGTCTTCATCTAAACAGCCCCTACTTTATATTTACTTGCTCTTTATTATCTTGCATACCTATCCAACAACACCTACAAAGTACTTCTAGTTTCGTACTTGTTTCCCGTAAAGCGAACGTCAAGTGTGCGTAGAGTTGTATCGGTGGTCAATAGAACTTGAGGGAATATTTGTTCTACCTTTAGCTCCTCGTTGGGTTCGACACTCTTACTTATCGAAAGAGGCTACAATTTATCCCCTATACTTGTGGGTTATCAAGACCTTTTTCTGGCGCCGTTGCCGGGGAGCAATAGCGAGGGGTGAATATTCTCGTGTGTGCTTATTTGCTTTATCACTAAGTAATTTTTATTTGCTGTTCTTAGTTGTGCTTTATCTTTAGTTATGGATATGGAACATGAAATACCAAAAAAATTAGGTGTACTTTCTGCTCATGGAGATGGGGAACCTCCTAAAACCCTCGATGCTGGTTATGTGAAAGATATTTTGTACTACTTTAATAATCCTGAGAAAACCCCATTCAATTATGTAATGGGAGTAACGTTGGATCAACGTGAATACTTTAGGGATTATCGCTTGACACAAAAAGGGAAACTATTATGGGATCAAATTTATATATTGAAGTGGTATGCTAGACAACTATGCTCGGAATATGATTATACTTGTTGCTCTAGGATGAATTCTCCACACCTCCCCTTTTCATGCAGATTTAATGATAATGAAACCTTGGCTTCTTATGCTAGAGGTATATATGATTACTATGATGTGGAACAAATAGAAGAATTTGTTGCTTTTATGGGTGCTTATGAAATTGAATCTATGTTTAAAGAGTTTGATGATATTGATGATGCTTGTTATAGATCTGAAAATTTAGCTATCCTCAAATATTGCTATGAGAACTATGAATACAATTATGAAATTAATGCACTTATTAAGAAAGTCTCCGCTATCCAAGAATAGACTAATATTTTGCAGGAATCTATGGAAGAAGAAGTTGATGACACTGTGAGCTCATTGGATGAAAAAGATGAGGAGGAGAGCGAAGAACAAAAGGAGGAAGAGCGGATTGATCACCCGTCCCCACCTTCTAATGAGAGTAACTCTCCAACTCATACATTGTTTAATTCCCCTTCATGCTACCGAAGGATGATTGCTATGATGACTGTTATGATCCCTATGATTTTTTTGAAATATCCCTTTTTGATGATGCTTGCTATGCTTGTGGCCAAGATGCCAATATGAATTATGCTTATGGGGATGAACTTGCTATAGTTCCTTATGTTAAACATGAAATTGTTGCTATTGCACCCACGCATGATAGTCCTATTATCTTTTTGAATTCTCCAAACTACACTATATCGGAGAAGTTTGCTCTTATTAAGGAATATATTGATGGGTTGCCTTCTACCGTTGCACATGATGATTTTGATAGATATAATATGCATGTGCTTGCTGCTCCTACTTGAAATTATTATGAGAGAGGAACTATATCTCCACCTCTCTATTTTTCCAATACGATAGAATTGCAAGAAACTATTTATACTATGCATTGGCCTTTACTATGTGTGCATGAATTGTTCTTTTATGACATGCCGATGCATAGGAAGAGAGTTAGACTTCATCATTACATGATATATGTTACCTTGTGCTCACCACTAAATTACAAATCATTGTTAATTAAAATTGGCTTTGATATACCTTGGGATCCGGGTGGATTCACTACTTGAGCACTATATGCCTAGCTTAATGGCTTTAAAGAAAGCGCTGCCAGGGAGACAACCTGGAAGTTTTAGAGAGTCATTTATTTCTGTTGAGTGCTTTCATATAGTTTAAAAACAACAAAAATAAAGAGGGTAACCCAAAACTTTTTTCTAAAAGAAAAGTCAAAGTGAGAGAGACGAGCATTGTGAAAGTGGGGGACGTCCTTGAACTTTGTTCATGCCCATGGGAACTTTGCGAATCTTAATTACAGAAACCTTTCAACAAAAATAATTATCCCCTTGTAAAAATCCATTGTATTATAAAAATAATGTGTCAAGGTTTGCCTTTAGGATGTTTACATTTGCTTGATGGTTTGTACGGTGCAGGACAGAAACTTTAGCTGTAGTGCGCGATTTTACATTTTTAGCTGGAATGTCAAATGGTTATGATTCTTTTTGCACTGTCTTCCTATACAAATTTTTTATTTTTCCTAATTTTGGTAGAATTTTTCAAGTACCAGAAGTATGGTGAATGTTCAGATTGCTACAGACTGTTCTGTTTTAGACAGATTCTGTTTTTGATGCATAGTTTGCTTGTTTTGATGAACCTACCAATTTATATTAGTGGATTAATCCATGAAAAAGTTATATTACAGTAGACACAATGAAAAAACAAAATATGAATTGGTTTGCAACAGTACTTATAGTGGTGATTTGCGTTATTATACTAACGGATCTTACCGAGTTTTCTGTTGAAGTTTTGTGTGGATGAAGTGTTCGATGATTGAGAAGGTTTCGATGTGAGAAGAAGGAAGAGAGGCAAGAGCTCAAGCTTGGGGATGCCCGAGGCACCCCAAGTAAATATTCAAGGAGACGCAAGCTTCTAAGCTTGGGAATGCTGGGAAGGCATCCCCTCTTTCTTCAACAAATATCGGTATGTTTTCGGATTCGTTTCGTTCATGCGATATGTGCAAGTCTTGGAGCGTGTTTTGCATTTAGGTTTTTATTTTTTTATGCACCATGCTGGTATGAGATGGTCCTTGGTTGATTTATAGAATGCTCTTTACACTTCACTTATATCTTTTGAGTATAGCTTTATAGAATGCTTCATGTGCTTCACTTATATCATTTGAAGTTTGGATTGCCTGTTTCTCTTCACTTAGAAAACCGCCATTTGTAGAATGCTCTTTTGCTTCACTTATATTTGTTAGAGCGTGGGCATATATTTTGTAGAAAGAATTAAACTCTCTTGCTTCACTTATATCTATTTAGAGAGATGACAGGAACTGGTCATTCACATGGTTAGTCATAAAATCCTACATAAAACTTGTAGATCACTGAATATGATATGTTTGATTCCTTGCAATGGTTTTGCGATATAGAGATGGTAATATTAGAGTCATGCTAGTGGGTAATTGTGGATTGTAGAAATACTTGTGTTGAGGTTTGTGATTCCCGTAGCATGCACGTATGGTGAACCGTTATGTAACGAAGTCGGAGCATGATTTATTTATTGATTGTCTTCCTTATGAGTGGCGGTCGGGGACGAGCGATGGTCTTTTCCTACCAATCTATCCCCCTAGGAGCATGCGCGTAGTACTTTGTTTCGATGACTAATAGATTTTTGCAATAAGTATGTGAGTTCTTTATGACTAATGTTGAGTCCATGGATTATACGCACTCTCACCCTTCCATCATTGCTAGGCTCTCTAGTACCGCGCAACTTTCGCTGGTACCATAAACCCACCATATACCTTCCTCAAAACAGCCACCATACCTACCTATCATGGCATTTCCATAGCCATTCCGAGATATACTGCCATGCAACTTTCATCATCATCGTATATAGGACTTGAGCATTCATTGTCATATTGCTTTGCATGATCGTAAGATAGCTAGCATGATGTTTTCATGGCTTGTCCGTTTTTTGATGTCATTGCTACGCTAGATCATTGGACATCCCGGTACACCGCCGGAGGCATTCATATAGAGTCATATCTTTGTTTTAGATATCGAGTTGTAATCATTGAGTTGTAAATAAATAGAAGTGTGATGATCATCATTAATAGAGCATTGTCCCAAAAAAAGGCCAAATAAAAAAAGGCAAAAAAGAAAAAAAAGAGAGAGAAAGGACAAATAAAAAAAGAAAATAAAGGGGCAATGCTACATTCCTTTTTCCACACTTGTGCTTCAAAATAGCACCATGTTCTACATATAGAGAGTCTCTTGAGTTATCACTTTCATATACTAGTGGGAATTTTCATTATAGAACTTGGCTTGTATATTCCAACAATGAGCCTCCTCAAGTGCCCTAGGTCTTCGTGAGCAAGCAAGTTGGATGCACACCCACTTAGTTTCTTTTGTTGAGCTTTCATACATTTATAGCTCTAGTGCATCCGTTGCATGGCAATCCCTACTCACTCACATTGATATCTATTGATGGGCATCTCCATAGCCCGTTGATACGCCTAGTTGAAGTGAGACTATCTTCTTATTTTTGTCTCCTCCACCATCATATTCTATTCCACCTATAGTGCTATGTCCATGGCTCACGCTCATGTATTGCGTGAAAGTTGAAAAGGTTTGAGAACGTCAAAAGTATGAAACAATTGCTTGGCTTGTCATTGGGGTTGTGCATGATGTGAATATTTTGTGTGGTGAAGATGGAGCATAGCCAGACTATATGATTTTGTAGGGATAGCTTTCTTTGGCCATGTTATTTTGAAAAGACATGATTGCTTTATTAGTAGGCTTGAAGTATTATTGTTTTTATGTCAAATGATAGATTATTGCTTTGAATCACTCGTGTCTTAATATTCATGCCATGATTAGACATATGATCAAGATTATGCTAGGTAGCATTCCACATCAAAAATTATCTTTTTTATCATTTACCTACTCGAGGACGAGTAGGAATTAAGCTTGGGGATGTTGATACGTCTCCGTCGTATCTATAATTTTTGATTGTTCCATGCCAATATTATTCAACTTTCATATACTTTTTGGCAACTTTTTATATTAATTTTGGGACTAACATATTGATCCAGCGCCCAGTGCCAGTTCCTGTCTATTGCATGTTTTTGGTTTCGCAGAATATCCATATCAAACGGAGTCCAAACGGGATAAAAACGGATGGAGCTTATTTTTGGAAATATGGAAAAATTGGAAGGAAAATCAACGCGATCCAGTGCCTGAGGTGGTCACGAGGAAGGGGGGCACGCCTGCCCCCCTGGGCACGCCCCCTACCCTCGTGAGCCCACCGTAAGGCGGTTGATGCTCTTCTTTTGCCGCAAGAAAGCTAATATTCGGAAAAAAATCACGGCGAAGGTTTCAGGCCAATCGGAGTTACGGATCTCCATATATATACGAAACGGTGAAACAGAGCCAGGATAGAACGCAGAAACAGAGAGAGACAGAGAGACAGAGAGACAGATCCAATCTCGGAGGGGCTCTCGCCCCTCCCACGCCATGGGAGCCAAGGACCAGAGGGGAAACCCTTCTCCCATCTAAGGAGGAGGTCAAGGAATAAGAAGAAGAAGGAGGGGGGCTCTCTCCCCCTCGCTTCCGGTGGCATCGAAGTGCCACCGGGGGCCATCATCATCACCGCCATCTTCACCAACAACTTCACCACCATCATCACCAACTCTTCCCCCCTCTATGCAGCGGTGTAACCTCTCTCTTACCCGCTGTAATCTCTACTTAAACATGGTGCTCAACGCTATATATTATTTCCCAATGATGTATGGCTATCCTATGATGTTTGAGTAGATCTGTTTTGTCCTAATGGCTATTTGATGATCGTGATTGGTTTGAGTTGTATGTTTTATTATTGGTGTTGTCCTATGGTGCTCTCCGTGTCGCGCAAGCATGAGGGATTCCCGCTGTAGGGTTTGCAATATGTTTATGATTTGCTTATGGTGGGTGGCGTGAGTGACAGAAGCACAGACCCGAGTAAGTAGGTTGTTTTGCGTATGGGATAAAGGGGACTTGATGCTTTAATGTTATGGTTGGGTTTTACCTTAATGAATCTTTAGTAGTTGCAGATGCTTGCTAGAGTTCCAATCATAAGTGCATATGATCCAAGTAGAGAAAGTATGTTAGCTTATGCCTCTCCCTCAAATAAAATTGCAATAATGATTACCGGTCTAGTTATCGATTGCCTAGGGACAAATAACCTTCTTGTTGACAAAATCTCTTTACTAAAACTAATTTAGTTTTGTCTTCATCTAAACAGCCCCTACTTTATATTTACTTGCTCTTTATTATCTTGCATACCTATCCAACAACACCTACAAAGTACTTCTAGTTTCATACTTGTTTCCGGTAAAGCGAACGTCAAGTGTGCGTAGAGTTGTATCGGTGGTTGATAGAACTTGAGGGAATATTTGTTCTACCTTTATCCCCTCGTTGGGTTCGACACTCTTACTTATCAAAAGAGGCTACATTTGATCCCCTATACTTGTGGGTTATCAATCCGATGGCCATAGATGGCCATGGATCGTCCATCCCGTAGATGGCCCATGGATCGTACAGCCTGTGGAGGGCCATGGTCACTACAACGTTTGGGCGAGTTGGCCCCCGTCTGAACGATATAGCATATTCAAAGAATTATCCTACTCTATACTATCACCTCTAAAAAACATACAATATACAATAAAGAGACTAAGGCATAGAAACATAGAATAATCCTACACTATACAATAAAGAAATTACAGCCGATTATACCCAGTGGGCATTATGGTTCGGCACCAGTGATAATAAAGCATACGCAAACAACAATTACATACACTGGGCAAATACAGCTCCTACATCATGGACGCGCATCAACATAACTTACCATTTGAACTATAATCTCTCCAGAAAATAGGATTGGCCGGATTTAGATAGCAGATATTTCAGTGTGCAAAATCTCCAATTCCTTTGTTGTTACCTCAGTGTCTTGTTTCATTTTTTGACTCCTGCATCTAATATATGCATGTCCAGTCTCAACTTCTTGATTGTATGTTGAGAATCATGTACACGTTGTCTTGCCACCTCTAGTTGATGCTCGAGAACATCAGCACATTCCAATTCCAATCCATAATCATTCGGTAACGGCCATGTCGCACTGCTCGCAGATCTTTGTGTTGATGTCACTTCATCCTGAAATGTTTCTGTAAGTACACATGACTAGGGAAAAAATATAGTTACAACAGTTAAGCGAGCAAGACAGACTATTTTGTACATGGAAAAACAGGACTAACAATAATTTTACACGTCATGAAGCATAAGCAGGTGATATTTTAAAAATTATAAAAAAAAGGTAGTCTGTGCAGCCTACATACGGAAATCTCTCTTAACTCACGAGAGGAGCATGATGTTGGGGCCCAATCCAAAACACAGACAAGTTACAAATTTAGACAGCACGTTGTGTAGAAGTAAGAAAGCAGTTGGCCATTCTGTAGCTCAATTAAAGTCTTAGGGAGCATAATGAACAGCAGAGGGTTTCATACAAACATACTACAGCAAGCAAAACTATGCGATCATTAGCCTAGTATAAACTAGATTGTGAGCCTCATGCAATAATAGTTGGTTAATCGACTTCAAAGCTTCAGGCACACTTTGGCAGAGTAATTAAATGGTAAGGCCTTTAATTATGTCAACTAATAGTTATACAAGTACCAACATCAGGCATCATTCTTTGGGCATCTCATTAGCTAAGGACAAATAAAGCAATTGAAAAGAGCAAATTAACTATGCCTGAAACAAACAAGGAATTGAACTGTTGAGTTCGATACAGTGACTTACCTTAACAGGTTGAAGAGGCTCAGCGCAGCTCCTACTTCTCTTGCAAGGCTCCTTCCTAACATCTTGTACTTGGAAATCCTCAATCTTATCTTCATTGCACCCCCTCTGCAAGGTGACACAAACTAGTTACTCGTCTCCTTAGAAGATAAATATGCATACTTTCCAGTCTGTGAACACAAAAGGATGAGATTATAACAAAACAACACCACATAATGAAACATGCCGCATCTCTTGCACTTGCACACAATGAAATGAGCATTTACTATGTCTGCACTATGTAAAAACTAGGCATGCCTTTGAACTGGATCTCCAGGTACTCTTGGAGAGCCTACGTTAGTGTACAGCCAAACCTTTATGTCACCTATGAGTTAGAAAAGGCCCCACGACAGCAGCCCTTAGTGTTTAAATCGTTGACAAGCTCTGTTAGAGTGTTAGGTCAAGAAAAGCAAGTAATCAAAGCAAACAGTCCTAGTATGGCTGGCTGATGCAAACAAGCAATTGAATAGATGTGTGAGCAAATCTTACATATCAAGAAAAGAAGCAAAGAAGGAGGCTTAAAGACCATCACTTGATTGACCAGATTTAAGGGGCATTTAAACATCATGTGCAACGTATGAACTAACATAAACATTGCATATTCCAGATTCTACAATGGAATGCACATGTATTATGTTATGCCATGTATGATGATGCCTAAATGTACACTATAGCAGGCAGGAGTGATTCATCATTGCACGCACAATTGAGTTATAGGTTAAGGGCCAGTTCTATTCCGCCTTTTCAGGGATTATTGTCAAAATAAGCCATAAAAGATGTAAAGAAGTCATTTTTGAGTTATGGGTTGGGCTTAACTAATTTCGCTTTGGAGGGGGGTGTTTCGGGTAGAACCTCACTAAAAATTGAAGGGAAGGGGAATAGTGAAATGACTCTGTTGTCTGCCTATATTACACTCAAAATGCAACTGCTGACGCCCGCGTCACACCTCAACCTCAAGTAAAAACAAACACGCAAGCGTTCATTGCCCTGCCTTCTTGCATCTCCTCTCCCCTTTCCCTCTACCTCAATTCCCTGCCTGCAGCACTAGGGTTCCTCTAGCGAGTCGTTGCCACTGGTCCCATCTTGCCTGGTCCTCGATGATGCTCTGTCCAGCTAGGCTACATGGCCGGCGGGTAGGGGCAAATCTCCCTGGCTGCTCCTCCCTCTGGCGCTGCCCCTCATTCTCATGGTCTCCAGCAGCTGCTCCACTGTGGTTCATCCAATGCACTACTCCGGCAGGCGCTGCACAACTACGGCTGATGCCACACTGCGGCAGAAGGCACCTTATTCCCCCTCCCCACCTCCCAGGCCGTGGCCTTGAGGTGCTGTTGAAGGATGAGCTCATCCAACAAGGTGAGGATCTCCTCTGTTTTTGCCAAATTTTCATTCTGATCCACTATACGATGAATTGCTATGAGCTGCTTCTGCTGCTGCTATATGATGCATTGCTATGAGCTGCTCCTGCTGTTGCTATATGATGAATTGCTATGAGTTGTTGCTGCTATATGATGAATTGCTATGAGCTGCTGCTGCTATATGATGAATTGCTATGAGCTACTGCTGCTATATGATGAGTTGCTATAAGCTGCTCCTGCTACTGTTGTATGATGAATTGCTATGAGCTGCTCCTGCTGATGCTATATGATGAATTGCTATGAGCTGCTCCTGCTTCTGCTATATGATGAATTGCTATGAGCTGCTCCTGCTGCTGCTATATGATGAATTGCTATGAGCTTCTCCTGCTGCTGCTATATGATAAATTGCTATGAGTTGCTCCTGCTGCTGCTATATGATGAATTGCTATGAGTTGTTGCTGGTATATGATGAATTGCACACTGTTGCTACTGTATGATGAGTTGCTATGATAATAACCAGCCACTTGGACCATCGAATTTCAATAAATAATTGTTCTTCATTTAAATGTGGGTCATGCATTCTTTGTTTAAATTAGGCAATGGGGTCTCTATGGAAAACATTGACCAAAGTAGATTGTGCCAAGTAGATGGTATCTTTGTATTTGCATTTTGAGCAAATAGTGATGGTCTGTTTTCCTATCATATTAATTACTGCACTGGGTTCAATTTGTGATGTTTGCAAGTCAAATTAATTTCCATATGGGCAGCAAAATGAAAAAATATAATGCAATCTAGACTTTTCACTGATCATACCAAAGATAAGCTGAAAACACAATGAAAAGAACTGGTTGGCTTGTTACATGGAGCTTATATTCACAGGTGCTTATTTTCTTAGGATAACTCGTAATAACTGTCCCTAAGAAACTTGGCCAATAGAACTGACATACAAATAACACGTCACGATGACTGCAATGGAGGAGTGACGTACCATAGCACACTGTATAGGCTCACCGCTGCCTCTCCTTTTTTTGTGATGTTCCATGAAATTGCCACATACATCTTGTACTTTCTCATTATGTAACCCTATTTGCAAGTTGACAGGGCTAATTTCAGACATCTCTACATGATAATACATTGCATATCCCTTGCGCATATTTAAACCACCAATTAATGATTGTGTGTGTAGCATAAACTAGCCATGACTCTGTGTGCTGGACTAGCAGGCACTCTAAGGGAGCCTAATGTAGTGCACTGGAATTCCTACATGCCACCTACGATTTTGTGTAATATACTGCCTCTATTCCAAAATATATGTCTTTGTAGAGATTCCAGTATGGACCACATACAGATGTATATAGATGCATTTTCGAGTGTAGATTCACTCATTTTGCTCCGTATGTAGCCTATAGTAGAATCTCTAGAAAGACTTATATTTAGGAACGGAGGTGCGAGGTAGTATCGTGTATGACATCTACATATCTAATTTAGCAGCTAGTAGTAGAAATCATTGTCTGCACAAAGGGATTACTGGTCGAAAATCCTAGCAAAGCACGCTGGCAGGCACAGAACAATACAAGAGAGAGAGAGAGAGATGCACTTACAAGATCATAGCAATGCCTCAGTCCAGGATCTTGGTTGGCCAAGTTGTTAGATCCAGAAGAAACATCATCCTTATAGTTTTTGCCAGCTGCATAATAGGTAACAGCGACCTATTAGTATATTTGAAGTACATCGGGTAGATGATGCTGGGCGGGTTTAAAGGTGACAAGTACCTAGGTCGTGGCGGGTGCTTGGCATCTTTCCAGACGGTGGGAATCAGGTTAGAAACGTCAAGGGTGATGACGCTGCGCTGGCTGTCGGGGTCCGGTAAGGTGATCTAGAACCGTCCAGTAGGGTGTTTGTGGAGCGGCTCCGGTAGGGTGGACTATGGTGTGGGCAAAGCGGATCTGTGGCCGTGGACGAGGGCGTAGGTGAAGCTGCTCCGGTGGTTGGGTTAAGGATGGTGTCGACGATGCGGATCTGCGGCCATGGACGGGGCGTCAGAAGCTGCTCCGGTAGGTTGGATGAGGGTGCGAGAAAGTGGATCTGAGGCCGTGGACTTGTGAGTTGGCAAAGCGGCCCCGGTAGGGTTGAGAATGGTATAGGCGAAGCTACTCCGATGGGGTTGACGATGGTGTCGGCGAAGCGGCTCCAGTAGGGTTGAGGAAGGTGTCGGCGAAGAGGATCAGAGGTCGTCGACGGGGGCGTCGGTGGGGCAGCTCCGGGGGGGTGTGGACGAAGCGTCTTCGGAGGGGAGTACGAATGAGCCGCTGCAGATGCGCTGCGGTTGACGAGAGTACCGGCGAAGCAGATCCAGCACCGTGGACAAGGCCGACACTGAATGGGCTGTGGTACAGTGGTGGATGAGCAGTTTACTAGTTTCTAGGGGAGGTAGGAGGGGTAGATGCGGCCACAGAAGCAGATCCGGCGAGGTGGACGCCGCTCGCAGTGAATGGGCTCTGGTACGCCGGTGGATGAGCAGTCTAGGGTTTTGAGAGGGGAGGGGAGAAAGGCCGATGAAGTACGGACGGTGTGATGTAAGATGCTCTGGTGTTGTGGAGTTAGTCGTTTTTGCGGGAGGGGGAGACGAAATGGGGGTGCCGTGTAGTGGGAGGAACCGGAAGTTACCAAAGCAACCCTGACCTATTATGTAGATGAGGGAAGTATTGTAACTGTTGGTCCCTGTGCACCAAGGACAAAAGGGTAATTTCGCATGCTAAAGACTAAGGTGGCAGAAATTTTAGAAGGAGGTAGGATATTTTGCCGCCCGCGGGATCGTTCGTATCCAGTTTCAACTAATTTTGGACCGTGCTAGCGGGAAGGTCCTGCGAGACTATGTACATGGGGCACACGTCAGCAGTTAATAACTGGTGTGAAGTCCACCCCGGAAAAAAAGACAATAACTCGGGATGATGCGCCGATAACTTGGACGTTCACACGGGTGCGGCCAATCGTACGGGTGTAGCGGCGTGTTCACAAAAAAGGGATCAAACGCTCAGCCTATGTATTTCTCGTGTAAATAGATAATTTAGTGCAATTGGTTATTTACTTTAAACATAATGCATTGACGTGTTAGTGTAGAGGTGCACAAACAGAAATGGATATTGTAGTCCGCTACTTAAAAATGTTACCTCATATGATTACATAGCCTCCATTTCATAAGTTGCGTACCCGTTGAATTCATATATGAATATTACATATATTACTTCATAATAGAACCTTAAATCATCCAAGACTAATGATTTTGAATGCAAGAGTAATAATGGTGCATGTACATGATAGCTACATTGGTTGTTTGAAGAGACATCACTGTAACTTTGGCATGCACAACTGAAAAGGTTTATTTAAATAGAAAAAATGGGATACGTGAGTGTCCAATCTTTATAGCGTTGAATCGATATTATACCTTTGGCCACGATACGAAGTAGATATTGACTTATGTTCAAGCGATGCACATCCACGATTGCTAGATAGTGATACGTGAATGAATTGTGCAATCTCTCTCACACGCATACATATCTCATTTCCCTATGGGCATCGGAATCACACACGCGCACTTCGTGTATTTCTCTCCCTCCGTCAAGGTTAGAATTCGTCTTTCTACCCCGTCCTACAAGTCTCTCACACAGAAACACACACGCTCTCTCTGTCGAACACGCCCACCCCTTTAATTCCGCCCACCCACTACCACTAATGTCTCAAAGTATAATAATGTCTCTCACACATATGCCTAAGGTTAACTCGAGTTCCGGAACCATATGAATACATACAATGGGATTCCAGCAGAGCACCTTTTGTTTTGAGATTTCGCTCTCTCTCTCTCTCTCAGACACACACACACACACGCTTGCATTTGCATGCACACCGTTTTGTTTATCTTCGTGATGCTTTAAGTATGCCTCGCACAAATGCTATCTACCTATCCCTTAATATAGCTAGATATGTGTCACACAAACTCCTTCTCCCTACTAGCAAGATGCCCATGCGTTGCACGGAACATCAAGATGCATTTGTATGAGTAGTTTATCTTGTGGGAGAAAAGGATGAACGAGGGAATGCCTTATTTGCAAATGCGGAGAGGGGTGTGGGTATCTTTTTGCAAAATTGCCACATTTTCCTTCCTATCCATCGGATATAAATCAGATGGCCTATATTCCAGGATGGCAGGAACACCATCATCACCAACTTTGTTTTTTATAAGAGTAGAGATATGTAAGTGTCACTGCCCCCCCCCTCCCCGACACACACACCCACACCCACACAACCACACACACACACACTTCCCAACACCGAAGGAGTAGGGTGACACCTCGATCTTGATACTAATCTATCGACTGGCTTCTCTCTCAAACACACACACGCGCACACACACTACCCGACACCGAAGGAGTAGGGTGGCACCTCGATCTTGATAGTAATCTATCTACTCCTCTTTCAAACACACATGCACACACTCACTAGTTGTGCCTCTGTGCCTACCGCGCGCACTCTCGATACATCTTTCTCTCCCTCCCCCTCCCCCCCCACCCCAACAATGACAGCAGAAGCGACAACTCGATCTGATCGTAACCTATCAATTGGTTTCTCTCTCGAACATTGTGTCTTTGTGCCTCGCTCAGTAGCCCCCTCGATATGTAGACTTCTCACGCGCGCATAGCTGTAGTGATGATGACGCTGAACCCAGTGTGCCTCGTTTTTACCGGCCTCATGTGATAGTTTTCACCCTGTCTTCTGTTAATTAACAAGGCAACCTTTTCTTTGTTACTACTAGTGAATCTGAAATCATTTGGGGCAGACATAAAATATATCACTTCAACCCAATTATCGTAGTAACTATTTTTAAAGAAACTAGCTAGATGCCCGTGTGTTGCACGGAACATCAAGATGCATTTGTATGAGTAGTTTATCTTGTGAGAGAAAAGGATGAATGAGGGAAGGCCGTATTTGCGAACGTGGAGAGGGATGTGGGTATATTTTTGCAAAATTGCCATAGTTTCCTTCCTATCCGTTAGATATAAATCCGACGTCCTATATTGCAGGATGACACGCACACCATCATCACCAACTCTGTTTTCTACTCCCTCTGTTCCTAAATATTTTTATTTTTAGAGATTTCAACAAGTGACTACATATGGAGCAAAATGAGTGAATCTAAACTCTAAAATATGTCTACATACACATCCGTATGTGGTAGTCCATTTGAAATCTGAAAAAGACAAATACTCCCTCCGTTCCTAAATATAAGACCTTATAGAGATTCTACTATAAAGTACATACGGATGTATATAGATATACTTTATAATGTAGATTCACTCATTTTGCTCCATGTATAGTCTATAGTGGAATCCCTAAAAGGTCTTATATTTGGGAATGGAAGGAGTATTTAGGAACGGATGGAGTATAAGAGTAGGCATGGAGATATATCTCCAGCATGGTCTACAACAAAAAAGTGTTGTACTGGTTAGCGCCGGATGCTCGCAACGCGATGACATGAGTTCGAATTTTGTCTTTAACTTTGGATTTTTATATTATATATTACTTATTTAATACTCCCTCCGTCCCAAAATTATTGTCCTAGATTAGTCTAGATACGGATGTATCTAATACTAAAACCTGACTTGGTACATCCATATATAGACAAATTTAAGACAGGAATTTTGGGACAGAGGGAGTATATACTTCTTTCGCTACTGTACTGACAGTGGAACCCACAGAGTACTTAGGATACAAGATTACGAATGGACTTGTTTCTTTTTAACTTTCTGTACGAAGCTGTAGCCACCCTGCAAGTCACGTGCGTGTACACTATACATGCAATTAACTTTTTATAGAGGGACAATCATACATGCAATTAACTCAAATGGATTGGATGTCACTCTATTATTTCCAGCATAAGAGCATCTCCAACGGCAGCCGGCAAATTTCCTCCTGCTTCCTTCCACGGAGGATGACATCAAGCGCAAGCGGCATGCATTTTCACAACTCTAACCAACCAGATGAAATTCGTGCAAACACAGACTGATTTCATATAAGCATGAAGGATTTCATATAAAAAGCCGGCTCTTCATATAAACATGATGGATTTCATTACATTTACATGAACTAAGCGGTACCAATCCGGCTCTCTTGGTATAATTAATACTCCCTTTGTCCGGATATACTTGTCCTAGAAATGGATGTATCTAGATTTATTTTAGTTATAGATACATACAATTTATCCATTCTTAGAACAACTATTTCCCGCCAGCTGGAGAGGGAGTACATAATCTAAATGGCCGCCCGCGGATCCCTTTGTCTTCCCCATGTCCGACAGACACTTGCGGGGTCGACGAAGGTCCTCGGAAGAGACAAAGCAGCAAAGAAACCACATGAATGCGCAGTCGTCGCCTCGGCGGTGGCCTTCATGGGACCCAAGTGGCGGCGGCCTCCCGTGTTCTAATTCTCCTTGATGATGGCGGCGGACACGGAGAAGCTGGCCACCGACTCATCGCTCTCCATGCACCCAGCTTTTGTCTCTGCCTGCATGGCGCTGCCACAGGCACTGGAGGCACGCCCACAGACACTAGTGGCACGGTACGACACGGCAGCGACGACGCCCGTACTGGTGTGCTCGCCGCCGTGCCGGCGTGGAGCAACTCGCCACTGCTCACCGAGCTGAACTGGAGCGGCGAGTTGTTGAACCACATGCCTGCTTGGGGCGGCAACTAGCTCTGTCGGGCCAAGCGAGGTTGGTGAAGCACCAAGCGGCCTCGCCCGTATCCGGAAGGCTCGGCGGGCCACCCAGCCGGGTAATATGCCGGAGAACGACTCCTCGGAAGCCATCAGAAGAGTGGAGAAAATGGTGAAGGAGGAGATGGGGGAGCGGCAAAGGGGTGCGATTCTTGCCCGCTGTCTGTCTGGCTTCGTGTAAATAGAGGGCGGACGGTAGGAGCTTGGCCGGCGTCTGGCCTCGTTTAAACTGAGGGCGGACGGGAGGAGCTCGGCCGGTGTTGCGTTTAATTCCGGCCCGCTCATGAACGGACATGTGGCCGGAGAAGATTTCTCGTCTTGCATGCGGGTTTAATGGAGGCAAGGAGGCGTGTTCAACCGGGCGTGCAGCGGGCGGCGCAGTACTATTCGATTTGACAACGGGTGGCGCAGTTCCTGATACGGCTTTAATGGAGATGAGGGAGGTCAATGAAGGCATCTCAACCCAGAGAGATCAGAGAATCAGTGTCCTTCGCAACCTCTTCAACTGCTTCAAGCGAAATGACAATGAGAATGTCCAGCACACATTTGACCGACTCACTGACATCACAAATGAGCTTCAAGCCCTCGGCGCCACTGAGATTACCAAACACGAAGTCGTCAAGACGCTACTGAGATCACTTGATAGTTTGTTTGACATCCTGGCCCTGATGATTCAAGAACGTCTTGATTTCAAGACACTCGATCCGTCTGACATACTTGAGAGGCTCAACACACATGAGTTTCAGCTTTCGGAGAAAAGAGATATCTACGGTCCAAACTATGGGCGAACTCGTGCCTTGAAGGCAAAAGTTGTCTCCTCATCTGAAGAAGAATCTGACAGCAGTTCTGATGATCCTGAAGACATTGGAAGGGAACTTGCTATGCTTGTCAAGAAGTTCCTAAAATTCACCAAGAAGAAAGGCTTCAGAAAGTCTTCCTGATCAAGTTCAAGGAATGATGAAGCTCCTGCTCATGACTACAAGAAGAAAACATGTCACAAGTGCAAGAAACTTGGCCACTTCATCTCTGAGTGTCCACAGTGGGACAATGAGAACAAAAAGAAGAAGAAGAGCAAGGAATATGACTCTGACGACAAGAAGAAGAAGAAATACTCAAAGTCTTCTTCCAAGTCTTCCTCAAAGTCTTCATCACACAAGAAGAGCTCATCTGGCAAGGCACGTGCGTTTGTTGGCAAGGAAATGGATTCAGAGGAGGAGTCTGCTTCTGAGGAGGCGGAGGTGGAGTCTGAGGAGGAATCCGACTCAGGCGTCACAAGTCTGGCTACAGCATACGTTGCCAAGTCCATCTTCAACACTGAAGACAATGACTTCATCACCGACACCGATGCAAATGACAAGGACTACTCCGCTTCTACCTACTGCTTCATGGCACGCGGTGCCAAGGTAAACACACGCACTACTCACTATCAAACATCTAGTGACAATGACTCTGATTGTGGTTCAAAACCTAGCTACAAAACACTTGCTAAAATTGCAACTGAACAACAGAAAGCTATGGAACATATTCAAAAACTGTTAGACAGAAGCGATGATCTGTTAGGTGCTGAAATGACTCGATCTGAATCCTTAATTGAAGACATAAAAAATCTTCACGTTAAGTATCAGGAACTTGAAAGTCGTCATGAAACTCTCTCAACAACTCATGAAAAGCTTTCCTATGATTATCTTCAAAGGAAGCAAGATCTTGAGAAATTGAGAGCGGTTCATGAAGATCTTCAAACGGAAAATGAGTCACTTCGCGCCAAACAGATCAGTCCCGCTCAGGAAGGATTTGAACCACCATGTCTTAAATGCATTGAGCGTGATAATGCTATTTCTGTTGCTGAATATTCTACTGCTACTGCTGTTGCAATATCTTCAACTGTTGATGTGGTAACTAACCCCTCTGCTGAGGATACCACCGCTATTGCTGATGAGAATGCTAGGTTGAAGACATTGCTTGAAACAGGGATGTACAAAAGTCTTAAAAGGCATCAGACGCTATGTGATGTCCTGAAAAAGAAGATTCTGAATCGAAACCCTAGGAAAGAGGGTGTAGGGTTCGTAAGGAAAATGAATGCAGATGGCTCTTACTGGAAACCTGAGCAGTACCCCAAAACCATGTGGGTTGCTGCAAAGGAACCTTCAGCAGATCCATCCAATCTATCTGGCTTCACTTGTGCTAACCCCATTATCATTGATGAATCCTTTGACGCAAACTATATACTATTTAAGAATCAGAATGGTGAAGTATTTGCCAGGTACATTGGTACTAACTGCAGGAATGGACCGCCTATGAAGAAGATCTGGGTTCCGAAAAGGTGTCTGGAGAGTCTTCCTGTGAATGTCATCATGACACCTCACATGAAGAAGACAAACCTCAGACCAAAGACTTCATACGGTCCAAAGGCTTCATACAGACAGAGGACTCAGCTGAGTCGCACTAACGCAAATGTTTTGCAGGGAAACCATACTCAGGCATATGAATATGAGAGCGGTTCATCAAACCGCCATGTTCATAAGACCAAGAACTATTCTCCTTATTCTTATGAGTACTATTGTCCGCCTGCAAGACTGTTTGCTAAGGCTTCAAAGCCAAAATTCTCAGATGCTGCACTTAGACTTATTGCTTCTAAGCCGCCCTTGATGTGGGTGGCTAAGAAAGCTTAACTCTCTTTTGCAGGGAAAGGAATCCAGCAGAAAACCAAAATCGTCTGACGCTATTGCTGGGGACCTTAAACATCTTGTAGGGCGCAAGATCAAATGCCCAAATGGTCTTACTATGTACTTCATACCTGAATCGCTTGCTACTCTCCCTATTAGTCCTAACCTGGATCTAAGCTTTCATAACCCACTGGTTCGTCAAATGTTTTTGCTTCACAATACTCTTGGTGAAGCCTATCCCCCTAACTGCACTGTAGGGTACGACACCAGCGTCTTCAGAATGGATTATTGACAGTGGGTGTACAAATCACATGACTGGCAAAAGAAGTCTTCTTATGGACTCAACCTTACGTCCATCCGACAAGAGCCACATCACATTTGCTGACACTGGTAAAAGTAAGGTATTGGGTCTAGGTAGAGTTGCAATCTCAAGGGATCAACACATGGATAAAGTCATGCTTGTTGAATCCCTTGGCTTCAACTTAATGTCTGTCTCAATGCTTTGCGATTTGAACATGATCGTAATATTTGGAAAATATCGTTGCCTTGTACTAATGGAATCTGACAAGTCTCTAGTGTTTGAAGGGTATCGAAAAGATGATTTGTACGTGGTAGATTTCTCAGCAGGGCCACAGCTTGCAGTATGTCTTCTAGCAAAGGCTTCAAAAATGTTGGCTCTGGCATCGGAGGCTTGGACATGCTGGCATGAGGAACCTCCACACCCTTGTGAAAAAGAAGCATGTCATAGGCATCGAGGGCGTCAAGTTCAAGAAAGACCACTTATGCGGTGCCTGTGAAGCAGGGAAGATGACGAGGGCCAAACATCCCTCGAAGACAATCATGACCACTACTCGACCCTTCGAACTGCTTCACATGGATCTTTTCGGTCCCACTCATTACTCAACTCTAACTACTACTGCTTGCCTCTATGGCTTCGTTATTGTTGATGATTATTCTAGATATACTTGGGTGCACATAATCCTTTACAAGACTGAAGTGCAGGATGTCTTCAGACGCTTCGCCAATCGAGCTATGAACAATTTTGGCGCCAAGATAAAGCACATCAGAAGTGACAATGGCACTGAATTCAAGAACACTGGCCTTGATACATATCTTGATACCTTGGGCATCACACATGAATTCTTAGCCCCGTACACGCCACAGCAGAATGGCGTCGTCGAACGCAAGAACAGAACACTAATTGAGATGGCCAGCACGATGCTAGATGAATACAATACCCCAAGAAAATTCTGGCCCGAAGCCATTGATACTGCATGCCATACAATCAATCGTGTTTATCTTCACAAGCTACTGAACAAGACATCTTATGAGCTCCTTACTGGCAAGAAGCCAAATGTCAGTTACTTTAGAGTATTTGGCGCAAGGTGCTGGATCAAGGACCCACATCACACCTCAAAGTTTGCACCAAAAGCACATGAGGGTTTTATGCTTGGATATGGAAAGGATTCGCACTCCTACAGAGTCTTCAATCTCTTTCATTACAAAGTGGTTGAAACAGTGGATGTGCGGTTCGATGAGACCAACGGTTCACAAAGAGAGCAGCTGCCAAATGTGCTAGATGAAGTTCCATCCAGTGAATCAATCAAGCTAATGGGAACTGGAGAAATTATACCTTCTGAAGCTCATCCTGAAGAAGAACTTATCATTTCAGCACCTGATCAACATGAAGACAATGCTCAGCCTGGAGACATTCCTTCCAACAACGACAATGAACAGCAAGAGCAAAGTCTTCGCCCTGTACATCCTTGCATTGCCAATGAAGTGCAGATTGAAAGAATAATTGATAACATCAATGCACCTGGTCCACTCACTCGTTCAAGGGCAACTCAGCTAGCAAATTTCTGTGGGCACTTTGCATTCGTCTCAATAGCAGAACCCAAGAAAGTTGAAGAAGCCTTCATGGAACCTGAATGGATTCAAGCTATGCAAGAAGAGCTTCAACAGTTTGAGCTGAATAATGTATGAGAACTGGTTAAGTGTCCTGATCCACGGAAGCACAATATAATAGGCACCAAATGGATATAGCGCAACAAGCAAGATGATCATGGTCAAGTTGTCAGAAACAAAGCTCGTCTCGTTGCTCAAGGATATACTCAAGTGGAAGGCATTGACTTCGATGAAACATTTGCTCCCGTGGCTAGACTTGAAGCCATACGCATACTGCTGGCCTATGCAAATCATCATAACATACTTCTATATCAAATGGATGTGAAGAGTGCCTTTCTCAATGGCAAGATTGAAGAAGAAGTGTATGTTGCACAACCGCCTGGCTTTGAAGATCCAAAACATCCTGACATGGTATACAAGCTCAACAAGGCACTGTATGGCCTCAAACAAGCCCCTCGTGCCTGGTATGACACACTCAAAATACTTCCTGAAGAGCAAAGGCTTCATATCCGGTTCCCTAGATCCCACTCTTTTCACGAAGACATATGATGGTGAACTGTTTGTGTGCCAAATATATGTGGATGACATTATCTTCGGCTGCACCAATCAGAAATATAGTGAAGAGTTTGGATATATGATGAAAGAGCAATATCAGATGTCCATGATGGGGGAGCTGAAGTTCTTCCTCGGTCTTCAAATACGACAACAACGCAATGGCATCTTCATATCTCAAGAGAAGTATCTCAAAGATTGCCTGAAGAAGTTTGGTATGCAAGACTGCAAAGGCTTCACAACACCAATGCCAGCCAAACATCATCTGGGTCCTGACGACAATGGTAAAGAGTTCGATCAAAAGGTATACCGCTCCATGATTGGTTCTTTACTTTATCTATGTGCATCTAGGCCAGATATTATGCTTAGTGTTTGCATGTGTGCTCGATTTCAAGCGGCACCAAAGGAGTCGCATCACTTAGCTGTGAAGCGAATTCTTCGATATTTGGCTCACACACCAACTCTAGGATTATGGTATCCAAAGGGCTCAGAGTTTGATCTGGTTGGATTCTCGGATGCTGATTATGCTGGTGACAAAGTTGATCGCAAGTCTACATCAGGCACATGTCACTTTCTGGGACGATCACTTGTATGTTGGTCTTCAAAGAAGCAGAACTGTGTATCTCTCTCCACTGCTGAATCTGAATACATTGCTGCTGGATCTTGCTGCGCTCAGCTTCTGTGGATGAAGCAAACACTCAAGGACTATGGCATTCATCTGAAGCAAGTGCCACTTTACTGCGACAACAAAAACGCCATCAAGATTGCCAACAACCCAGTTCAGCACTCGAAGACAAAGCACATTGAAATTCGTCATCACTTTCTCAGAGATCATGTTGTAAAGAAAGACATTGATATCATACACGTCAACACTGAAGAGCAATTGGCAGATATCTTCACCAAGCCCTTGGATGAGAAGAGGTTTTGCAAGTAACGGTGTGAGATAAATATCCTGGAATCCTCAAATGTCCTGTGATCAGGCACACATCCTAACCCTTATGCATATTGATGACTTAGATGCGCAACACACGAAGTAGAGTATATCTTCAATCAATGAAGACATACATTCTAAGTGTGAATACACTAATGTGGAATTTGACTTCGGAGCGCCACGATAATTGTGCGCCGTGTCTGGGTCTAATACTTCCTATACGGTGGGTAACGCCACCACCAAACGTTTTATTTTGAAGTGTTTCACTCATGGCGTTACCTTGCAATGTCTTCACATTTGGTTTGGCTTCGACCTCAACATACATTCATGATTATCTTCACTATGTTGATTATAGATATATATATATATATATATATATACTAGTGTTCTGTCCTCTACAGCATTCACTTATAGCTATGTCTTTGTGTTGAATCTTTTGAACTAAGTGAATGTGATCGGACCCTAACCTCTCTATGCTTTCTATCTCAAACTCTATCTCCCCAAGTCATATGCATTCTATTGAAACTGTCGAATGTCTTCTCTGCGTCCTTGTCAGTAGAAGATGCAGAGACAACCATTAAGTCCATTTTCAATGCTCATTCCTCCACATGAAATCCGGAGAAGTAGGAACGACCACCCGACAATCCAGGCGTGCGTGGGACGTGGAACAAACCCCAAAATTCCGCATAATGGCCACGTGTTCCTCAGATGCGAATCGCCAGGGGCACCTATGTAATAGCACAGTGCCGCCCCTGTGCCTATAAATACACACTCACAGCGGTCATTATCTCTTCTTCCACCCTCGCACGAACCCTAGCGCCACCGCTAGCCCTCGACGACGCCGGCGACGAAGCGCTTCGCTGCCGCAACCTCTCCGACGCCGTCTTCACGCCGACCGCGGACATCATCCTCTCCGCCGTCGCCGTAGGTGTCCTCCGTTCGCAAGTTAGGGCACGGAAGATCGAACTGCTCGGCCTCATCTTACACTCCGTCTAGCAGTTCTTAGTGTGGTAAATAAAACTTCCTCTTTTACAGCACCATTGATCCTATGGATTTGTCACTTTCTACCATAAGCAGTTTCTGTTCACACAAGCTAGATCTCTCTCATACTGCATCTCATAACATGCCTAGTATATTCACTTGTGCTTCACAAAGTAGTTAGATTCCTCACTTGTACTGATCTGTGGATTCGTACAAATCTGGAACCAACTTCTTATCTGTGAGTGAATGTCTTCGCACAATGAGGTCAATGTCTTCTAAACTGATTTATCTTCAAAATCTTCTGGGAATGCATATGACCTCTTCCCCTTCCCTCGCACCTTAATGCTGTCACAGGTACATGTCCGTGGGAGAATCCTTCGGTTCTCATAGTCTGCATTCATTTGCAGAATTCTTACAGCATCACATAAATTCTCCCGAAGCCAGTTCATGTTGGTCCAGCAAACGAAAACCTTTGAAGCCTTTGAACATCTTGAAGCCTTTCAGGTTAAAGTTTATGGCTTCAGAGAAAGCAGCAAGGAAGGGTGGCAGAAAGCGTCATGGTGAGACCTCCAGAGATCTGCCAGATGAACTCTCAGAAATGTACAAGACAGATCCTGAAGAGGATTATAGTCAGTGCAAGACCCGAATCCAATGGATTCGAAGATATTGGGCAGAACAATGGTTCAAATACAGATTTGTGACCCGGGAGTATGCTGAGAAAAACGCCATCAAGAGACCGTGGGGAGACATCCTATTCAAGAATCTTCTACCCAGGTCCAGAGATGAAGTCATTGCTCAAGGCTTATATCCATGCATGGTCCGTGGACCACAGCCTGCTGATGCACACTCGTCGTCACTGCTATGGTGTCGTGACGACAATCTGTTCAAGCGCAACTTCTAGTTTGCTCAGAACTCAGTGAAGCAGAACAAGAAGACTTTTGGGTTAGACTTCAACCCTGGTCCCTCAGCACCAAGGGCAGATGGCACACGAGATGCTGAACCCAATGTCATCGGTCCTTTCGCCAACCTTGAAGGCCTCATCACCTACATCTTAGTTCAAGGGACTGCAGTGAATGAGCCTGTAGCTGACACTGAATCAGAAGAAGCTCCTGCAGCTCTGACAAAGAAGCTGAAGAAGCCTAAAGCTTCAAAACCTGCCCCTTCACCAAAAGTCTCAAGGGCGAAGCCACTGGCAACTGCACCTCCTGAAGACAGTGTGCAGTCTGAAGACTTATCACGCGTCTCCAAGCCCCAGAAGGCCAAGATGCCTCTGTCTCACACTGGCAAAGAGCTAACAGTTGCTGCCATTCTGCGCAATGACGACATTGATCTGTCAAGTGATGAAGATCTTGCAGATGACGCTCTTGAGCAACTCATCAAGAGCAAAGAAGAAGCAGAAATCTTCAATGATCTGCCTCTCTTTGATGTCACCATCATCCACAACTTCATTGACGAGTGGTTTGACACGCCAAACATCAGCTTTGAAGATCTGCAGCTACCCATTGGCCTCAGTGTCACCTTCCAAGGCGTCATTGCTTCAGAACTTGCTATTGCCCAGCGCATTGTTGAACTGAAGCAGAAGATTGACTATGAAAAGGCTCAGTTCAAGAAGCATATGGCCAAGCTTAGCGTGCAAGAAGTGAAGAACTTCAAGACAATGATGCACGAGCTCAAGGAAGCCTTTGTGAAGAAGCGTGCAAAAGCTCAGGGTTCGCATGAGCGCATGAAGACTCTGGCTGACAGATGTGTGCAAGCCTATAATGAGGATGAGAAGCGCAAGGCACTTGGGCGTCCTGGCATCGACCGCAGGATGGCCGCAAAGAAGAAGAAGAAGCCTGCTACGGCTGAACCTGATGCACCAAGGCAAGAAGCAGTTCTGATTGTCTTCCCAACTAGACTGACTGGCTCGAAGCCAAAAAGTCGGTCAACAGCTTCAGAGCTCAAGAAGACAAGGACTGCTGAGGCTGAAGCCAGGAAGAGGAAACACTCTGAAGCCTCTCCTACTGCCCCCTCCAAGAAGAAGAGGAAGACCAAGAAAGCTCGGGCTGCTTCCACAGAGCCCTTGATAGTTGAACCCATTTCTATGGTCTATCCTGAAGCTGAACGACAACTGACAATTCATGAGCCTGCTTCCACAGAGGCTCATGAAGCTGAAGACATTCCAGCAGTTGATCCCTTCGCTGCTGAAGACATTGGTCATCATGACAATGTAGTCGATGGTGCAGTCCTTCCTCAGTTTGAAAACAGCGAACTCATCAGCATTGGTCGTCCACTGACGCCAATTGCACAGGATGCTTCATGGGCGGATCGCCCACAAGAGGAAGAAGACTATGAGGCCCAGCCCACTCCAACTCCACAGGCGTCGTCTGCGCTCCACAGGCTTCGCAAAGGTCCAAGGCCTCAAGTCTCTGCTGAAGACATTTCGGCTGCATCAGCCGCAGAAGAAGGAGTCCCACAAGACCCCACTCCCCTGTCCCACCAAGAAGCAGTTCTCTAGGAGAATGTGCTTGTGACCGACCCTCCAGCTAGTCAAGTGGAGGATGAAAATCGTGAGGCTGCCACAACCACCAATGAAGCTAATGTGGAGCCCTCCCCAGCAAAAGCTTCAGAAGACAGCGAAGCCACTGATCCCGCCACTTCTGTTCCTGAGTCTGCTGCCGGTCCCCAATTCAACTATCATGTTGAGCACAGGCCTTAGGTCCAGAAGCCAATCCCAAGACTGCCAAGGTTTCTAGGTCCTACATCAGCACCTGGCTCCTTCAACATCAATGGCTTCAGGGCAGACAACACGTTCTTCAATAGCTCCAGGAACCCCTACTCAAGGGAAAGGATATCATCTGATCGGTTCTGGAGCTATCCTCAGCGAAGCTATTACTCTTGCATTCTGTACAACCAAGGTCGCATCTTCCCACACAAGCGCCTTGACGTTGAAGCTATAGCTGGTCTGTCCTGTCTGGAAGAAGCTTTAGATTGCTTCAAGGAAGTTGGACTGCTGCCGTTCATTACTGACGAAGAGCATTGGAATGAAGAGCTATTGCTTCAATTCTATGTCACACTTCACATCAGAGGGTACATCAGAGATCCGAAGACTTGGGTCCTGGAGTGGATGACTGGCAACGTTCATCACGAAGCCAATGCATTTGACATCATTGAGCTCACTGGCTTGCCCACTCCTGGCGATCTCTTCGAGCAAGGCTGTCAGCTGCATACTGAAGCTATTGAGAGCATCTTTCAGCGGCCAAAACCTGATATGAGTCAGATGCTCAGCATGATGAAGCCATTGCCCCAAGATGCTGCTTATCCCACAGAGTTCTTCGTTGAAGACCTTGAGTATCTGCCAAGAACCATCTATCACATCATCAGGCGAGCTCTCTGGCCTATCAAAGGGCACTCTCCAAATGCCAAGCTTCAAGGTGCAATGAAGACTTTGGTCTTCTATATACTTCATGGCAAATGCTTCAATGCACATGACTTCTTCATACGCCAACTTGCTGCATCAGGCATTGATCTGTTTGGTTTGAAGTTCTACACCCCTTGGGTCATGCGGCTGATCAAGCTACACTCCGCCATCTTGTATCAGCCCTCAGCCTGCAACCATCGGATCTTCTTGCCTGACGTGGACATGTCTACTGAAGCCATATATCCTGAGCCTGCCAAGCAACCTCTAAGTTTTCAGAATGCAGAACATCAGAGTTTTACTCAGAACGTTGAAGGAGTTGAAGCAGTTTCTCGGGTGTATCCTTTGGCTGGCACTACACGTGCACCACACCCTGCTTCCACTGAAGCCACTGACAGTGCCACTGCTCCAAGACCCAAGAAGCGCACTCGTGTTCTCAACGACCGAGAGCTTCTTGTGGCTCTACATCAGAAGCAGGATAGGCATCATGACTGGCTGAAGCGTCAGATGAAAAGCCTCTTGGTGGATGTTAATCGCACTCGAAATCTTGCCACCAAGAATGCTTTCGTTGCCCATGAAACCTGTCGCCGCACATGGAAAGGGCTCACGATGATGTTTTCTGAAGCTGATCTTCAAGAGGATGGCTTCACTGAGAGATTCAAGTTTGACTCCACACCTCCTCGAAGGGCTGTGCTGCTAGGAACTCCATCCCTTGAAGACTCTGAGTTCTCTTCCTCTGCTGCCATAGTGACTGCCAGAATTATTGAGGAAGAAGACGATGTTACTTCACCGCCATCTCCTTCAGCACCTCCAAGCTCTTCTGCACCGCCAAACAACACCAACAACCCTGCTACTTCACCTACTCCTTGTGGGAACGAGTAGAGGCTCTATGTCTTCAAACCTTTTTGGTCATTACTGACAAAAGGGGGAGAAGCATATGAGATTGATAGTCTTCAAGCGGGTCCATATGGGCGGGTGCTTTATATTTTGCTTCGTGCTTACAACTCTCGTTTTTGCTACATTTGGTTCTTATGAGTTGTAACACTTAAACTAGATGGTCGTCTGCTACTTATTTTCCACCTTGTTTTGCGAAGATAAATTCCGCATGTGCGACGATAAATTCCGCACTTAGCTCATTCTGCAGACGTCCATTTTCCATTATGCATGTCATTATCTTCATATACTTTCACATGCATAGTGGATTGTCATCATAAGTTGAAGTGGATCTCCACAAGTATAACCTGCCATGTGCATTTGCATTCCAAAAGCAAATTAACTTATATGCACATCTTCAGGGGGAGCCCTTGCAACTTATGAAGACAATTCCTTATCCTTTATAATTTCACATATTATATTCCCCGTTGAAAACTTCAACTAGTTTGTCATCAATCACCAAAAAGGGGGAGATTGTAAGTGCATCTAGTGCCACCCCTAGTTGGTTTTGGAGTATTGACGACAAACCTAGTTGAGGGACTAATGTGTTTGTGAGAATTGCAGGATAACACAGGTAGAAGTCCCTCATTGATTCGGTTTTACTACCATAGATGACCCCTAAAAATGTATGAAGACATTGAAGTCAAAGGTGGTATATGAAGATATTCACATTGAAGACTATGACAAGAGAAGACACTATATGAAGCCTATGGAGCTCGAAGACTTAGATCTTTCGTAGTTCTTTTTCTTTTTGTGTTGAGTCATAGGAACCACCGTACTGTTAAGTGGGGTCCAAGAGAACCAGTCAGAATGACTGAAGTGATGCCTAAACCAAAAACCTATGTCTTCGAGTGAACACTATGAGAGCGAATCTTGTCCAGAGTCGGACAAGTCAGCTTTGCTTGTAGCCCAAGTAAAGTTGCCGTGTGAGTTTGAAATCTGACCGTTGGAACACGTGTCAGTTCCTTAGTGACCCAGGGTCATTTCGGACAAATCAGGTCGGGTTGCCAAGTGGCTATAAATAGCCCACCCCCTACAACCATAAATGGTTGGCTGCTCAGATTGATAGTACGGCTTTTGTCGTTTGAGAGCAACCCACCTCGAAGCCTTTGAGAGAGAATTCCTTGCGAGGATAAAGCCCTAACCACCAGAGCCAGAGAGAATTGGGCATCACTTAAGTCTTCTTGTCTGTGTGATCTGAAGACTTATTACACTTGAGGACTGTGCATCCTCCAGCCGGTTAGGCGTCGCGTTCTGAGCATCCAAGAGACATTGTGGATTGTCGGTGAACGAAGTCTGTGAAGGTTTGGGAGTCTACCTTGAAGACTTACCAGAGTGATTGGGCGAGGTCTATGTGACCTTAGCTCAAGAAGAATACGGTGAGGACTGGGTGTCCTGAACTGCGTGTTCAGGACTGGGTGTCCGGGACTGTGTGTCCTAAGGTTTAAATACCTAGCCGCTCCAACCAAACGTACAGTTGTCACAGCAACTGGAACTGGTCCAACAAATCATTGTCTTCAACGAGTCACTGGTTTCATCTTCACTTCACTTTACTTACTGTTACTCATTGTGAAGTCATTGTATGTTTGCACTATCATTTGTCTTCACTGAGTGACTGCGTGTTCTGTTTGGGTTCACAATAACTTCCTACATGATCCTTACTACCTAGCTGCTATTAGTCTTTGTGCTTTCACTTCATTGAATACTTGACTATGGTTTGCCTAGTGTAGTCTACCTTCCGCTGCATGGTAATAGGTTTAATTTTATCGTTTGTCTTCAAAACTTCTATGTTCTGAAGACTTTCATAAAAATCGCCTATTCCCCCCCCCCCCCTCTAGTCGATATAACGCACTTTCAGAGGTGCTGGATCATGAATTTCCAGAGGGATTCAAACCTGTAAACATAGAGGCATATGACAGAACAACAGACCCTGGGGTCTGGATCGAGGACTATATCCTCCACATCCATATGGCTCAAGGAGATGATCTCCACGCCATCAAGTACTTACCACTCAAACTCAAAGGGCCAACTTGTCATTGGCTTAAAGGCCTCCCCGAAAACTCCATTGGAAGTTGGGCAGAGCTCGAAGACGCTTTTCGAGCAAACTTTCAAGGGACTTATGTCCGACCTCCGGATGCGGATGATTTGAGTCATATAACTCAACGGCCCGGAGAGTCAGCCCGAAAACTTTGGAACAGGTTTCTTACTAAAAAGAACCAAATTGTCGACTGCCCGGACGCCGAAGCCTTGGCAGCTTTTAAGCATAGCGTCCCTGACGAATGGCTTACCCGACACCTCGGCCAAGAAAAACCGAGGACCATGGCAGCATTAACAAGCCTCATGACCCGCTTTTGCGCGGGTGAAGACAGCTGGCTAGCCCGATGCAGCTCCAGCGACCCCAGTACATCTGAAGTTAGAGATGGAAACGGGAAATCACGGCGCAACAACAATAACAAACGCCGGAATAAAAGAGACAGCATGAAGAGCACGGCAGTAAATGCCGGATTCAAAAGCTCTCAGTCAGGTCAGCAAAAGCCGCCCCCTAAAGGCGGCAGAGACGAACTGTCCAGCCTAAACAAAATTCTGGACCAAATATGTCAGGTCCATAGCACCCCTGGCAAACCAGCCAATCATACCCACAGAGAATGTTGGGTCTTCAAGCAGTCCAGCAAGCTCAACACCGTACACAAGGGGGAGGATACACCAAGCGAAGATGAGGATGAGCCTCTCAAGGAAGACACTGGGGAACAAAAGAAATTTCCACCAGAAGTCAAAACAGTAAACGTGTTACACGTGATCAAGGGCAGAAACAAAACGACACTCCCAGAAAAAATACGCCCGAAGGCCTATCACCGCGGAGTCCTGCCACTGGTCGTCTCAACCTATCACTTTCGACCATCGTGATTACTCAGCAAGTGTCCGGCGTGCAGGATGGGCTGCCCTAGTATTAAACCCAATAATTGACGGATACCACTTCACACGAGTCCTGATGCACGGTGGCAGCAGTCTAAACCTGATATACCAGGATACAATCTGTGAAATGGGGATAGACCCAACAAAAATTTGCCATAGCAATATTACCTTTAAAGGAATAACGCCAGGCCTAGGGGCTCATTGCACGGGCTCCCTACTACTAAAAGTTATATTCGGCTTCCCCGGTAACTTCCGTAGTGAACATTTAACCTTCCACATCGCTCCGTTTCAAAGCGGCTATCAAGCACTACTCGGACTCGAAGCTTTCGCTCGCTTTAACGCAATACCACACTATGATTCCCTCACACTCAAGATGCCCAGTCCACGTGGCATCATTACAGTGAACGGGAGTATTAAGCGATCTTTGCGCGCCGAAGAGCGTGCGGCTGCCCTGGCAGCCGCACACTAAAAACGGCCTCACCAACTAAAGCATTTAGCAGGTCGTCACGACCTCGGACACGGTTAGACGAGTCAGGCGCAGCCGTATGCAATTTTTACTGGATCAATGATCACACCCCTATTACAAATACAAGGGGCTCAACGTGCGCAGACAAGCGGCAATTCTTACTTATCTTGAATTATACATGATTTCTTTGAAAAACTATCTTTTTGCACGACAGCTTTTTTCACCTAAGCTCCTCTCTTTTACAGATAATCATCATGCTACACCCGTCCAGGATACGCCGCAACGGAGACACAGGCGCAGACGTGCAGCAGGGACCCGCTCCAAGGATTCTTTTTAAATTAAGACCCTGCGTAAACATTTTTTACTGTCTCTTGTTGATACATATCCACCGAATTCTCAGCACATTCGAGAAGGATGCTGGCGTCTTGGCATGTGGCCACGTCAGAATAATGCACGTACCTGGACACAAGGGGCTTCTTATGAAGGGCACTATCTGGGCCTGGGTTATACCATAAAGACCGAATACCTTAGGGAGTGTTCGGCGTCGCGAGTTTGGCCTTATATGCATCAGCTCCGAATCATTGTCTTTGGTCAAATGTTGGGTTTTCCCGGCTCCTATGTTTTGGTGCCTTATGTTCCGCTTTACTGGCTAAGGTAGCACCAGGAGAACTACTACGATTGTGCCCTGGTTCATCTGGACGAGCACCTCAGTAGAGAAAGCCGAAAACTGACTGTCATGATATAGCGTGAGACATGTCAACCACTCGGTGACCTATCAGAATGTTAGAATTCCTCCGCCTTAATGAAGGGCCGTTTCCCGTCCAGGCATGTACGCACCCCGCGATCAGGAGAGTGCGGAGCCACCAGGGGCTATCTAGTAGCCCCATTGTCAAACTCCTATGGCTAAGTGAAAGTGTTAAAGCATTATAGTCTGGTTGCCTCGCTCGCTACGCTATCACCTCCTTAATAGGACCAAGACGTTGGGTTAAGTGTGAACACGCGTTTTTTGCGAACACCCCCGCATTTTATGTGTGGGGGTTGAAGCCGACGGCTGCAATCTTTCAGGTTATACATAGGTATACATAAACGGCCGCACAGGAGGCATCATACTACTTTCAGGCAAAAGTATAAACATAACCTTATAAAAAATTCATAAAAGCATTATGCTTACAATGAAAATACATATCACTCAAACATAATATTTTTCGAGCACTGGGCCTCTATCAAATGAGCACCCTCGAGAACTTCCTCGAAATAGTGCTTGGCAGTCACCCGGCCTATGGCTGATCCCTGCGCCGCAACAGTGGTAGCGTCCATCTCTGCCCATTATGCTTTAACACGGGCAAAGGCCATCCGCGAGCCTTCTATGCACGCCAACCTCTTCATCGCATTAATGCACGGCACCGCATCAAGGAACTGCTGCATTAAGCTGAAATAGTTGTTCGGCTTTGGTCTTTCCGGCCATAGCCGATCCACAACAGACCTCATGGCGAGTCCGGACAACCTATTCAGTTCGGCTCATTTGGCTAGCTGGTCAGTCAATGAAAGCGGACGTTCTGGAACGTGGAATTGCGCCCAGAACAGCTTGTCCACTTCACGACCTGTCTGACCTTGGAAGTACTTGGCCGCGTCGGCAGCGCTCGCCGCCAAATCCATATACGCACCTGCCGAACTCCACAGCCGATCCAGAGGGGCATACTGAGGATCTCCGAACTTCCTCCATACATGAAGGGTTTCCCAGCCGCAATATCCCCGGCTTCCTGCAGCTCCTCCTTCTTCGCTCTCATAGCAGAACGGGTGTCTTTGTCCGCTGCCGCGGCCTTCTCAAGGTCTGTTTCCTTCGCTCGGTTTTCTTTCTCAAGGACCCGGCAACGGTCGGCAGTGTCTTTCAATTCTACGGCCATCTTGGCCATCTTCTCCTGGCTCTCGCAATGTGCGGCCTTCTCGACTTTCAACTCTTCGACCGCCCTCAAAGCAGCCGCATTACTAATCCTCGCTTGTTCCTTGGCTTGGGCAAGTTCTGTCCGCAAGGCTTCCACGGTGGCAGCTCCATCTGCAATCACAACATATTAAAGATACTGGCATTATGCTGCTCTTACTATGTGGCATTCACCGGATAATAACACTTACCCTATGCCTCGTCAAGCCTCTTGTTAACAAGCTCGATGTCGGCATCTGCCGCATCCAGTTGCCGTTTTAATTGGGCAAACTCCCTAGTCCGGGTAGCCACCGGAGCTTCCACCACCTGCACATAGAGGTAGTTTGGTTATTGCCTGGGAATATGATCCTCTGTTCGCCACCGTTCTCGACGACAACCCGAGTCTCAGGGGCTACTATCTACACAGGGCACACCTAACATGTGCAGTACTATCACATATTATCTCACATACCTCAAAGCCCGTCAATAGACTCATAAAGGCTTCATGTAATCCGCTTTCAGCGGACGAGATTCTCTCCATCACCGTACCCATCAGCGTACGGTGCTCTTCTGAGATGGCCGCTCGCCCCACCAACTCCCTCAGAACATCTGACCGCACACCAGACGGTGCCGGACTCTTTCGTATGCTCTCTTCGGGAGCCGGACACTGGGGACTTTGGGCGTCTATGGGATTATCTTCTGGCCTCAGCGGATCCGGAGAGGCCCTCCGCGATGACACTTCGGGGTCACCCACTTCTGGAGTGGAGGAGTCCGGGGGAGGCGTTTCGCTCTCCATCATCTCTGTAAGAAGATCCCCCGAAGATGAGCTCATTTGAGAGGAGCTGAGGCCCGAACTACAAGATAGATGCGGTGGTTATTTTCTCAGAGGAAAAAGATAGCATACCCTTACTATTAAAATATTTTGGATCACTTACGACTCGTTGGAGGGCTGATCCCCCTGCGGACTCTGTGTGGCAAAAATACCCCCCAAGGCAGGACCCTCAGTGGGAGACCTCTTCTCCCGTTTGGAGGCTTCGGCTTCCGGATCCTCGGAAGCAGTCCTTTTCCTCCCCCGATCGTCCTCCTTCGTGGAGACGCTCGTTCCCTCGGTTGGAGCGGGTAGCGATGGGGGCCCGTGTCCGCCCGTATTATCTCCCTTGGTATCTTCCTTCAGGGGCTCCGGACAAGGTGCGACCTCGAGCATCTTCTCCAATACCAGATTTTCCAAACCCTCGGGAAGGGGAGCCAAGCACCGAATCATCTTCGCCTTTGTTAGCCAGTCCTGGTCAAAAAGCAGACTCTCAGAAATAACTTCGAATAAAAGACAGCGTGTTCGGCCAGGGGATTTCTTACTTGTTCGGCGGCGCGGTTACTGCTCAGGCCCACGTCCTCGGTGATATCTGGACATTCCACTTGAGGTCCGAAGAATGACTTGTACATATCCTCGTGCGTCAGGCCGAGGAAACTTTGAATGGCACGTGGTCCCTCTGGGTTGAACTCCCACAAGCGCAGGGGCCGGCGTTTGCAAGGCTGGACTTGACGAACCAGCATAACTTGTATTACCGCAATCAAATTAAAATCTCCCTCGAAGAGATCTCGGATGCGGCTTTGCGGTATAGGCACTTCCTTGGCCGGACCCCAGCTCAGACCCCTGCTAATCCATGACATCAGTTGTGGTGGGGGCCCGGGCGAAAAGCGGGGGCAGCCGCCCACTTGGCACTTCTGGGAGCCGTGACATAGAACCACTCCCATTGCCATAATTCGGACACCTCTGGAAAGGAACCTTTCGGCCATGGAGCTCCTGCCATCTTGCCTATTGATGCACCTCTGCACGCTGCATGCTGCCCCTCGATCACCTTCGGTTGTACTTCAAAGGTCTTGAGCCACAGGCCGAAGTGAGGGGTCACACGGAGGAAGGCCTCACACACGACAATAAATGTCGTGATGTGAAGAAAGGAGTCCGGAGCTAGATCATGGAAATCTAACACGTAATAGAACATCAAGCCCCTAACGAAGGGATCCAGAGTGAGGCCTAGACCCCGGAGGAAGTGGGAGACGAACACAACATTCTCGTTGGGTTCGGGAGTAGGGACGGCCTGCCCTCGAGCAGGCAGCCGATGCGACACCTCGGCGGTCAGGTATCTGGCCTCCCTCAACTTCTTAATATCCTCTTCCGTCACGAAGGAGGGCATCCATCGGCCTTGAAGGCTGGATCCGGACATGATTGAAGATCCGGAGCACCTAACCTGGGCTTTGGGTGTTAGAACTCGAGGCGGGGGAAGGGTTTGGTTGAGCACGAGAGGGAAAAAGTGAAAACCTTGTCCCCTTATAAAGAGGGAGAATATCAAGCGTCTTCTCCGTAGCCGTTTGGGACTTGCCTATAATCTAGGAGTCCTAGACACGGTTGGGTTACCCACGACCGTATCAATGAGAATCCCGTAATTAGGGGAACACGATCTCCGCTTTGGCAAGGCGTGTCAAGAAACCGCCTCGCGTTATGTGTGGAGCTGGTTAAGAGAAACGGTTCGAATAATCACCGGGCCATGACATGACGTCATGCTGTCAAAACAAGCCAGCAAATTAGATCTACGAAAAAATTATTCTCTCTGGGGTGGAATGTGTAACTTATTTGCAGGGTCGTACATTATCCTCGTATTCAAATTCTTCTGTGATGTATTCGGAGAAGGAACCCGCCTTATTTTGTGTTGTGAAGTTTTCAAGTTTTTGGTAAAGATTTGATGGATTATGGCACAAGGAGTGGCAAGATCCTAAGCTTGGGGATGCCCATGGCACCCCCAAGATAATCTAAGGACACCTAAAAGCCAAAGCTTGGGGATGCCCCAGAAGGCATCCCCTCTTTCGTCTACTTCTATTGGTAACTTTACTTGGAGCTATATTTTTATTCGCCACATGATATGTGTTTTGCTTGGAGCGTCTTGTATTATTTGAGTCTTTGCTTGTTAGTTTAACACAATAATTGTGGGAGTCCTGGATTAGGGGGTCTCTGGACAGCCGGACTATCTCCATTGGCCGGACTGTTAGACTACGAAGATACAAGATTGAAGACTTCGTCTCGTGTCCGGATGGGACTCTACTTGGCGTGGAAGGCAAGCTAGGAAATACGTATATGGATATCTCCTCCTTTGTAACCGACCTTGTGTAACCCTAACCCTCTTCGGTGTCTATATAAAGCGAAGGGTTTTAGTCCGTAGGACAACAATCACAACATACAATCATACCATAGGCTAGCATCTAGGGTTTAGCCTCTCGGATCTCGTGGTAGATCTACTCTTGTAACACCCATATCTTCAATAATAATCAAGCAGGACGTAGGGTTTTACCTCCATCAAGAGGGCCCGAACCTGGGTAAAACTTCGTGTCCCTTGCCTCCTGTTACCATCCGGCCTAGACGCACAGTTCGGGACCCCCTACCCGAGATCCGCCGGTTTTGACACCGACAATAATCCTTGCTGTACACACCTTTTGAGAGAGCCATACATGATTTGGAATTTGTTAGAATACTCTATGTGCTTCGCTTATATCTTTTGAGTTATATAATTTTGCTCTAGTGCTTCACTTATATCTTTTAGAGCATGGTGGTGGATTTGTTTTATAGAAAATATTGATCTCTCATGCTTCACTTAGATTATTTTGAGAGTCTTAATAGCATGGTAATTTGCTTTAAATCCTAATATTCTAGGTATTCAAGAATAAAAAATTCTCTTATGAGTGTGTTGAATACTATGATAAGTTTGATACTTGATAATTGTTTTGAGATATGGAGATGGTGATATTAAAGTCATGCTAGTTGAGTAGTTGTGAATTTGAGAAATACTTGTGTTGAAGCCTGTGATTCCCGTAGCATGCACGTATGGTGAACCGTTATGTGATGAAGTCGGAGCATGATTTATTTTTTGATTGCCTTCCTTATGAGTGGCGGTCGGGGACGAGCGATGGTCTTTTCCTACCAATCTATCCCCCTAGGAGCATGTGCGTAATACTTTGCTTTAATAACTTGTAGATTCTTGCAATAAGTATATGAGTTATTTATGACTAATGTTGAGTCCATGGATTATACACACTCTCACCCTTCCACCTTTGCTAGCCTCTCTAATACCGCGCACCTTTCACCGGTATCATACACCCACCATATACCTTCCTCAAAACAGCCACCATACCTACCTATTATGGCATTTCCATAGCCATTCCGAGATATATTGCCATGTAACTTTCCACCGTTCCATTTATTATGACACACTCCATCATTGTCATATTGCTTAGCATGATCATGTAGTTGACATCGTATTTGTGGCAAAGCCACCACTCGTAATTCTTTCATACGTGTCACTCTTGATTCATTGCATATCCCGGTACACCGCCGGAGGCATTCATATAGAGTCATATTTTGTTCTAAGTATCGAGTTGTAATTGTTGAGTTGTAAGAAAAATAAAAGTGTGATGATCATCATTATTAGAGCATTGTCCCAGTGAGGAAAGGATGATGGAGACTATGATTCCCCCACAAGTTGGGATGAGACTCCGGACGAAAAAAAAAGAAAAGATGCCATAAAAAAGAGAAAAGGCCCAAATAAAAAATGAGAGAAAAAAGAGAGAAGGGACAATGTTACTATCCTTTTACCAAACTTGTGCTTCAAAGTAGCACCATGATCTTCATAGTAGAGAGTCTCTCATGTTATCACTTTCATATACTAGTGGGACTCTTTTATTATAGAACTTGGCTTGTATATTCCAATGATGGGCTTCCTCAAAATGCCCTAGGTCTTCATGAGCAAGCAAGTTGGATGCACACCCACTTAGTTTCTTTTTGAGCTTTCATATACTTATAGCTCAAGTGCATCTGTTGCATGGCAATCCCTACTCACTCACATTGATATATATTCACGGGCATCTCCATAGCCCGTTGATATGCCTAATTGATGTGAGACTATTTCTTCCTTTTTGTCTTCTCCACAACCACCACTCTATTCCACCTATAGTGCTATATTCATGGCTCACACTCATGTATTGCGTGAAGATTGAAAAAGTTATGAGAATGTCAAAAGTATGAAACAATTGCTTGGCTTGTCATCGGGGTTGTGCATGATTTAAATATTTTGTGTGGTGAAGATAGAGCATAGCCAGACTATATGATTTTGTAGGGATAACTTTCTTTAGCCATGTTATTTTGAGAAGACATAATTGCTTTGTTAGTATGCTTGAAGTATTATTATTTTTATGTCAATATGAACTTTTGTCTTGAATCTTTCAGATCTGAATATTCATACCACAATTAAGAAGAATTACATGAAAATTATGCCAAGTAGCACTCCGCATCAAAAATTCTGTTTTTATCATTTACCTACTCGAGGACGAGCAGGAATTAAGCTTGGGGATGCTTGATACGTCTCCAACGTATCTATAATTTTTGATTGCTCCATGCTATATTATCTACTGTTTTGGACATTATTGGGCTTTATTATCCACTTTTATATTATTTTTGGGACTAACCAATTAACCGGAGGCCCAACCCAGAATTGTTGTTTTTTGCCTGTTTTAGGGTTTCGAAGAAAAGGAATATCAAACGGAGTCCAAACGGAATGAAACCTTCGGGAACGTGATTTTCTCAACGAACAAGACCCGGGAGACTTGGACCCTATGTCAAGAAAGAAAAGAGGAGGCCACGAGGTAGGGGGCGCGCCCACCCCCACCAGGCGCGCCCTCCACCCTCGTGGGCCCCCTGTTGCTCCACTGACGTACTCCTTCCTCCTATATATACCTACGTACCCCCAAACGACCAGATACGGAGCCAAAAACCTAATTCCACCGCCGCAACTTTCTGTATCCACGAGATCCCATCTTGGGGCCTGTTCCGGAGCTCCACCGGAGGGGGCATCGATCACGGAGGGCTTCTACATCAACACCATAGCCTCTCCGATGAAGTGTGAGTAGTTTACCTCAGACCTACGGGTCCATAGTTATTAGCTAGATGGCTTCTTCTCTCTTTTTGGATCTCAATACAATGTTCGCCCCCTCTCTTGTGGAGAACTATTCGATGTAATCTTCTTTTTGCGATGTGTTTGTTGAGACCGATGAATTGTGGGTTTATGATCAAGTCTATCTATGAATAATATTTGAATCTTCTCTAAATTCTTTTATGTATGATTGGTTATCTTTGCAAGTCTCTTTGAATTATCAGTTTGGTTTGGCCTACTAGATTGATCTTTCTTGCAATGGGAGAAGTGCTTAGCTTTGGGTTCAATCTTGTGGTGTCCTTTCCCAGTGACAGTAGGGGCAGCAAGGCATGTATTGTATTGTTGCCATCGAGGATAACAAGATGGGGTTTTCTTCATATTGCATGAGTCTATCCCTCTACATCATGTCATCTTGCTTAAGGCGTTACTCTGTTTTTAACTTAATACTCTAGATGCATGCTGGATAGCGGTCGATGAGTGGAGTAATGGTAGTAGATGCAGGCAGGAGTCGGTCTACTTGTCTCGGACGTGATTCCTATATACATGATCATACCTAGATATTCTCATAACTATGCTCAATTCTGTCAATTGCTCAACAGTAATTTGTTCACCCACCGTAGAATACTGCTCTCGAGAGAAGCCACTAGTGAAACCTACGGCCCCCGGGTCTATCTTTATCATATTAATCTCCTACTACTTAGTTATTTCCTTTGCTATTTACTTTGCCTTTATTTTACTTTGCATCTTTATCATAAAAATACCAAAAATATCATCTTATCATATCTATCAGATCTCACTCTCGTAAGTGTCCTTATAGGGACTGACAACCCCTTTTTGCGTTGGTTGCGAGGATTTATTTGTTTTGTGCAGGTACGAGGGACTCGCGCGTAGCCTCCTACTGGATTGATACCTTGGTTCTCAAAAACTGAGAGAAATACTTACGCTACTTTGCTGCATCATCCCTTCCTCTTCGGGTAAAACCAATGCAGTGCTCAAGAGGTAGCAAGAAGGATTTCTGGCGCCATTGCCGGGGACGTCTACGCAAAAGTCAATATACCAAGTACCCATCACATACCCTTATCTCCCGCATTACATTATTTGCCATTTGCCTCTCATTTTCTCCCCCACTTCACCCTTGCCGTTTTATTCGCCCTCTCTCTCTCTCTCTCTATCCTCCCTCTCCCTCTCTATTTGACTCTTTTTGCCCGCTTGCTTTCTGTTTGCTTATGTGTTAGTTTCCTTTTTCGCTTAGAGATCGTGCTAAAGCTTGGTTTTCGTCTTTGCCAAAAAATAGTATCGATTCATGGAACAAGTGCAAAGATGCTTTTATCTCTAAGTATTTTCCTCCCGCTAAGATCATCTCTCTTAGAAACGATATTATGAATTTTAAGCAACTTGGTCATGAACATGTTGCACAAGCTTGGGAGAGAATGAAATTAATGATACGTTGCCCTACTCCTGGTTTAAATTTGTGGATGATTATTCAAAAAAATTATGCCGGATTGAATTTTGCTTCTATAAATCTTTTAGATTCGACCGCGGGAGGCACTCTTATGGAAATCACTTTAGGAGAAGCTACTAAACTCCTAGATAATATTATGGTTAATTATTCTCAATGGCATACTAAAAGATCTACTAATAAAAAGGTGCATGCGATAGAAGAAATTAATGTTTTGAGTGGAAAGATGGATGAACTTATGAAATTATTTGGTAATAAGAGTGTATCCATTTACCCCAGTTTAATCATGTGCGGGATCTAAGCCTTCCATGCCTTTAACAGGACTGGGTGAAGACAGCGGAGCAGATCGATTGCCCCGCCCCCCTGCCGGAAGATCCTGCAGATGCTCTCCTGACGGAGATGCTGGTTCCGGCACCTTACAAGGTGCCGGTGAAGAAGGCCAAGAAGAAGGCCGCGGGGACCCAAAAGGGTCTCCGGCGCAAGGTTGTATCGGACTCATCGTCCGATAACTTTGACGTGCCCTCCTCCCACGAAAACGAGGAGGAGGAAGAGGAAAGTTCTCCCCCGCCAGCCGGGGGAGACAAGAAAAGGAAGGCCGACCTAACCGAGGAGGCCGAAGGGTCCAAGAAGGGCAGGACCCTCCCTCCGTACTGCTCCACGACGACCGCCTACAGCGGCGACGAGTGGCTACCCAGGTTTAAGCCCCTGGCGAAGTCGTAAGTATCCGGACACCATAGTAATTCATAGTATGTTTTACTGCACTGCTTCTCCTCATGTTGAACATGATTACATAGTCCATCCCAAGCTCATCTCGATGTATCTTTGTCGAGCGGTTCGTTGGACTCGTCGGATATGAACAGCGGTTCTCTTCCGACTGCCTCCACCCCTTGCCCTGCGGACAACGTCGAGGTGTTGTCTCAACAGGAACCAGGCCAAGGGGAGGCAGTCCTGGGGGCGCCTCGAGGCGACCTTCCAGACCCTGGGTGCAAAGGGAGACGAACTCCCATGGGCTCCAGGTTCGGCCCCTAGCCGAACACTGCATCGAAATCTTCGGTGGTTCCAGACTCCGGCGGGCGACCCCCCGTTAAGGGGGGCAAGCTGCCCGTGCCGGTGTCCTCTGTCTATCCAGAGGCACCAGAAAACTTGCTGGAAGCGCTTCGCGACACTTCCATCGACGAAGAGCACCGTACTATCATGAGTGCGGTGATCGAGAAAGTTCAGTCTGCCAAAAACGGACTGACTGAAGCTTGCGCCAGCCTCCTAACAGGTTTTGAGGTAAGCAATCAAAATATAAGAAAATATTACCGCATAGATAGTAGCCCTTGATGCTCTGTTCGGCGCTCGAGTAGAAAGGCCGAATAGAGGATCACATGATGACTCAGGAGTCTAATCAGAATATATCTATGTGTAAGTGCAGGCTTCACTGCTGGCCGCTGCCGCACATACTGCGAAGGTCCCTGCGCTGAAGCAGGACCTGGAGCGGTCCGAGAACGAGCTTGGCCTTACCAAGAGGCAGCTCGAGGAGAGCAAAGGTAAGCAATACCTTGTCTATATAAAATAAAAGAAGTTCGGTTGTAAAGTAATAGGATCATCATGGATTTGCCAGGGGCCACGACCGAAGTGGCAACCCTGAGGAAGGCGCTGTCCAAGGCCGAAGACAAAGCGGCCAAGGAGCGCATTGAGCGGGAGAAGCAAGAAGCCCGAGTAGGCGAGGTGCAGCAAGAGCTCGAGGCTCTCACCAAAAAGCACGAGTCCTTGGAGCTTGACTCTAAGATGCGAGAGTCCGAGCTCGCACAGGTGGTTGAAAGCGTCCGGAGCGCCAAGGCCAAAGCCCACAAGGCCCTCTAGGAGATTGATGCGGTGAAGAAGATAGCAGTGGGTAAAGCATTCATTATGCAAAGCAAGCATGTGGAGGAAACTTTCCTTTTACTTACCCAAATTCGGAGCTCTCCAGGGGCGTTCGCAGATCTTCCCCATAGTGTACTGGATGCCGCGGAGTTTTACCGAGCTCAGGAGGGGAGCTCGATGGAAAAGTTGTTCTGGTCTCAATATACTGGGACAGAACACCCCGTGCCCTTGAGCGACCAGCTGAAGCAATTGGTCGAGCTTCACAAGGCGGCCGAACAGGCCATTAGGGGCCTTATAGTCCGGATGTGGCCTGGCGAGCCCCTGCCCGGCAGCTACTTCGGTCTGGTGAGGCGGCTAGTGGATGCCTACCCACGGCTTGAAGTTATAAAGCGGTCCGTCTGCATCGAGGGTGCGCAGGGCTTTTGCCCGGGCGAAGGTGCACTGGGCGAAGCTGGACGCCGTGAAGGAGGGGCCGCCGAAGGGCAAGGAGCATCGCTGCCCCAAAATGTATTATGAGAGTGTCCTGAAGGGTTCCCGCCTTGTGGCGGATGAGTGTGCCAAGGATGTAATTTTTCAATGAACATGCTCATGTGATCCTGTAATATGAAACGAGTTCATTTGCGCCATGGGACGCTTTTTTAATTTAAAATTTTACCTTTTGTGCGGCCGTTTATAAAATCTGAGAGTTGGCCAGTCGTCGGCTTCTGCCCCCATGTAACTAGTACTGGGGTGTTCGGGATAAACCTGAGCACTCTTTACCCCCATTTTGGGTCCTTCAAGGGAGGTGTTCAGCGCAACGAACCAAGCAATTGGACTATAATACTTTATCACTCTCACTTAGCCATAGAAGTCTACAATTTTAAATTTTGGTGAAGCCCCTGGTATTCGGAAGGCCGAATTTGGGGCGCTATACACGCCTAAGCCAGACAAGTCCGACTCCTCTCCCGAAGCGGAAAAAGTCTTTAAGGACTTGAGACCTCTCGAATAGCGACCAGTCTCTCGCCTTATCATGACAGTCAGTTTTCGTCTTTCTCTACTGAGGTGCTCGTCCGGAAGAACCGGGACACAATCGCAGTAGTTCTCCCACCACTACCTTAGCCGATATAGCGGAACGTAAGGTACCAAAGCATGGGAGCCAGGCAAACCCAACTATTGACCCAAGACATGATTCGGAGTTGATGCATATAATGCTATAAGTTCGGGGTGCCGCACTGTCGAAAGTGTTCGGACTTCTCGCGCCGTATTATGGGGTAAACGAAAGCCTCTGGCGTACTGACCGTACACGAATTTACGGGTGCGGATTGTCGTAAATGGATATAAAGGAAAAAGGAATGAATAATGCAATAATAGACTAATGCTATGCATTTTTATTTAAATAATACGTCAAAGCATACTGGTACAGGTAGTGCAATAAGCAGAAAGTAGGACTATTCGAAATGTCCTATCCAAGGGCAAGCTGCGTATGGATAGTAGAAAGCGGGTATTATTATTAGAGACCACCTCGGGGTTCCCGTGTACATCTTAGCTTCTTGCCGCCTTGGTTGTTCCTTCCCGTAATGTGTCTGGCAATCATACTGCCGGAAAGGGCTTCCAGAGAGTTAGGCCCTGAAAGAGAAAAGAAATGATAAAGATATATAGCCCCTAGGGCGGTTAAGCCGCATTGCGGGACGTGCCCTGATCGTGCCCCCGCCTATGTCCATGGTATTTTCAGTGCGTAATTATGTACGCGCGGCACGGATTTCGTCGCTTGACTGGGACTGGGACGGGGGCCGAATTGCTAGGCGAGCTCTGAACGTGCCAGGTGATCCTATTACAGTTTACTCCGGACACGCTTGAAGGTGTTCGGGGGCTGTATCGCCAAATTAGTGGTTTGCCTTGAAAGGCAGCTTTGTGCTTCTTCTGTGAGGGCTGCAGTGTTCTCTTCCGTGCGGAGCGAGTGTTCTGTATTTCCATTCACTGTTATGACCCCCTGAGGTCCTGACATCTTGAGCTTGAGGTATGCGCAATTCGGTACTGCATTGAATTTTGCAAATGCAGTTCGTCCGAGCAGTGCATGATAGCCACTGCGAAACGGGATGATGTCGAAGATTAACTCCTCGCTTCGGAAGTTGTCCGGTGATCTGAAGACCACTTCTAGTGTGATTGAGCCCGTGCAATGGGCCTCTACACCTGGGATGACGCCCTTAAAGGTGGTTTTGGTGGGTTTGATCCTCAAGGGATCGACACCCATTTTTCGCACTGTATCCTGATAGAGCAGGTTCAGGCTGCTGCCGCCGTCCATAAGGACTCGAGTGAGATGAAATCCGTCGATGATGGGGACTAGGACCAGTGCGGCGTATCCGCCATGATGGATACTAGTGGGGTGATCCCTGCGATCAAAGGTGATCGAGCAAGCAAACCATGGGTTGAACTTTGGGGCGACGGGCTCCATCGCATAGACGTCCCATAGTGCACGCTTCCGCTCCCTCTTGGGAATGTGGGTTGCGTATATCATGTTCACCGTCTTCACTTGTGGGGGGGACCCCTTCTGTCCTCCCGTGTTCGGCGGCCGGGGCTCCTCCTCGTCATCACTATGCAGCCCCTTGTCCTTGTTTTCGGCATTTAACTTGCCGGCATGCTTGAACACCCAGCATTCTCTGTTGGTGTGATTGGCTGGCTTGTCGGGGTGCCATGGATTTGACACGAGCGATCCAGTATGCGATCCAAACTGGACGGAGCCAGAATACTTCTTTTAAATGACTTTTTCTGCTGACCGGATCTAGAGCCTCTGAATCCGGCATTGACTGCCGTATCCTTGGTGTTATCGCTGTTATTGCGGCGCTTTGGTCTGTTACGACATTGTCTGCTGTTGGCATCTTTGGTATCCGAAGTGCCCGGATTCCTCGATGTGTTATTGCTGCGAGCCAGCTAGGTATCCTTGCCCACGGAAAAGCGGGTCATGAGTGTCGTGAGGGCTGCCATAGACTTCAGCTTCTCCTGGCCAAGGTGGCGGGCAAGCCACTCGTCACGGATGTTGTGCTTGAATGCCGCGAGGGCCTCTGCATCCGGACAGTCGACAATTTGGTTTTTCTTAGTCAGGAACCGAGTCCAGAATTGTCTGGACGATTCCCCTGGCTGCTGAGTTATATGGCTCAAGTCATCAGCATCCGATGGTCGCACATAAGTGCCCTGAAAGTTGTCAAGGAATGCGTCTTCCAGATCCTCCCAACTGCCGACGGAGTCTGCTGGCAAGCTATTCAGCCAATGCCTAGCTGGTCATTTGAGTTTTAGTGGGAGGTACTTGATGGCATGTAGATCATCACCGCGAGCCATGTGGATGTGAAGCAGGAAATCCTCAACCCATACAGCGGGATATGTTGTACCATCATATGATTTTATATTTACGGGTTTGAAACCCTCAGGGAATTCATGATCCATAACTTCATCAGTGAAGCATAGGGGCGTGTGCGGCACCTCTGTGCCAGGCTATATCCCGACACAGTTCATATGAGTCTTGTCTGCTGTATTCAGCCCGGTCGAATTTGCTTTTGGTGTATCCGGCGCGACGATCATCGTCCCGTGTTGGCGCACGTGCCCGTGACCCGTATATTGACCTTGCAAGTTTTGCCTTACTGTCCAATACGTCTTGCAGGTTCCGTGTGTTGCCCCAGTCCTTGGTATTTTTGATTGAGTAGCGGCGGGGTGCAGGCTGAACTTCAGGCTGAAACGCCTCTCTGGCTCGGCCATGCAGTGGCCGGTCAGCCGCATCGTACACTGGTGAATGAGGTTTCAATGCTTCCTCCTCGAGGTGAGGTAGCAACCTGCGTTTTGGGTAACTCTTGGAGGGGCGCTCGAGTTCGTGTTCCTCGGCCGCAAGGACTTCGGTCCATCTGTCTGCTAGCAAGTCTTGATCAGCTTGAAGCTGTTGTTGCTTTTTCTTCAGGCTATTTGATGTGGTCATAAGCCGGCGCTTGAAGCGCTCCTGCTCGACGGGGTCCTCGGGCACGATAAATTCTTCGTCGCCGAGGCTCGCCTCATCTTCGGAGAGAGGCATGTAATTGTCCTCCTCCGGTTCTCCATCTGCTGCCTGCTCTGGAGGGCTGGCTTGTTCGTCCTCCGGCTCTACATCGTGCTGGAGGGGATTGTGGTTGTCTTCGGCACTATCCGGAGTGTTATTATCTCATGTGCCGGTATCACTACTTTTGCTGTGGCGGGACTTAGAGCAGCGCCGCTGACGTCGGTGCTTGGGTTGCTTCTTGGAGGGGTCATCCTCCGTTGTCTCGTCGCCATTGCCTTCTTTAGGGGTGTCCACCATATATATGTTGTATGATGAGGTAGCGGTCCAGCGCCCTGTGGGCGGTGGTTCATGCTTGTCTCCTGCATCATCGTCCATACCGTCGATGTCTTCGGAGTCGAAGTCGAGCATGTCGGTTAAATCATTGACAGTGGCTACTAAGTGGGTGGTGGGTGGGCAGTGAATTTCTTCGTCGTCCGCATCCCATTCTAGCCATACATAGTTTGGCCAAGGTTCTCCTGACAGGGAGAGAGACCTCAATGAATTTAACACATTGCCAAAGGGTGAGTGCTGAAAGATATCCGCGGAGGTGAACTCCATGATCGGCGCCCAGTCGGATTCGACGGGCACGGATGTAAGAGGCTCGGAGTCCGTGGCCGGAGGTGAATCCAGTGGTTCGGCGACACGGCTCTCATAAGGGGTGAAGTCAGTATCCGGCTCTATCGCCACTGAGAGTGCGGCCTCCATGGCGGGGTTTATCCCTCCGCTCTCGGATGGCGCAATTTGCTCTGGATTGACGGCCGAAGTAGTTGCAGATGCGATCTCCCGAACATTGTGGTTGTCTTCGGCACTATCCGGAGTGTTATTGTCTCTTGTGCCGGTATCACTACTTTTGCTGTGGCGGGACTTAGAGCAGCGCCACTGACGTCGGTGCTTGGGTTGCTTCTTGGAGGGGTCATCCTCCGTTGTTTCGTCGTCATTGCCTTCTTTGGGGTGTCCACTATGTATATATCATATGATGAGGTGGCGGTCCAGCGCCATGTGGGTGGTGGTTCCTGTTCATCTCCTGCATTGTCATCCATACCGTCGATGTCTTGGGAGTCGAAGTCGAGCATGTCGGTCAAATCGTCGATAGTGGCTACTAAGTGGGTGGTGGGTGGGCAGCGAATTTCTTCGTCGTCTACATCCCATTCTAGCCGGACATAGTTCGGCCAAGGTTCTCCTGACAAGGAGAGAGACCTTAATGAATTTAGCACATCGCCGAAAGGCGAGTGCTGAAAGATATCCGCGGAGGTGAACTCCATGATCGGTGCCCAGTCAGATTCGATGGGCACGGATGCAGGCGGCTCGGAGTCCGTGGCCGGAGACGAATCCAGTGGTTCGGCGACACGGCTCTCGTAAGGGGTGAATTCAGTATCCGGCTCCATCGCCACTGAGAGTGCGGGGTCTATCCCTTTGTCCTTGGATGGCGCAATTTGCTCCGAATTGAAGGCCGGAGTAGTTGCAGATGCGATCTCCCGAACACTGTCCGATGGCAGAGTTACGTCGTGCTCGTCGTGACTGTGTGGCGCACCTGACACGAGCTCGAATCCATCGAAGATCAAGTCTCCGCAGATGTCGGCAGTGTAGTTTAAGTTTCCGAATCTGACCTGATGGCCAGGGGCGTAGCTCTCGATCTGCTCCAGATGGCCAAGCAAATTGGACCGCAGTGCGAAGCCGCCGAATACAAAGATCTGTCCGAGGAGGAAAACCTCACCCTGGACCGCATCACTACCGATGATCGAAGGAGCCATCAAGCCTTATGGTGACGACACAGTGGAACTCTCAATGAAAGCACCAATGTCGGTGTCAAAACCGGCGGATCTCGGGTAGAGGGACCCGAACTATGCGTCTAAGGCAGATGGTAACAGTAGACAAGGGACACGATGTTTACCCAGGTTCGGGCCCTCTTGATGGAGGTAATACCCTACGTCCTACTTGATTATTCTTGATGATATGAGTATTACAAGAGTTGATCTACCACGAGATCGTAGAGGCTAAACCCTAGAAGCTAGCCTATGGTCTGATTGTATGTTGTCCTACGGACTAAACCCTCCGGTTTATATAGACACCGGAGGGGGCTAGGGTTACACAGAGTCGGTTACAAGGGAGGAGATCTACATATCCGTATTGCCTAGCTTGCCTTCCACGCCAAGGAGAGTCCCATCCGGACACGGGACGAAGTCTTCAATCTTGTATCTTCGTAGTCCAACAGTCCGGCCAAAGGATATAGTCCGGCTGTCCGGAGGCCCCCTAATCCAGGACTCCCTAACACACCTTGCCACACTTTGCCACACCTAACCTTAGACAAGTTTGACCAAGTTAGGTAGGTGTTTGGTTCTAGCCACATCTAAGGCAAGGATTTTTTTATGAGCAGTGAACCCCACATGTCATAGACATAAAAAGTGTGGCAAGATTACCTTAGGCAAGCCAAAGTGTGGCTAGGGCATGTTTGGTTCATGACTAACTTTGCCACAACTAACCTTAGGCAAAGCGTGGCAGCCACAAAAAGTGTGGCTAACAAAATGGCCACCACAAGTGTGGCAAGATTTGGCAAAAAAAATTGAGTCTACGACTTGTGGGCCATATAACTAGAAAAGTGTGGCAAGCCACAAGTGTGGCAATGAACCAAACACATGCCTAAGGTGTTGTGGCATGACTAAGGTTAGGCGTGGCAACCTTAGGCTGAGAACCAAACAGCCCCTGAGCAACTCAACTAAGGCAAGTGTGGCAAGTGTGGCAAAAATCATGTGGCAATATATGGCAAAGATAGTCACAATCCAAACAGCCCCAAAATGGCCACCACAAGTGTGGCAAGATTTGACAAGAAGTTGAGTCTATGACATGTGGACCATGTAGCTAGAAAAGTGTGGCAAGCCACAAGTGTAGCAATGAACCAAACACATGCCTGGTGTGTTTGGTAGGGTGTATGAAGGGTGCATGATCCCAAGAGTTCCCTTCTCGACCCACTTTTGGGTGTTTGGTAGAGTGTATGGAGGGTGCATGAGTCCACACTAGCTTAGCACAAATACACTAGAAGCACGCATGAAGAGAGCATACATGAAGAGGGTGTTGAGTTGAGCATGCATGAAGAGGGAACAACTATGCTGAGACAAAAACGCAACCAAACACACTTGTGGCACGCCTAAGCTTAGGCGTGGCAACCTTAGGCTGCAAACCAAACATCTATACCCCTATATAGTGTGTGAATAACTTTGAAAGTTGTTGGATGAAGCCAATCTGTCAGGTGGTAGGTGCGACATATGCCAACGGGTGGCTTATCTTTGTGGGAACCAGTAAGACGTCGCCGGTGCCTGGAAGCGGGATGAGGCGAAGACATGCACGCCGGCGGATCTTACCCAGCTTCGGGGCTCTCCAAGGAGATAACACCCCTACTGCTGCTCTGCGGGGTCCCCGCATGCTCACTCGATGAATCAAGTAGCTACACAACGCTCCTTGAGCTGTTTTTGGGGGGGAAGGAGGAAGAAAGGGCACGGCTAGCCAGCTTCTTCTCCTTGTATGGTGTCTAGAACTAGCAGGGGGTCCAACCCTTTGCATGGGTGCCCCGGGGGGTTTATATAAGCCTACCTCCCGGGGGTACAATGGTAATCCGGCTGGGCGCGGGGCCCAGCCGTCTGTGACTGTGCTCGCCGGCTCCTGCGCCAGCTGCTGGGGCCCGCCGACTGGTGGGTCCCGCCGGCTGCCAGCTCCTTGGTCAGCAAGCGGGCCCCAATGCCCCGGGCCTGGTCAGCGGCTGGTCACTGTGGCTTCATCTTGTTGACGTGAGCTTCATCGTGGCAAGCGCGGTTACAGTGCCGCCGCCTGTCGGACGATCGCTGTAGCCTTACCACGTCTTGTCTCCTTAATGGGGCGTCTCCTTCGAGGGAGGCGGCGAGCCGGCTGCGGGGAGCCTGCTCCGTCTTGTGCCGGCTGGTTGGAAGCGTGGCCGCCTTCGGCCGTCTCTCTGCGCAAAGGGGCCCACCGCCTGTGGGCCGTGCTGGCGGCCCATCGTGGGTGAGGCCAGGGTCAACATGGCAACAGTGCTGCGCCGGACGGGTCATGCCTACCCCGTACGGCGCACTGTGCCAGGCGTGCCCCGGGATTCGAGGGTGGCAGGCTCTTCTGTAGCCACGCCCCGTCGTACCGCCGTTAGGTGGGTGCAAACTTTGTGGGTACGGTCTTGACTGCTTTGCGGGGAGCCGGCTCGAAGGAGTCGGCCTTCTCACAGTCGGCGTCTTGGAGTCGGCCCTCTCATGAGGGTTAAAGTCGGACCACCTTCCGAAAGCCGGCCTAGATCGCAGCCGGCTAGGGGAAGGCGGCCCTATGTCTTGGATTCTTGAGAACCGGGCTGGCTCGTAGTTTTTGCAGAAGTGCCAGGGGAAGTCGGCTAGGCTACCCATGGCTATTTACTCCGACACAATCCGACGGTACAAAGATGGCAAATCCGAGCACTACTGGCTGTTGGCTATCATCTACATTCCACCAGATTTTGCCACATGTAGAATCTAGAAGACTCCACATGTAGAAGCATAATGCACAAACCACCAGAATCTCATGCGTGCAATGCACGTGTACCTTACTAGTAGTTGGGAGTAGTAGTAAGAAACAAATTCCGGGTTTGGCACGAGCTCATTCTCATATGAGTCAATGACATGCGGACCTTAAATGTGGCTGGCCCACATGTCATTCTCATGGTGGTGGTGTGGTTCGCGATTCACTCGTTCAATATGAACCGGCCAGTGGTGGCGTGGCCGTGGCAAGGGTGCCACAGCTGGGCGTCGGGGCATTACGAGGCGTAGATGGCCACACCGGCGGGTACTACCTATAGTACATAAGTACTCCAGCTGAGGATTGATGCCCGGGACGAAATGTGTAACAGCCGCTGGATGAAAATTCGATGGTGTGGGAGTACGGATCGGAGCACAACAGCGGAGCAGGCAAACCACGTCCAATCGGGTGTGGCTGTAGTAGAAAGTTGATGGTCGCCGCAGTTCAGCTGGCATGCATGTCAAGCACACAAAGGCAGAGGAGCGGTGGGGCCGAGAGGGATGAGGCGCATGTCGGGGGGATGAGGATCCTCTGACGTGAACAATCCTACCATTCTTTCACTGACATGTGGGACCCCCAAGTGTGGGTCCCACCTATCAGCAAAGGAAAGGTAGGGTAAGGCAGTGATAGCCACCTCAGAGGATCCATGTCCACGTCGGGGGACGTCGTGCTTACAGGTAGGGTTGGAGCGGCGTCGTGGGAATCGCGTGTGGGTGTGGCAGTGGTACAGACAAGAAACGTGATGGTCGCCGTGGTTCAACTTCCATGGACAAGTTGTCATGTCTGCTGACACATGTATATCAAAACTAGAGTGTTTATATCTCAAGCACGTGAACAAGTATTATTCTACTACTTTGGATCCATTGCAACGCACGGGCTAGCACATTGGTAGTAGTAGTGTCTATCTCTATCTCTAGAGGCCTTCCCTCGTCCATCCTTTTCTCTCACAAGATAAACTACTCATACAAATGCATCTTGATGTTCCGTGGAACGCCCGAGGATGTTTCCTTGGGGGTATCTCCAGCGCAGCTTGGCCGTAGTTGCAAGCTGACGCCCCTTGAGATGCCGACGTTGAGGGGCACTCGGATTTCCTCCGATGAGCAGGTAAGATGAGTTTGATCATGTAGTAAATGCATTCTAAAGACTACTTCCGTGTCCATTTCCTAATTCTCTCCCTGCCCACTATTTCACAGGTTAGGCTCGGTGCGAGTGGAGATTGGCTTGCATATGTATGGGAGGGTACCAACATCGATTTACACAACATTTACAACGGTGACACCGTTCCCGTAGAACCTTTGTCCAACATTGGGATTAGCCATGCAACGGGCCACCGCATGAATTGGTATGATAGAACCATGGTGAGATTGAATAAGATAGCACGAACCTTGCACATGGCGGTCAAAGGTGGACCATGTTGTCTGCGGCCGATTTGTTGTCATATGAGTACGAAGACGCTGTGCTCCTTTCTAACCGCATCTTCACGGTGACAAACCAGGGGACTTGTTTCGTATGGGACACATCCTACGATATACTCCCTCTCTCATAGTTTATTTGTTTTGAATCTTTTCATTTTATAAGTTTCAAATTCAAATTCAGAGCTCCCCATCACATGTTGAGATTACAATGTCCATTAAATTGTTGCGTGCATGTATAGTAAAGAAACAAATCTCGAGTTTGCCATGAGTTCGTGTAGCGGTAGCACCAGCCTGGCGCAGGAGTTACATTTCCCTCTCAGGGCCCTCGGGACTGAGCTTCAGTGCCTTACTACACCTGCCTTTGAGTCAATAACATGTGGACCCGATAGGTGGCTGGTCCACATGTAATGCTCCCGAAGGCAGAGGGGCAGTGGGGCCGAGAGGGGTGAGCCGCAGGTCGGGGGACGTGTGGTGTCATGGGTTCATGCGGCGTCGTGGGAATCGCTTGTGGCTATGGTAGAAACTTGATGCTCGCCGCATTTAAGGTGGCCCACATGTCATGCACACAAAGGCAGAGGGGCGGTGCGGCCGAGAGGGGTGAGGCGCACGTCGGGGGACGTGGTGCCGTGGGTTGGAGCGGCATCGTGGGAATCGCGAGTGGCAGTGGATGAAACGTGATGGTCGCCGTAGTTGAACTTCCATGGACAAGCTGTCATGTCTACGGACACATGCATTGCGTACTGATCACTGGAAGGAGTAGTGGAGAAAGCTAGGCGGATAAATAGTTCCTTACAATCAAGCGGACCCACGCTACTAGTACTTGTTCCAAAGACATGCACACCATCGAAATAGTCCATCTATATCAATATACACCGAGAGGGAATAATTTTTTGTACAAGAGAGGAAATAGTTCATCCATCCATAATGCCCTGCTGCTGGTGCAGCCTTATCTTCTTGTTGTTGTTGTTGTTCTCATTTTCTGTGGGAGACGGCTTCGCAACAAGCTCTTTGGACCTTGTAGCTATCTCAAAACTCACACGGGCATCGAGGGCATCATATTTTATCAGCTCGTACGTCAAGGGATAATTCTCCCATCCAGACGACCTAATGCCACCGTCTCGTCACCCTTCTGAAGATTCATACCGAGCACAAAATTTGCTACGTCGAATAGGGATGGTGTCTGTTTATCACAATCTTCTACAGGAATTTTGATTCTGGTTTATAGGTCAGCGATGCTTTTCAAATCAAGGTTGTACGGCTCCAGCTTCTGTTTGTCCCCTTCGATGGCTGCCCCACATAAGTATATGTCCTCCCGAGACAAGAAATCGTGAAGCTCACCTGGTATGGAGGGTGCATGTATGATGTGGTACCAAAACCTCATCTTCAAGGCACAGCTGAAGGACAACGGCGTGTTGGATCTTCCCAGTGGCACGCTTCGTGTACTCTGCGTCGAGACTGATGACCCTCGTCTCTACCTTTTCGAGGGAGTTGGATACATTGTTGATCCACTTCCGGACAACCCTTGGGTGGACGGTGACGGTGGCAACTATGCTCAACGAGCCTTCGATGAGGACATGTTGGACGCTGAAAACCTGCATCTCAATCTCTTTCGCCATTTGGAACCGCTGGAATGGAGGGCTATGGTCTGGAGAATTAGGATTAGATGGCTAGTCTAACTGAAGTAGTAGATGATTATTTATAGAGGTTAAAACAATGTGAACGCAGTGGGGTTTGGATGCAAATGAAGACGAAGGGGAGGTGAAGAAGCTGAGGAAAATCGGCTTCCGATGGAGAAGTAAATGGGAGAAGTGGCGTGCAGGCAGTTGATTAGACGGCTAGGTAGACTAAACGAAAAGGCTATGCGAGGAGTCGTACCTGTTCGTTTACCTGCCCATCCTTCCTGATAGGTGGTACCTATGCAAACAAATAAAAATGTGTCATAGCTGGTTCAGATGGATATTGGCGCGTGCATGGGAGACACAACATTCTCTGGTTAAGGAATACACGGTTATCCTCATCAAAAAAGAAAAGGCCCATCTTCGTGCTTCCGCATGCACGAGAATTTGGTTCTGCTCGCAATATGGATGATACCTGGAGGATGAAGTGAACAGGCATGCTAGCACGGGAGACCTATTTCCGCTATACAGTACTGGAGTACTCATGTTCCTACTACTCCTACTACTACTACAACTGTGGTACACTTGATGGTCAAAATACTATTCATCTGGTCCTCACAGTGAAGTGACAACACCCTGCGCCTGACACTAGTCCAGGCGGCGTGTTCGGGTTACCAAAGTCAGCCTCACCCTATGCACTGTGCAGTCTGTCACCGTCGCTGTACAGCACATTAGCATGCCTCGCCTCGTCTCCCTCTCCCCTCCCATAGCACCACTCCATCGGACATTCCACTCCATCTCCATCTCCGTCTCCATCTCACTGTGCCCCTGTGCACCGTCGCCTCGCTCGCACCGACAACCTTCTCCCCCGTAAATCAAGCCCCCCCCCAAACCCCCACCTTCCAAACTCCACCATGGCCGAACGCGAACCGCGCAGCATCCATATGAGCCGCGATTGGAGCAGTCTTCCCAGTGACATCCTCGACCTCTGTTGTTCGTGTATGGATATGTTGAGCACCCTGCGGCTGGCTGCATGCTCGAGGGACATGCACATGGCCATCATCGAAGCGAGGCCTAAGCTTTTTAAGACACCCTACTTGCTGCTATCTGGTCTTGCGAGATTGGTTCACCATGATACGGATGCGTACATGATGCCCCTCGACTTCAATCCGATCTCCATTAGCCGAAACTTCTTTGCAGGTATGTAGTGGGTCGCCGTACATCATTTCCCTCGACTTCGATCCGATCACCATCGCCCGAAACTTCTTGGCAGGTATGTACTAGGTCGGCATGAACTCCCACTGGATGGCTGCCTTCAGAGAAGGGGAAGATGGTAAAAAGTTGGTTCTTGTGAACTTCCAGACCTCCCATGAGATTATCCTTCCTCCGTTGGATTATATAGAGTTTTACCATCGCAGTCCAAGTCATCTATATTACCACGTCAGTGGCACGGACCTTGTTTTGCAGAAGATTGTAATTTGCGAAGTGCCCACACGACATGCGAATTACGCAGACTTCAAGCTAATTTCCTTGTTCGACCATGGACTCGCCTATCTTTACGCCGGTGCCTTCTTTAGCTGGAGACAACTCAGCTCGTAGTGGATCATTGTCAAAGCTGATACACACTTTTGTGATGCTATTGAACACAATGGCATCATCTACGTGATCGACAAAGCAGATGGCACCACGTATTGCTGGGACGGCACGTGTAAGTTGTTTCTGTCTCATGTTAATGATGACGCCATGACACTGTTTCAACTTTTTGTGGTGATTTGCATATCCCTGTTTGAGCAGAATTTGAGTAGAACTATGGCAATGTATTAGAGATGCCGTAAATCAGCTATATTTGGAATGAGTTAATTCATGCGATTGTGACCATGTCATTACAGCCAATTTGTATCCCTAAATAATCAAACGGTTAGGAATATATGGATATTCTCCTTATTTTATAGTAATCTATATACTACTACTAAATATGAGTGTGTATCAATGGCCATGTTAGTTTCCTCATTTTCATGATGTAGAAACATGCACCACACTGTTGGTTTCATCTAACCACACATTAGGGAAGTAAATGTGCATATGGAGAACTCTATATTTGGAAGTAGTGAAATCATGTAATGCTTACCATGTGTACATACCTATATTCGCCCTTCAGTAATCAATGGCTAGAATAATATCCTCACAAAAAATTTGCCCACAGAACACGAGTATATAATAATGCATGGTCTGTTAGTTACCTTGAAGAATTTGTTTGTGAGGACAGAACATGATTACATAACATGCATGACATGGTAGTTTCCTGTGAAGAATCGATTGCGAAAAAACATGAGTATAACCATGCATGGCACTTCTATATTTTCGAATCCAGTATACATTTCCATGTATTTTCCTCCTAGTTCCAACAGGGACATATCAATGATGTTTCTTGCATTATCCTACTCATAATCCGAACAATGTTGATCTTACATTAAGAATGCCTGTCCTTTTTGATATGATGCAGTGTCCCTACAGTTACTGCCCTTTGTAATCACACCATCTTTGCCAAAAACAGGGAAGCACAACTAGTTCCTTTCTCGATCAGACAATGACAAAAGACTGATGATCATTCAGACACATGAGCCGAAAAAGTTATATTGCAAAAACCCCACTGTATACAAGCACTATGAAATACGTGAGTATCCGGATAGTGGTTGTTACGTCTATGTGCAAGATACCGGCTTGTTGGGGCCTTCAGGATTTTTTAGTTGGAGGCGGGTAAACAGCCTTGGTTCACACTCTCTGTTTCTCGGACTCAATTATCCGATTAACCAGGAGCACCATTGGCAAGGACCTTGATGGCAGAGAAGCTCTGTTTGCTATGGAAAATTGTGTCTACACGGCGAGCCCTAGGAGTTCGGGAGCAAACTCCCTTGATTGTCAATGATACAGCCTGCAGCCAAAAGAAGGTGAGAATGACAAAGGCATCCGGATTAACTTTGATCCTTGGATGTCTCAATTACGACATGCAGTGATGTGGTTCAAGCCTTCAGGTTGATAGGTAATTGGGTTGTTGCGTCAAAAGGGTGGATTACTGGTGTCTCCGGATCATTGGTCGCTGAAGCGGGGCTGCAAATTATGATGGTGTTGGATCATCTCTTCGAATGACTTTGTTGTCTTTGCTGCTTGTTCTGGATGGGTAGTCCTTTCTTTTGTTATGCATATTCCTTGTCATTTGGTCATCCTCATCTATGTCACTCTTACTATGTAATAGTTGCCTCTGTTTAGAATGTCATTCTTGTCTGGATCACGAGAGTCTGAGCGCTGCAGATGGGTGCATTTTGGTGGTGTAGCAAGACTTCTTATGAACTATCATGTCTTGCTGTTTATGTCAGTAGTAGTCACTAGTCAATGTTTGAATGTTGTATATATCGTTGTTTCGAACTGTTTATTGTCTCGAACTACTGGTGGGCTAAATGAGGGCATCACCATTCTCTAGTGTTCAGAGCGTATCTCCTTTTTTCAAGTTATATAATTTGATCTCAGTGTCTTTTCGATGATGTACACTTGTTTGGGCCAGTGAGGTGTCGTTGAATATGGGCTGAGTAGTAACGCAATGCCAAACAGGTCAATTATGACTCTCAGGCCGGGCTCTCAAAATATCCTAAAAAAAGGTCGGGCTCTCCAAAAAAGAAAGAATAAGGACTCTTAGGACGACATGTGGGCGCCACCGGTGTTTTCGTGCGCTTGCGCGCCGAGAGCATATTGGCGCGTGTTCGAAATTCATGCTACCTTTTCATCCCCAATCTCCTGCCCCTCCCCCGCCTCTGGAATCTCAATTCCTACTCTAGTTCCCCCAAATCCCCCTCTTGTACTCCCTATACTCAAGCACACTATCATGTTGCCAGTCAACGCGGATCTCCAAGCCGGAGATCCTCAGGTCCGTCCTGCCTTCGGTCGCTGCGTGCTATCGCTCAACAGTGGCATGGCGGCGCTTGACAACCAGTTTGCCGGCAAAGTGCTGATGGTAACCATCAACGGCGACCGGCCTCCCGTCTCGCTGGACGACCTTGTCAAAGCTCTTGGCATTGCGCATGGCATCCAAATAAGTGACTTGCTCGTCGAAGTCTGTCCTCCACCGGCTGATTTCTTTGTCAGGTTCCGGACAACTTTCGACTACAGTCGTGTGTTCGAATCTTCCTGGCGTTTGTTCTGCGATGGCGCGCTGGTGAGCTTTGATCGGTGGCACCCAGGATGGGGCTCGGTGCCCTCTGAGCTTGAGTTTTTAACAAAGCTTACCTTCCATGGCATGCCTCGACATGCTTGGAACAGCGAGTGCATGAATGAGCTTATCAACGACCTTGGAGGTGAGATCGTAAGTATATTTGTTCCTCCAGACAGCTGGGCTCTGACGGTTATGGCATGGATGAAGAAGTTGTCCACCATACCGAAGGTGATTGGTGTTGAGATACCGGTGCAGGAACCGGGGTTGTACTATTCGTCTCCACCAAGGCCGATGCGGACCACGTTAGGGATGTACCTGCATCGAGTGTCCGTGCATGTCGGAGAAATGGTCAATCCATCAATCGAAGCCCTGCCGTCGCCGCTGGTGCTAAGGTCCATCGACGACATCCATTACAGGAGTCAACGTCAGACTTTCCCTGTGTTGCTCGAAACGATGGATGGCACAGGGCCTACTCCATCGCACGGCGGAGGCCACTGCTTCTTTGGGAGAAGAGGCAGGGCTGGCTGCCTCGACGTGCTCTAATTTGAGGTAACAACTGAATCTTGTCAGATACTAGTTAAATCCGAGCTATGGGTGTGAAGCACTGATGTGCCAGTACATTTGATTGTGACATGTTCTAATTTTGTACCTGAACTTTTTTTAGAAAGGGTTGTACGTCAACTTAATGTGCTAGCAGAACTTATTGTGTTGTCTGTCTGTTTTCTTTGCACAACATTCAAGATATTTCCCCGTCATTGATAAAGACGATGAACCGTTATGTACGAGTTCGTTGGTTTCAACATAGCCCTACCCTTAGCGATCCACTGCTTCCATCCTGATTGTGCCGCCTGCGTGAAATTTTTGTATGCAAGTTCAGTGTGCTATGATGTTCTATATGATTGTGTCAACTATATAAGTTTTTACTGAGCATTAGCAATGCATATGGCTGAAAGATGTATTTACAAGCATCGACTGATGGGTCTCTCTCTCTCTCTATCTCACACACACACACAAACACACACACACAAGTGGGACCCGTTGAATTATTTCTTTGCTCGTGACAGCTTTTAATTAGGTTTCACTGTAATCTAACCTTTTTCTTAAGTTATTAATTGAGCTCAGTGACTTCAAAAAGTTGTACAGAAGCCTTGTTTGGGCCTTTCCGGTGTCTCTGAATGTGAGCTGGGTAGCCATGTTAGGTTGTACTGTACTACACAGGCCTTTTTTCAACATCAGCAATGCAACTGGGCCGACAGTTGTACACAATATCCGGGTCAACTTCTCCGCCCCGCTGGGCTGCAAACTTTCCTAGGAGGTATGCATTAGGCTTAACAAAAAAATGGACTTTAATAAATAATAAATGGGATGTAATTATAATAACTGGGCGGCAACTATAAAAAAATGCACCAAACGCGTAATTAGTTTAAAATATATATTACTTTTGGAATTTGAAATTTTTAATTTCATTACTTGTTGCGCGCGCAATATTTCGTTGGATTTTAACGTAATACAACTTTATTTTGAAATTAAATTTAATCTAACTAGAAATCTCGGATAAAAATATTTCAGATCCCATAAAAATGTGAGAATTTTTTTTGAATTCTGTTGAGCGGTTGGTTGAAATTATTAATCTTTTTTTGAGGAATGGTTGAAATTATTAATCGTTGTCCTAGCTAGAAAATGGGTTGTACTTTTAACAAACTGTAAATGGGCTGTAGTAAATTCCATTAGAATTAAAAAATGGGTTGTACATTCTTACAAATCGCAAATGGGCTATATGTTCTCTGTCACACATTTGTGGGCCTTCTAAGTTGATGCGTCCCCTAAAAAAACTAAGTTGACGCGTATGCAAGGCTTTGTCAACAACACACAGTTCTGGCAGCTGTGGCCGTTAGATGTCCATCCAACGGATGTCGTGCTTCTTCTTCAATCTCGGATATTCTTGCTTCAGCCGCCCAAAAAATGATTCCTCCCCCTGACATCTGGGGCGCACCATTTCGGAGGATGACCTGTGGGCCTACTAAGTTGACGCGTACCAAGGGCTTTGTCAACTTAGTCAATATAAACGATTCTAGCTGTAGTGACCGTACGATGTCCATCCAACGGCTGTAATGCTTCTTCAACCTCTGGTCTTCTTGCTCCACCCGCCCAAAGCAGCGCCGGTCGTGCCGCGTGCTCCTGCCTCCTGTGGCCGGCTGTGGTGCCGCGGAGGCCTCACCGCCCCCTACTACTACCACCGCTGGCCAGGCCATCCCTCCACTCACCCACACCCCCTGTTATTCTGCGACGACGGCAGCCTCACACCGCAGCCGAACCAGTGAACCCTCATACTCCTCTCCGCGTGGGCTTCCACTGCCGCGTCTTCCCCGGCTCCGCGTCGTCCCCTTCCTAGACTCTGTCATCGTCCACCGCCCTGGTGCTCTCGGCGCGGCGTGGTCAACATGGTCAAGGAACGACTTCCATTGGAATAGTACTATACATGGAGAGGCTGACAGTTGGGTCCACGGCGGTCGCAAGGAAGTGCCTCCTTATTACATGCAAAATAATTATTCCTCCACCTGACAGCAGGGACCCATCGGACGGGCCACCGTATTTCGTGAAAAAAATGTTTCCCCCCTGACTGCTGGGACCCACCAGCTACATCTTCGTACGCAAGGAAGTGCCTCCTTATACGCACAAAAAAATGAATACTCCCCCTGCTAGCTGGGACCCAGTATAGTGGGAGGCTGACTTGTGGGCCTACTATGTTGACGGGGACGGAGGGCTTTGTCAACTTAGTCAATATGCACGATTCTAGCTCCAGTGACCGTACGATGTCCATCCAACGGCCGTAGTGCTTCTTCAACCTCTGGTCTTCTTGCTCCAGCCGCCCAAACCAGCGTCGGTCGTGCCTCGTGCTCCTGCCTCCCATGGCAGGCTGCGATGCGGCAGAGGCCTCACCACCCCCTACTACTCCGACCGTTGGCCAGGCCATCCCTCTACTCACCCACACCCCTTGTTATTTTGCGGCGACAGCAGCCTCACACCGCACTGAACCAGTGAACCCTCATACTCCTCTACACGTGGGCATCCACTGTCGCGTCTTCCCCGACTCCGCGTCGTCCCCTTCCTAGGCCTCATCGTCGTCCACCACCTTGGTGCTCTCGGCGCGGCGTGATCAAGAAACGGCTTCCATCGGACGTGGACTATACGTGGAGAGACTGATAGCTGGTTCCACGGCCGCAGCAAGGAAGTGCCTCCTTATTACGCGGAAAATAATTATTCCTGCACCTGACAGCGGGGACCCACCGGACGGGCCACCGTATTTCGTGAAAAAAAACGTTCCCCCCTGACTGCTGGGACCCACCAGCTACATCTTCGCACGCAAGGAAGTGCATCCGGGCAAAAGAACGATTCGCCCCCTGACTGCTGGGACCCACCAGCTATATCTTCGCACGCAAGGAAGTGCCTGACAGTTGGGACCCACCTGATCGAAGCGTACGTAGCATTGTCATTCTGGTCGCGAACGTGTACGTACATACTGGTCGATGTAGAGCGTGCACGTGTCGTAGTAGAGGCGCGCATGTAGCATGTACACGTACGTACAGCTGCCAGTGTGCAAGAAAGAAAATAGGCCACGTACGTACTCCCTCCGTTTTTATTTAGTCCGCATATTAGTTTTGGTCAAAGTCAAGCTTTATTAACTTTGACCAAGTTTATAAACAAAAATATTAATATTTACAATAATAAATTAATAGCATTAGATTTATTATTCAATATACTTTCACATCGTATAGATTTGTTATAGTAAATGCTTATATTCTTTTATATAAACTTGGTCAAACTTTATGAAGTTTGACTTCAGTCAACTCTAATATGCGGAGTAAATAAAAATGGAGGGAGTACATACGGGGGGTCCCACACGCCTACTCGCGCATACGTACGGCCAGGGCTCGTGTACATGGCTGGAGCGGAATGGAGAAACTGCGTCATCGTCATATTCATGGGGAGCCAACCGGCTGGGTCAGAACGAAATGTGTCGTCGTGTTCATCGGGAGGGCTTGAACGGAACAGCCGATGGAAATGAGGCCTGGCGTACCGCACAACGGACGAAACGGCCTTGTGTTCGACCGACCACGTTTGAAATGGGATCCTGTTCATCGGGAGGGGTCTGGCGTACCATAAAACAGAGGAAACGGACCTCCTATGGTCGAAACAGGGGTCCTGTTCATCGGGAGGGGTGTGGCATACCGCAAAACGGAGGAAACAGACTTGTGTTGGAGCGCTACGGTCGAAACGGGGGTCCTGTTCATCGGGAGGGGTGTGGCGTACCGCAAAACGGGACTCCACGGGATACTGTTCATCTCCACTGTCGACCCCCTTCAGCCTCCACGGGTTACTGTTCATCCACCGTCGACCTCCTCCAACCTCCACCTACGACTGTTCATCCACGGGCTCCTGTTCATCCAGCCTCCACCACGCGCTACTCCACCGGCTACTGTTTAACCAGCCCTCTCCACGGGCTCCTGTTCAACCACCCCTCCACGGGCTACTGTTCAACCACCCCTCCACCGTCTACTGTTCATCCAGCCCTCCACGGGGTGGTCCTGTTCATCCAGCCCTCCACGGGGTCCTGTTCATCCAGCCCCAACCGGCTCGATCGATCAGGGTCATGTTCATCCAGAGGCAACACCACGGGATCCTGTTCATCTACCCCCACCGGGAACTGTTCATCCAAACCCCCCCAGCAACGCTCACTGTTCATCTAGAGGCAGCATCGATCGGCTTTAGTTAGCAACAGTAGCGAAGGAATCGCTCGATCGGGTTCAGTTAATAGCCATCGATCGATCGCTCGGGTTCAGTAACGCGTAGCCTGCAGTGCAATTGCTCGGGTTCAGTAGGCGAACGCCTCGCTCGGGTTCAGTTAGAGCCCAATGCATCACACCCACACACGTGTGTGTACGAGAGAAACGTGCATCGCTCGGCCCCGACCACCCACCGTAACCGGGAACACCCCGATATTTTCCTCGCCCTCGCTTCTACCACAGTTTTTCCGTCATGGGCGGCCCAAAGAATGTCATGCAGCTGCGTCTCCGACCCGTCCAGGATGAAAAGCCCATTTTCTATCATGATTTTTTGTCATAGAAGTAGGAGCCCACCACATCTATGATGATACCGGGTTTTTCACAATTATCGTCATAGAAGTGTCATAAGTATGACAGAAAAAAATTCGTTCGGCCCAAAGTGTCACGGATGTGTCTTTTTTGTAGTGGTGGTCTCAACCTGCCCTGTCACTCTGCCACAAAGATCCACTCAGAGGGCCGTCAGGAAACATGTCCTTACAGCCCATAATCTGTGAATCACTCGCGGGTACTGTACGAGCCGACCCAACTTTAGTCACCACATTGTATCATGTGTAGTATGTATACTATATATATACTCGTGATCACAGCCCAATAGTATAGCATGGCAGACGGACAAGAATGTAGAACCACTTATGATAAACTAGCATCTTATACTAAGCATTTAGGATTGCAGGTAAAGGTATCAACATTAGTAGCAAAGACAGGCTATGAAGCAATATAGGATAATACTGGAAGATTGTAACACTACTCTAATGCAAGCAGTAGAAAGAAGGAGTAGGCAGTATCGGGATGATCAAGGAGGTTTTGCTTGCCTGGAAGCTCTGCGGAGAAGGACGGGTCGTCGGGAGCGTAGTCGACGACAGGAGCAGCGGTGTCGATCTCGAAGTCTAACAGAGAGAAGAGGAGGAAGAAACAATAAATACAATGCAAACAGACGCATGACAAGGGAAATAGTGGTGCTAGGTGTGACCTAACGCAGTACTAGGTGATACCGGCGAAGGAGGGAAACATCCAAGAAAGTATTCCCGGAGTTTGGCATTTTCGGACAAATGGAACGAAGGGGGACGGTTCCATGTTCGCTATGCCAGGGGCACGTGACATATGAATGAGGTGCATATTCGGAATCATCATATTTTTCTGATCATTTTTCATATATATAAATTATTTTCATCGGAGTTGTGGTTTTTTTTTTCTATGATTTATCGAAGTTTGTTGCATTTTCTGAAATTTCTGGAATTGAATTAAATTCAAAATAAAAACAGAACACTTTTATCACCTAGTACTACTCTAGCCAGAGTCTATTACATGTGGGTCCAGGGGTCCAGTCAGCAGGCTAGTCAAACTGTTGACCAGTCAGAGTTGACTGGTCAACATGGTCAAGGGGACCCACCTGCCATTGGCACATGTGTTGGTCTTATTTATTAAATTAGTCCAATTAGAGGTGGGGGCTCCATTGGCATTGGCTAATTGCGCTAAAAGTAATCACCACTTAAACTAATCACATCCGGGCCCGCATTTCACCTGCTCTAGGGGTTAAATAGGGAGGGATTAGAGGGTGATTAATAGCCACAATTAATCTGATGGCAGGCCCAGGTGGCAGCGGCACAGCCAGCCTCCAAGGGTTGTGCCCATGCACGCGCACACGGTAGGGGCGAGGCCATGGTCGGCGGGCGGAGGCGAGCCTAGGGGCGGCGCGAGCCAAGCGACTATGGAGCAGGCGGGGGCCGCGGTAGTAGGGGACCGTGGCAAAGCGACAAGAGTGGCGGGTGGCGGCCATAGTGGGCGGGAGCAGCAGCAACCATCGCAAGTGGGCGCGCATGCGGGCGGCATAGGCCACGACAGGCAGCGGCGGACAGAGGCGCAACGGCCGGCAGCAGCGGGCGGAGGCGGAGCAACGGGGCAGCAGAGATGCGCAGTGCGGGCACTCACGGTGAGCGGCGAGCAGCCTGGCTGAGCAAGGAGAGAAGGGCATGGCATGGGCGCACCGGGGAGGAGGGGACGCGGCAGGGGCGCGACGTCTGTGGTCGGGCGCGTGGTCATGGGCATCAGCAGCATGCGGCAACAAAAGCAACATGGGCAGCAGCGAGCGTGGGTCGACGTAGTGGGTCACGGCCGGATGCGGCTAGGGCTCGCGGGCACGGACAGTGAGTAGGGGGCGGCGATCGCGGGCGCGACCTCGAAGGGATGCGAGGAGGGTGGCTACGGGGACTCGGGAGAGAGAGGGGAAGGGGAGAAGGGCTCACAGCGGATGCAGAGCACGAGACGACGAGGTCGGGGACGCAGTGAGGGCGGGAAATCGACGACGACGCCACGGCGGCCGCAGCGGGGGGGAGAAGGTCGATGGTGGCATTGTGGTGCAACCTCGGTTGGCCTGACGCTCGCGGTCGACGCAGACGACGGCGAGGTTCCTCCTGGACAACGGCAGACGACGAGGGAGGCCGGTGGGCACGCCGACGAAGGTGGTGCCATGAAGGTGGCTCGGTAGCGCCTTGCGAGGAAGAAAGCGGCGCAGGGAGGAAGATCATAGAGGGCTAGGGTTGTCTAGGTCGTCGGGGAGGGCCTTAATCCTCTTGGGACACCGATGATTGAACGACGTGAGGGGGGTCGGGCGCGTGGACGGCGCGCACGCGCGCACAGCAAAAAGGCGTGGGGTGTTGGGCCAAGCTACTATGATGTGCACTGTGGCAGTGGGCTACAAGTGCACAATGCCTTTTCCTTTTACCTTTTCTTTTTATTTGTTTTTCTTTTCTCTCCTATTTTCCATTTAGTTCATGCACTAAGTGACTTTTGCAAAAAGTACTATTGGCCAGAATAAATACTAGGCAAATTCTAGTACTGCCACAAAAAGTTTGGAGTCTATTTGAATTTATTCAAATTATGTTTGCATTTAAATGATTGAAATAAGTTCTATTGGGACACTGTTTGATTTTTTAGGGGAATTTCTGGAGTTTCAAATAATGTTGGGCTCAACATGAAAATGATCAGGGGAATTTATAGAATATTGTGAACATTTTAGTTTTACTCTTTTAAGAAATAATTTATCTGTCTTTATTTAAAAATTGAAATTGGCTTTGATTTTTATCAGGTGGGAATTTGGCTTAGTTAACTTGATGACATGGCACCATTAGAGGGAGATTACTGTAGCTTGACACTGGGGTGTTACAACCGCCATTTCCATCTCCATAGCCACCATCACCACCATAGTTCTTCCAGTAGACCATACTTGTAATCGTGCATCGAACACGACATTCATTGTAAGACATATTACCAATCAATCAATCTCCATGATGTGTTCTTCAGTCTGTTCTTCGTGTGATCTGATCTTCATGTATGAGTAGTTCGGTGAGGTGTGGGTTGAGGCAAGAGCCTTGCAACCCTCTATATTTGTTGTGGGGATCAATGGAAGTGCTTTGTATTAATGTCCCATATGTGAGAAATAAAATTGTTTTGTAGATGTCTCTTCTCGTATGCGTTCTTCATCCCTGCGGGTACCCAGGATCATGAAGAGCGAGCCATGGAGAGGCTAAGTGCAGGGAGACCGTGAAGTGTTATTCTGAACACCAGTGACAGAAGGGTTTAGTACGGTAACACGGATCCTATATCTGGGGATTCAAGAGGTGTAGTCATTAAACGCCCAAAGCTCTTCTCTGATTATTGCAATCCTAATTATTGAGGCAACCCGCGAGACGAATAGGGCCTTTGGTTGGACAACCGATTCTTGATGCAAGACGTGTGCGGTCAAGATGCAATTTGGACACATCCCCACTTCGGTTCATAACAAGCACATCTCGATGGGTGATTTCCAGATGCACAAATTAAGATCACATTTTGTCCCAGCACAAATACATGGTTGTAAGCATTAAGACCTCATACCCATACTTATTTTTATTATATGTGTTCAACTTAAGGTTGTTTGATCATGATCTAGTCAAAATATGGAATTGTTTCTGAAGGAAATATGCCCTAGAGGCAATAATAAAGTTATTATTTATTTCCTTATTTAATGATAAATATTTATTATTCATGCTAGAATTGTATTAACCGGAAACATAATACATGTGTGAATACATAGACAAACAGAGTGTCACTAGTATGCCTCTACTTGAATAGCTCGTTGATCAAAGATGGTTAAGTTTCCTAACCATATACATGAGTTGTCATTTGATTAATGGGATCACATCATTAGGAGAATGATGTGATTGACTTGACCCATTCCGTTAGCTTAGCACTTGATCGTTTAGTTTGTTGCTATTGCTTTCTTCATGACTTATACATGTTCCTATGACTATGAGATTATGCAACTCCCGTTTACCGGAGGAAAACTTTGTGTGCTACAAAACGTCACAACGTAACTGGGTGATTATAAAGGTGCTCTACAGGTGTCTCCGAAGGTACTTGTTAGGTTGGCGTATTTCGAGATTAGGATTTGTCACTCCGATTGTTGGAGAAGTATCCCTGGGCCCACTCGGTAATGCACATCACTATAAGCCTTGCAAGCATTGCAACTAATGAGTTAGTTGTGGGATGATGTATTACGGAATGAGTAAAGAGACTTGCCGGTAACGAGATTGAACTAGGTATTGAGATACCAACGATCGAATCTCGGGCAAGTAACATACCAATGACAAAGGGAACAACGTATGTTGTTATGCGGTCTGACCGATAAAGATCTTCGTAGAATATGTAGGAGCCAATATGGGCATCCAGGTCCCGCTATTGGTTATTGACCAGAGAGGTGTCTCGGTCATGTCTACATAGTTCTCGAACCCGTAGGGTCCGCACGCTTAACGTTCGTTGATGATATAGTACAATGAGTTATATATGTTGGTGACCGAATGTTGTTCGGAGTTCCGGATAAGATCACGGACATGACAAGGAACTCCGGAATGGTCCAGAGATAAATATTGATATATGGGATAATAGTATTTGGACTCCGGAAGGGTTCCGGAATTCACCAGAAGGGGTTTCGGATGTTTCCCGAAATGTTTGGGCACGAGAACACTTTATCTGGGCCAAAGGGGAAAGCCCACGAGGCTTTTGGAAAGTGCAAAAGGAAGTTTTGCGGAGTCCAGGGGCCAGACGCCAGGGTCCCTGGCGTCTGGGTCCAGATGCCGGGAACCCTGGCGTCTGGCCCTGGAGTCCGAGAAGGACTCTTGCTTATCGGGTGAAACCGACTTTGTGGAGGCTTTTACTCCAAGTTTCGACCCCAAGGCTCAACATATAAATAGAGGGGTAGGGCTAGCACCCAAGATAGATCAATAAACACCAAGCCGTGTCCCGGCAACCCCGTCCCCTCTAGTTTATCCTCCGTCATAGTTTTCGTAGTGCTTAGGCGAAGCCCTGCGGAGATTGTTCTTCACCAACACCGTCACCACACCATCGTGCTGCCAGAACTCAACTACTACTTTGCCCCTCTTGCTGTATCGAGAAGGTGAGGACGTCACCGAGCTGAATGTGTGCAGAACTCGGAGGTGCCGTGCTTTCGGTACTTGGATCGGTCGGATCGTGAAGACGTACGACTACATCAACCGCATTGATATAATGCTTCTGCGAACGGTCTACGAGGGTACGTAGACAACACTCTCCCCTCTCGTTGCTATGCATCACCATGATCCTGCGTGTGCGTAGGATTTTTTTTTGAAATTACTACGTTCCCCAACAGCGGCATCCGAGCCAGGTTTTATGCGTTGATGTAATATGCACGAGTAGAACACAAGTGAGTCGTGGGCGATATAAGTCATACTGCTTACCAGCATGTCACACTTTGGTTCGGCGGTATAGTTGGATGAAGCGGCCCGGGCCGACATTACGCGTACTCTTACGCGAGACTGGTTTTACCGTCGTGCTATGCACACAGGTGACTAGTAGGTGTCAGTTTCTCCAACTTTAGTTGAACCGAGTGTGGCTACGCCCAGTCCTTGAGAAGGTTAAAACAGCACTAACTTGACAAACTATCGTTGTGGTTTTGATGCGTAGGTAAGAACGGTTCTTGCTCAGCCCGTAGCAGCCATGTAAAACTTGCAACAACAAAGTAGAGGACGTCTAACTTGTTTTTGCAGGGCATGTTGTGATGTGATATGGTCAAGGAATGATGCTAAATTTTATTGTATGAGATCATGTTTTGTAACCGAGTTATCGGCAACTGGCAGGAGTCATATGGTTGTCGCTTTATTGTATGCAATGCAAACGCCCTCTAATGCTTTACTTTATCACTAAGCGGAGGCGATAGTCGTAGAAGCATAAGTTGGCGGGACGACAACGATGCTACGATGGAGATCAAGGTGTCGCACTGGTGAAGATGGTGATCATGACGGTGCTTCGGAGATGGAGATCACAAGCACAAGAAGATGATGGCCATATCATATCACTTATATTGATTGCATGTGATTTTTATCTTTTATGCATCTTATCTTGCTTTGATTGACGGTAGCATTATAAGATGATCTCTCACTAAATTATCAAGATATAAGTGTTCTCCCTGAGTATGCACTGTTGCGAAAGTTCTTCGTGCTGAGACACCACGTGATGATCGGGTGTGATAGGCTCTACGTTCAAATACAACGGGTGCAAAACAGTTGCACACGTGGAATACTCAGTTTAAACTTGACGAGCCTAGCATATAACAGATATGGACTCGGAACACTGAGACCAAAAGGTCGAACGTGAATCATATAGTAGATATGATCAACATAGTGATGTTCACCATTGAAACTACTCCATCTCACGTGATGATCGGACATGGTTTAGTTGATATGGATCACGTGATCACTTAGAGGATTAAGAGGGATGTCTATCTAAGTGGGAGTTCTTAAGTAATATGATTAATTGAACTTAAATTTATCATGAACTTAGTCCTGGTAGTATTAGCATATCTATGTTGTAGATCAATAGCTCGCGTTTAGCTCCCCTGTTTATTTTTGATATGTTCCTAGAGAAAACTAAGTTGAAAGATGTTAGTAGCAATGATGCGGATTGGATCCATGATCTGAGGTTTATCCTCATTGCTGCACAGAAGAATTTATGTCCTTGATGCACCGCTAGGTGACAAACCTATTGCAGGAGCAGATGCAGATGTTATGAACGTTTGGCTAGCTCAATATGATGACTACTTGATAGTTTAGTGCACCATGCTTAAACGGCTTAGAATCGGGACTTCAAATACGTTTTGAACGTCATGGACCGCATGAGATGTTCCAGGAGTTGAAGTTAATATTTCAAGCAAATACCCGAGTTGAGAGATATGAAGTCTCCAACAAGTTCTATAGCTAAAAGATGGAGGAGAATAACTCAAGCAGTGAGCATGTGCTCAGATAGTCTGGGTACTACAATCACTTGAATCAAGCGGGAGTTAATCTTCCAGATAAAATAGTGTTTGACAGAATTCTCTAGTCACCATCACCAAGTTAGTAGAACTTCGTGATGAACTATAATATGCAAGGGATAACGGAAACAATTCCCAAGCTCTTCGTGATGCTGAAATCGACGAAGGTAGAATTCAAGAAAAGCATCAAGTGTTGATGGTAAACAAAACCACTAGTTTCAAGTAAAGGGACAAAGGGAAGAAAGGGGAAATTCAAGAAGAACGGCAAGCAAGTTGTTGCTCAAGTGAAAAAAACCCAAGTCTGGACCTAAGCCTGAAACTGGGTGCTTCTACTGCAAAGGGACTAGTCACTGGAAGCGGAACTACCCCAAGTAATTGGCGGATAAGAAGGATAGCAAAGTGAACATAGGTATATTTGATATACATGTTATTGATGTGTACTTTACTAGTGTTTATAGCAACCCCTCAGTATTTGATACTAGTTCAGTTGCTAAGAATAGTAACTCGAAACGGGAGTTGCAGAATGAACAAAGACTAGTTAAGGGTTAAGTGACGATGTGTATTGGAAATGGTTCCAAGATTGATATGATCATCATCGCACACTCCCTATACTTTCGGGATTGGTGTTAAACCTAAAATAAATGTTATTTAGTGTTTGCGTTGAGCATGAATATGATTGGATCATGTTTATTGCAATACGGTTATTCATGTAAGTTAGAGAATAATTGTTGTTCTGTTTACATGAATAAAACCTTCTATGGTCATACACCCAATGAAAATGGTTTGTTGGATCTCGATCATGGTGATACACATTTTCATAATATTGAAGCCAAAAGATGCAAAGTTAATAATGATAGTGCAACTTATTTGTGGCACTGCCGTTTAGGTCATATTGGTGTAAAGCGCATGAAGAAAATCCATGTTGATGGGCTTTTGGAATCACTTGATTATGAATCAGTTGATGCTTGCGAACCATGCCTCATGGGCAAGATGACTAAGACTCCGTTCTCTGGAACAACGGAGCAAGCAACAGATTTGTTGGAAATCATACATACTGATGTATGTGGTCCGATGAATATTGAGGCTCGCGGCAGGTATCATTATTTTCTGATCTTCATAGATGATTTGAGCAGATATGAGTATATCTACTTGATGAAACACAAATCTGGAACATTTGAAAAGTTCAAAGAATTTCAGAGTGAAGTGGAGAATCATCGTAACAAAAATAAAAGTTTCTACGATATGATCGCAGAAGTAAAATATTTGAGTTACGAGTTTGGCCTTTAGTTAAAACAATATGAAATAGTTTCACTACTCACGCCACCTGGAACACCACAGTGTAATGGTGTGTCCGAACATCATAACCGTACTTTATTAGATATGGTGCGATCTATGATGTCTCTTACCGATTTACCACTATCGTTTTGGGGTTATGCATTAGAGACAGCTACATTCACGTTAAATAGGGCACCATCTAAATCCGTTGAGACGACACCGTATGAACTATGGTTTGGCAAGAAACCTAAGCTATCGTTTCTTAAAGTTTGAGGTTGCAATGCTTATGTGAAAAAGTTTCAACCTGATAAGCTCAGACCCAAATCGGAGAAGTGTGTCTTCATAGGATACCCAAAAGAAAATGTTGGGTACACCTTCTATCACAGATCCGAAGGCAAGATATTCATTGCTGAGAATGGATCCTTTCTAGAGAAGGAGTTTCTCTCGAAAGAAGTGAGTGGGAGGAAAATAGAACTTGATGAGGTAAGTATACCTGCTCCCTCATTTGAAAGTAGTTCATCATAGAAATTTGTTCCTGTGACTACTACACCAATTAGTGAGGAAGCTAATGATGATGATCATGTAACTTCAGATCAAGTTATTACTGAACCTCGTAGGTAAACCAGAGTGAGATCCACACCAGAGTGGTACGGTAATCCTGTTCTGGAGGTCATGTTACTTGACCATGACGAACCTACGAACTATGAGGAAGCGATGATGAGCCAAGATTCCATGAAATGGCTTGAGGCCATGAAATCTGAGATGAGATCCATGTATGAGAACAAAGTATGGACTTTGATTGACTTGCCCAATGATCGGCGAGCCATTGAGATTAAATGGATCTTCAAGAGGAAGACGGACGCTGATAGTAGTGTTACTATCTACAAAGCTAGAATTGTCGCAAAAAGGTTTTCGACAAGTTCAAGGTGTTGACTACGATGAGAGTTTCTCACTCATATCTATGCTTAAGTCTGTCCGAATCATGTTAGCAATTGCCGTGTTTTATGAAATCTGGCAAATGGATAAACAAAACTGCATTCCTTAATGGCTTTATTTAAGAAGAGTTGTATATGATGCAACCAAAAGGTTTTGTCAATCCTAAAGGTGCTAACAAAATATGCAAGATCCAACAATCCATCTATGGACTGGTGCAAGCATCTCAGAGTTGGAATATACGCTTTGATAAGTTGATCAAAGCATATAGTTTTATACAGACTTGGGGTGAAGCCTGTATTTACAAGAAAGTGAGTGGGAGCACTACAGCATTTCTGATAAGTATATGTGAATGACATATTGTTGATCGGAGATAATGTAGAATTATTCTGCAAAACATAAAGGAATGTTTGAAAGGAGTTTTTCAAAGAAATACCTCGGTGAAACTGCTTACATATTGAGCATCAAGATCTATAAAGATAGATCAAGACGCTTGATAAGTTTTTCAATGAGTACATACCTTGACAAGATTTTGAAGTAGTTCAAAATGGAACAGTCAAAGAAAGAGTTCTTGCCTGTGTTACAAGGTGTGAAACTGAGTAAGACTCAAAGCCCAACCACGGCAGAAGATAGAAAGAGAATGAAAGTCATTCCCTATGCCTTGGCCATAGGTTCTATAAAATATGCCATGCTATGTACCAGATCTATTGTATATCCTACACTATTTTTGGCAAGGGAGTACAATAGTGATCTAGGAGTAGATCACTGGACAGCGGTCAAAATTATCCTTAGTGAAATAAGGATATGTTTCTCGATTATGGAAGTGACAAAAAGGTTTGTCGTAAAAGGTTATGTTGATGCAAATTTTGACAATGATCCAGATGACTCTAAGTCTCAATCTGGATACATATTGAAAGTGGGAGCAATTAGCTAGAGTAGCTCCGTGCATAGCATTGTTGACATAGAAATTTGCAAAATACATACGGATCTGAATGTTGTAGACCCATTGACTAAACTTCTCTCACAAGCAAAACATGATCACACCTTAGTACTCCTTGGGTGTTAAACACATAGCGATGTGAACTAGATTATTGACTCTAGTAAACCCTTTGGGTGTTGGTCACATGACGATGTGAACTATGGGTGTTAATGACATGGTGATGTAAACTATTGATGTTAAATCACATGGCGATGTGATCTAGATTATTGACTCTAGTGCAAGTGGGAGACTTAAGGAAATATGCCCTAGAGGCAATAATAAAGTTATTATTTATTTCCTTATTTCATGATAAATGTTTATTATTCATGCTATAATTGTATTAACCGGAAACATATACATGTGTGAATACATAGACAAACAGAGTGTCACTAGTATGCCTCTACTTGAATAGCTTGTTGATCAAAGATGGTTAAGTTTCCTAACCATAGACATGAGTTGTCATTTGATTAACGGGATCACATCATTAGGAGAATGATGTGATTGACTTGACCCATTCCGTTAGCTTAGCACTTGATCATTTAGTTTGTTGCTATTGCTTTCTTCATGACTTATACATGTTCCTATGACTATGAGATTATGCAACTCCCGTTTACCGGAGGAACACTTTGTGTGCCACCAAACGTCACAACGTAACTGGGTGATTATAAAGGTGCTCTACAGGTGTCTCCGAAGGTACTTGTTAGGTTGGCGTATTTCGAGATTAGGATTTGTCACTCCGATTGTCGAAGAAGTATCCCTGGGCCCACTCGGTAATGCACATCACTATAAGCCTTGCAAGCATTACAACTAATGAGTTAGTTGCGGGATGATGTATTAAGGAACGAGTAAAGAGACTTGCCGGTAACAAGATTGAACTATGTATTGAGATACCGACGATCGAATCTCGGGCAAGTAACATACCGATGACAAAGGGAACAACGTATGTTGTTATGCGGTCTGACCGATAAAGATCTTCGTAGAATATGTAGGAGCCAATATGGGCATCCAGGTCCCGCTATTGACCAGAGAGGTGTCTCGGTCATGTCTACATAGTTCTCGAACCCGTAGGGTCCGCACGCTTAACGTTCGTTGATGATATAGTACTATGAGTTATATATGTTGGTGACCGAATGTTGTTCGGAGTTCTGGATAAGATCACGGACATGACAAGGAACTCCGGAATGGTCCAGAGATAAAGATTGATATATGGGATAATAGTTTTTGGACTCCGGAAGGGCTCCGGAATTCACCAGAAGGGGTTCCGGATGTTTCCCGAAATGTTTGGGTACGAGAACACTTTATTTGGGCCAAAGGGGAAAGCCCACAAGGTTTTTGTAAAGCGCAAAAGGAAGTTTTGCGGAGTCCAGGGGCCAGACGCCAGGGTCCCTGGCGTCTGGGTCCAGACGCCGGGAACCCTGGCGTCTGGCCCTGGAGTCCGAGAAGGACTCTTGCTTTTCGGGTGAAACCGACTTTGTGGAGGCTTTTACTCCAAGTTTCGACCCCAAGTCTCAACATATAAATAGAGGGGTAGGGCTAGCACACAAGATAGATCAAGAAACACCAAGTCATGTGCCGGCAACCCCGTCCCCTCTAGTTTATCCTTCGTCATAGTTTTCGTAGTGCTTAGGCAAAGCCCTGCGGAGATTGTTCTTCATCAACACCGTCACCACGCCATCGTGCTGCCGGAACTCATCTACTACTTCGCCCCTCTTGCAGGATCGAGAAAACGAGGACGTCACCGAGCCGAACGTGTGCAGAACTCGGAGGTGTCGTGCTTTAGGTACTTGGATCGGTCGGATCGTGAAGACGTACAACTACATCAACCGTGTTGATATAACGCTTCCGTGAATGGTCTACGAGGGTACGTAGACAACACTCTCTCCTCTCGTTGCTATGCATCACCATGATCCTGTTTGTGCGTAGGATTTTTTTGAAATTACTACGTTCCCCAACAATTTCTTTAGCAAAAGCTTGCTATACACCCTAGCTTAAACGGGGGCTTCCTCCCGTGGGTTCAATAACTCAGGGTCACCTCTGGGGAAATAGGTGAGAGTACTTTATGCTCCATTTTTGGATCACTAAAGGAAGTAATCACTTGCCAACCTTTTCGTTATCCAGGTGAGAGTCTGGTGGGTGTAGGGGACGAGGCACTAGTCGATGAGTTGCCGACAACCCGGGACCTGACCATCATCCTAGCTTCAGCGCGTTGTCGGGGGAGACAACCCCCCTGCAGCGTGATGGTGTAGGACTTCTTCTTGTTGCACTCCATGTGGCGTCGTTTCAAGTAGGAGGCACGTGGACCTTGGGTGCGATGATGGGGATGTGGGTGGGGTACTTGGCGCCCACCACATCAGGCTCGTTGGAGTTGGCCTCGAAGCTAGCCTTGACGGTGGCGGTGGAGTCATGGTCCAGCCACCGGAGGAACCGCGACATACACACATGGCCACATGTCAGGCGTCGCCCAACGTCGTGTCCTCCTTGGCGACCCGGAGGTGGTCGCGTTGTCGCTAGTTTAGTCATGTCGTGCATGCCGGCTATGGCCGGAATCCAACGTGTTGCTTTAATACTAGAGATGGTTGAGACCCCACATGTCATTGTGTGTAGATAATTTGTGAGGGTTAAATTTAGGGATCGACTAGATGAAGAAAATTTTAATTAAAAAAATACTCCATCCGTTCATAAATATAAAATATTTTGGATATTTCAATGTTTTTTTGAAAGACCCAGCGTCGTTGTCATTCATTGATAATAGTAAAGAGCAATGAAAAAAATAAGGTGGTGAAGTTTCTAGGACCAGAAGAACCAAAGATCAAAGAAAAAGAAACAACAACAGGCCTAATAGCTGCAAGACAACACTCCATACAATCCACACTAGACAACGTAACACTCCATACAATCCACACTAGACAACGTAGCTCCGACTCCGACGGTGAACCACGAAGAAACTAGGCAAGGTTGGTGTCACGGAGGATCACCGAACGAACCACCTATCGCGCGTCATCGTATACCACCGGCGCCCCACCGCAGCTTCGACTTCACAGCACCAGACAGTCGAGGCGTTTCCACGGATACGCCGGAGAAGAAAAGTCGACTACCACGACCAAAGCCACGCCTCCGATGTTGCTCACCGCCGTCATTGTTGCTAGAGAAGGCACCGTGCATGTCCAGTAGTAGGAAGCACCAAAGGGATCAAAGTCTTCAAGACGGCACCCTAAAGAGGGGAACGACGTTGAAGACGATGCCACCGTCTGACCCTACAACAGGATGTGGGCTTTTCACCTGAAGGACTTGATCCGAGGGTAGAGGTTGTGAAGATTCCCGACGACGCCTCCAAGAAGGATAGCGGCGCCCACATGCGTTGTCGCCGCCGGGCGGCCAGGACTGGCCAGGCTTTCACTCGTTGCAGCCACTCTCACGCAGCAGGCCAAGATCGACCCGTATCTTCATTGGACCACGCACCCCCCACACACAGCGAGCACGCCACCGTTATGCAGGGCCACCAGCAAACCTCTAATTCAGAAATAAGTGAACAAACACACCATGACGTGTCTATGTACATCCGATTTAGAAAAAACAACAACAGATGAAGTAATTTTTAAAGAATGGAGATAGGACGGGGGTTAAAATCTCAAGGATCTACCAGAGATAAAAGGGTACCCAACGAGCACTTCACTCGAGGACTAAAATGAATTTCCTCTACAAATACAATAACCGTAACTATATTTCACTCCAGGAATACCCCTGCCCTCGGCTATACAACCGTTGAACGTAGCTAATTCCCACACATGTACCCAATTCACCAATGATCGACTACGAGGATTTCGAGTGATACATGTTCAATGAAAAGAGACGTTCTCGTCAACTACGAGACGCCTACCATAATTTCATAAAATCTTAAGATAACATACCGGCTCAGTCTTTCGGAGGTGCTCATAGAGGTAGGATGTACGTGTATGTGTTTATAGGGATGAGTGTATGCGCGTATATATAAGCGTTTTTATTTGTGTTGTGTTAAAAAAGTTCTCAAATGATAACGCCCACACGTGTGGCATGTTTGCACATCGCTCACACGTCTTGATCCACATTGATTCTATTTTGCACGAATCCTAAAGAAATTTGTTAGAATCTGAGTGCCACATGGGCATCATTGTGTGTGTGGGCGTTGGAGAGTTCGCCCACACGTCCCACGGCACGCGGTTTGCCAGCTGTGTTGTGTGGGAGAACTAGTTTCTGCGCACACAGTCACCACCTAGTCCACGCGCGTATGGACGAACTGCTTTTCGTCCACACGACACTCGTACGTTGTTGGATGACAACTGCAGTTGCGTGTATGTAGCAACTAGGTAAACATACATGACAACTATGATTCGTTGGTAGATGGCAATTGCAATTGTGCATACGTGTCAACCAGATAAACACACATGACAACTGTGATTAGGGGTGGAATTCGAGCCGAGTCAAGCCAGCTCGACTCAACTCGCTAAAACTCGTTTCATTAACGAGCTAGCTCGACTCGACTCGTTACTATAACGAGCTCAAATCCAAGATTGGCTCGACTCATATAACTCGCGAACTGTCTCGTTTAGCTTGTTAAGCTCGTTAAAGATATGAACATTAGACCTTACAAATACTATAAAAAGATTAACTGAGAATTTAGCATGTGCATATGTGGTCATGTCCGTGTGAGTCTCCTGGGTGGCTCGGCCTTGAGCGACTGGGCCTTGTACTGGGACGTAAGGTGTTTAGTGGCTATATTTTACTACCCCTAAAAAACATTGATTTTTTTACCGAGCTTAACGAGTTACCTGAGTACTCGTGAGTTTGGCTCATTTAACTTAGTATATAAACGATCTTAAACAAAAGCTCGACTCGGCTTGTTATTCTTTGAGTTCGAGTTGATTCGAGTCGAGTCACGAGCTACTCGTTTAGCTCGCGGGTTTCGAGCTTTTTTTTCCAGCCCTAAGTGTGATTAACTATACATGACAACTATGATTGGACCACACGTGGCAACTAAGTAAACACATGACAACTATTGTTTGACCATATGTGGCAAGTAGTTAATCACACATGGCAACTATGGTTTGTTTACACGCGACAACTACCATAAATTAGACATGACAGCTATACCTAACCAAAACAGCGAGAGTTGCCATGCTTTTACGGCTACATTTGCCATCCCGGATAACTACATCTGTGATGACAATTAAATCATCATCTCGCATGTACTTAACGTAGCCGCGCCAGGGCGTGTGGACATATTTGCTTCGTGCCACACGCCCGAGGTGAGGATGAGTAGTAGTTGTTGGGTGTGTGGCACGAAGTAGCTGCTCCCATATATGTAAGCAATTCTAATATTCGTCCACACATAGCTCATGTAGGCTGTCTTCTACTCACGCCATGTATGGTATGTGGCGCATGTCTTATCAAGACCCATAAAGTTCACCAAAGATTGACACCGTGCATGAAAGTAAACATATATAGACCGTAACTAGGAGGGGCTTAACGCGAAAGGCACAAACGCAGTCGTTTATTTTCGTTTTATACACGCGCACGCACAAATTGTTGTAGGATACACGTTGAGTTTCCTGGAGAATTTAACGTGTTCCTCCCGTCTCCCCCTCAGCTTCCAACTCGCCCGTCATCTTCATCTCCCTCCCTCACGCGAAATCCAAATCCAAACGAAACAAAAGCCCCCAATCGTAAGTCTTCTCCGCACCTGATCCTCCCCAACTCCCGCGCCGCCCGATTCGATCCGGCGCCGGGCCGCCGACCCCCCCGCGGCCGCATGGAGGGGGCCGATCACCTGTACCCCTCGATCGAGCCGTACGACCTCGCGCCCCCGCAGCTCGACGACGACGCCACCGCCGCGGGAGGCGGCGGTGAGGCTAGGGTTTGCGACCCGCCGGTGAGGTGGGACGAGGAGCCCAAGGAGGTAAGAATCGAGCTGCCCCTTATCCGATTCGTCCCCCGTTGAGTTCGCCCTCTGTAGATTGGAATAGCCGGGTTGCGTGATGGGTTGTATGTCTGGGCTGGATTTTGCGGAGTCTCGCGTCTGGTTAGCCGTAGCATTGGCGCGTTAAGGATTGCCGTATTGGGTGCTTAGGATCAAGGGGGCAGAACACTTCGTGAAAAGGTACAGATTTTATGCTGGTTGCACCTGCAGTTCTATCGGTGCGGGGAGTAGCAGCTCTACGTGTTGTTGGGGATGTCGAGGGTCTGAGCGATTGAATTTCTTGCCTTTGCACCTGCGTTTTGGTTTGAAGTTTGTTGTGTCTGCGGTTTGAAGGTTTGCCATTGGGATTGACGCACAAAATGCATCTTTTCCAATCAGGTTTTGGTCTTATAGTCTGTTTTCTGTACTGAGTTTAGTACGTGAGTGGCGAGCAGTATGTTGTATATGCCACTCTATAAGGAAATGTGGGTGGATAAATTTATTGTCTTATGTTCTATGTTTAGAAACATGGATGCATATATTTGGAAATGCATGCCTTGCCTACCATCAATAAATGAGAGTTCCTTGCAATAGTAAGCAGTTGACTGGAACTCATTTTCTTTCCAATTCATGCCCATAATCGTATTTGTATGCAATTGTTACTGTGGTCATATTTAAAAAATGCTCTGATTTCTTGTTAAATCAGGGAACCCACATATGCGAGCAAGGGGTAAAAGATGATCCTGAGGAAAATGACACGGAAGACCACCTTAGTGTTGTCAATATTTATGAGAGCAATGATGAAATGACCACCTTGAAGGAATCAGGAGAAAACGTCCATTCTGATTGCCCACTTCGTCAACAAACTGGCATCTGGGTACCTCCTTCTGTTCCACCGATGACAAAGCATGATCATGAGGAGTGGCAAAAGGGCTTTGTCTCAAATGCTGGCTACTTCGTAGAAGACGAATATAAGTGGGATATAGATGAAGACATTAGGGAGATGACAATGTGGGATGTGTTCGCTGAGATGGCTGTTGCAGGAAAAGATAAATTATTATCTGTTGCATCATATGATTTTGGGAGGCATAGCATGTCTCTAGTTTCACACTTCCTTCTTCAAGCGGCTTTGGAGGATAACTCTCAAACACTTGCAGAGGCCAGTGTTGGTTCTGAACATGCTCTGCTTGAGACAGAACCGACAAAGTGGTTGCCTGATAGTGCTGCTCCTTCTTGCATGCTTTGTGGAGCACGCTTCCATCCAGTAATTTGCTCTCGCCATCATTGTCGTTTTTGTGGTGGGATATTCTGTGGCGGCTGTTCAAAGGGTAGAAGCTTGATGCCTCCAAAATTCGGAACTTCAGATCCTCAAAGGGTCTGTGATGTTTGTGGAGTACGTCTTGAGTGTATTCAGCCTTACTTGATGAGCCAGATAAGTCGTGCTTGTCAACTTCCGACTAAAGATTTGACAGACCTGAGCACCTTGAGGTCATGGTTAAACCTCCCATGGGCACCAACGATGGAGTATGAGATATACAAGGCTGCAAATTCCATACATGGGTATTGTAAGGTATGCCTATCCTATAATTTAGTACTCCCTCCGTCCCAAAATAACTTTCTCAACTCTAGTACAATTTGTACTTAAGTTAGTACAAAGTTGAGGCACTTATTCTGAGACGGAGGGAGCGCCTGTTTATGTTCACTAATTTGGTCCAGCTAGTATTTGGGATCAACTAGAACACTACTCACCAAGCTTTTCATGATTAAATGCATTTTTTAGGTTGGAAAGCTGAATCCAGAGAAGTCCATTCCTGATTCAATTCTTAGACAAGCAAAGGGGCTTGCTATAATTACTGTGGTAAAGGTTGGAATGATGGTCACGTACAAAATTGGTACTGGGCTGGTCATTGCTCGCAGAGCTGATGGTTCTTGGTCCCCTCCTTCAGCCATATCTACTTGTGGTGTTGGATATGGAGCTCAGGTCAGTGGCCTCTCAAGTGTTCTATTTCCATCAAAGAATCTTGTGTATTATTATAAAGTCCTGATAGCGTATGGAATATTTCCCGGCATTCTGCATTTCAGGCTGGCGCTGAGTTAGCTGACTTCATCATTGTTCTGAGGAACACTGATGCAATTAAAACATTCAGTGGAAATGCACATCTGTCACTTGGTGCTGGTTTCGGTGCTTCTGCTGGTCATCTTGGAAGGGTGGCAGAGGCTGATTTCCGTGCCGGTGATGGAGGTTATGCTGCCTGTTACACATACAGTTGTAGCAAAGGTATGGCTGAAATCATCAGTAGCTGAGCAGGACATGACTTTGTTCTTTTAATTTTATCTGTTCAAATTTCTCCTGGACAATATTTTTCCAGTTTGCTGATTCTGTTTAAAAAACAGGGCGGTAAAAAAATGGAAACAATTTCTCTAGAGTACCACTTAGTTCTTAGAGTAGATGCCACTATGCCAGGTCCCGTTATTTTTTCCCAAATGATAAATGCCACACGTGGCACGAAGCACTCCGGCCCTGATGTTTTTTACAACTAAAGTTGCCATCAAAAAAGAAAAAACAAGCCCCCCCAAAAGATTGAAACTTGCCATCCGAAAAGAAAGTTGCCATGCTTGACAACTAAAAGCTGCCATCCTCACGTCACTATACTTGCCATAAAAAACGTTTGGAGTTGCCAGGTGTTCGTGCCACACGTGTGGCACTTATCAGGGATTCAGGGTCCTTATTTTTTAGTTTTGAATGATGAATACTAATATGTGTGTGTTTTACATTGTTAACCATCATCTCCTTATTTCACATTAAACTTGGTATTGTTGGTTCCGCCAAATTGGTTAGTATATACTCCCTCTGTCCCGAATTCACAGAAATGGATGTACATAGAACTAAAAATACGCCTAGATGCATTCATTTCTACGACAAGTAATTCGGTATGGAGGGAGTAGCTTTTACAAATTGCTTTTGTAACTCGGGAACTAGTATTAGTCACCAACCAATATATAATCAGATACTACTGAGTTTTATTGTGATTGTCTGTAAAAGTAGTTTGATGTTTACACGTATATACAACATTCCTGAAGGCTCTAGCTTCTTATGATAATTTGTGATCTAGACCAAGAATTTTATTCCTGAGAAAATGGTCTATAGACCTTTAGGCTTTAGCCATGGTACGATATGTGGTGGCCACATACCCTGGTTATTGGTCCTATGGCCAAATATACACTAGTGTATTCAAATTTGTACTTCTGTCCTCTGGGCAGTTGAACAAAATGAAATCGTGATGGTCAAGTCTAACAACTGCTGGTTTCCACAGTACATTCTGACCACTTGTTAAATTAACATGCGGTATAGAAGTATCTGAGTAACAAATTGTTACATATAAGTTGTACTGCATTCGGGGTGGGCTACATCACCTGTTGGATTTGGCACAAACGGTTAGGATGACAGCATGTATGGATGGTTTTAACTTTGCACAGACAGTGGTACAATCTTCTTAAACATGGAGTACTTTAAGTCTAGCAATGCACCAACATGTGCTATAACTTGCAAAATGTATTTGTGCATCTTTGTGGCCGAAAACCGTGACATAGCATGCAGTTTATGTTGCTCAATTCTGACTTCTTGAACTGAAAAAAGTGCAGTTGTACTTTGGACCGTTTTATCAGTATTAGCTGTGTAATTATTATTTGCTTCTGTAAACAGTTATTAGTATAATTATTGGGTATCATTTCACAATGATATGTTCAATATTGTACCACCTCCATACCAAAATATAAGACCTTTTTTGGCTAGTTTAGCCTACAAAAACGTCCTATATTTTGATACGGAGGTAATAGCATATATAACCTCTTATGATTTCAGTTATTACAAAAGCTGGGTGCATACTGATGTCCAACCAAGTGTAGTTCTTTTATAATGTTTGTTTGGAATGTTACATTTGTACCATTGGTGACAATGATGAGTACATCTGGTAATCTGTACTGGATCGGTCATACAGAGTTTCTGTTTCGCTCACTTGTGATGTTTACATCTTTTTCTTTCTCTGGCAGGCGCCTTTGTGGGATGCGCACTCAATGGAAGTGTAGTATCAACCCGAAACAACGAAAATGCCCGATTCTATGGCGGTCCAGTCAAGGCATCAGAAATCCTTCTTGGTTCACTGGCCAAGCCACCTGCCGCCGCCACTCTCTATAAAGCTCTATCCACACTGTTTGATAAGATCGGAAAATAGTCTTGGTCTTTTTATGTGGTGACACACATTGTGTCCCTCCCTGTTGGTCGTGACCCTTGGAGCTTCAGTGTCTCTAGGTAATCTGCTTGTTTGCTAATTCCTGGGTGTCAGTCAAGCAACTGTATAGTCTGCCATTCGTTGGTACGTCAAACAGGTCATCTATCCTGTGCCAGAAACTACTCTGTAAATGTTGTACATATGATCACAATTGCGCGAGAAATGAAAGTGAAAAGAAAAGAAAAATATTGCTCATCAGTCTTGCCCTTGATTGAAACTTGCCTGGCATCGTACTGTTGCAATATGAGCGCTCACTCGTCTCTGTTTCACCTAGACCATTTATGGTTGTCTCAAAAAAAAAACCTAGACCATTTATGGACTCCTGGCATTTTTCTTGATATTCTATAATGAATGTGTAATTGTCTTATACGAATCACAGCTAGGTTTATGTTAGGGATCAATTTCTATAGATCACTGGAAGTATAGCCAAAAGGACCTCTAGGTTCATGAAAAGTGACCATCTTTTGTACCGCAGCACTCCGTGTTTTCAGTTTGAAGCCTGTGATGGGGTAATTTATTTGCTTCTGGCGGTGCCGTACATGACCATGCACTGGGATGATAGTAATTTTTGCTACCCAGTTTCATCATGATGGCAATAGATGATAGTAGCAGCATGTGCTATGTGTGCATGTATGTACTATTTCTCTGGGGCTTGCGGCTGCGGGCAGCTTTTTTCAGTTGGCTGCCGCTGACCCATCATGACGGCAGGCCTGCATGGAGATTGTGCCATGGATGTGTTGTGTGCTACTCAGATTCCGATCTGACATGCTTGGATCAATCTGGTCATATAATCATCACAGACCCTGCTCACACTCAACAAAACTTGAGGTTATATATTTATACATTTGATCTAAAAAGAGGACAAATTGTCAGTCAACACTCAGCAGGTTGCTGTTTTAGATCTTATATATAACAAGCTATTGAAGGCTTTGAAGCCGGGCGTCCGATCATGGGTTTAAATCGGACTAGCGAGTATGATCTGATGCACTAATTTTTGAGACAAGAGTCATGATCAGCTGGGGCTGGGGGTATGAGGTTAGAGCAACTCTAGCAGACCCCGCATTTTGCCGATCTGTAAACTGTGTTTGCAGGTCGCACGGGGAAGCTTATGCAGGCTGAAAATTGCGGCGGTAGAACAGAAACCGCAAACAAACCCGTAATTTTTTTATAAGTTATTTCGCGCGAGAAATTTAAGCGGCAGCTCGCCGGAGCTCGCTTGCATAGATGGTTTTTCTTCACATAATAAGTTCGTACACTCCACATACATACATATTAAGGTCACATATACTAGACAGGGCCTACGCTACCGCACCACTACAACAAAATTGAGCTCACCGGAGCTCCTGCGGTAGCTGCCCACCGGCGGCGATCAGTTGGAGTCGGAGTCGACCTCGATGTGGAGCTTCGCCTGCTCCGCCTTCATCACGCGCAGGTCAGCCTCCTTCGATGCGTGCGCTTGCAATGTTGTGACGCCCGTCTCGAGGAAGAGCCACTCGTACTCGAGCTCGCGCCGGATGCGCTCTTCCATCTTCTCCTACTCCCTCGCCGACCGCTCGAGGACGACGCGCTCGAGGAGCTCCTCCTGCCCCCAAGGAGCTCGACGCGCTCGATGACACCTCGGCGCGACGGCGCATCGAGCATGGCCTCCTCCGGCTCCCTCTTCACCGAAACGAGCCACGAGCTCGATGCGCCCGCGGATGATCACCCCACGGAACCATGGCCGGATGAGCTCCCCGCGGACCAGTTGCCGGAGGAGGTGTGGCGGCGACGGGCGAGCTCGAGATCGAAGTCCTCGAGCTCGCGGCGGTTGAATGCCGGCGGCGGCCGGGCATTGTGGTTAAGCCACCGACGAGCCCTCCGCTTGCGTGCGCCGTCAGATCTAGCGCGGCGGCGGCGCTCCGCCTCATCCCCCGAGTCGTCTATGGCGGTCCAAGGCTCGCCGGCGGTGACAAATCGAGCGGCGCGGTGGGGAATTGGAGGGGAACGCGGCTGCAGGGGATAGGGTTTCGACCCGCATCTGCCCCGCAAACCCGCAGTTAGATCAACTCTAGCAGACCCCGCATCCTCCCGGCCCACAAAACGTGTTTGCAGTTCACGCAAAAACGCCTTTGCGGGCCGGCGCGGACGACCGCAGTTGCAGGCCCCGCATAATGGACGGAATATCCTTTTTTACAGGTCGGCTTTGCGGCGTCTGATCTGGGGCAGCTCCTCCCGGCCCGCAAAATTTAGATTTGCAACTTAAATTGATCTAGCATAATGCATTTCTTTACTTTTGCAACAACATTAGACACAAAAGACATCACCAAATCTTTGCTAGAATAGCAAAACCAAAGAAAACAAGAACCACAAGTATGCATTTCAGAAGATTTCCAACTTCCATAATTGCTCCCACAAGTTGGACTAATATCTTCTCCATGCATTCATTGTTGATCTGCGGATTCTTGATTTTGCATTCTTCTTTCTTCATCTTTGGTTCGAAAGAAGTAGACGTTTGATGACCCACAAGTGTAGGGAATCTATCGTAGCCTTTTCGATAAGTAAGAGTGTCGAACCCAACGAGGAGCAGAAGGAAATGATAAGCGGTTTTCAGCAAGGTATTCTCTGCGAGCACTGAAATTATCGGTAACAAATAGTTTTGTGATAAGGTAATTTATAACGAGTAACAAGTAATAAAAGTAAATAAGGTGCAGCAAGATGGCACAATCCTTTTTGTAGCAAAGGACAAGTTTGGACGACCTCTTATATAAAGGAAAGCGCTCCCGAGGACACATGGGAATTATCATCAAGCTAGTTTTCATCACGTTCATATGATTCGCGTTCGGTACTTTGATAATTTGATATGTGGGTGGACCGGTGCTTGGGTACTGTCCTTCATTGGACAAGCATCCCACTTATGATTAACCCCTATTGCAAGCATCCGCAACTACAACAGAAGTATTAAGATAAACCTAACCATAGCATGAAACATATGGATCCAAATCAGCCCCTTACAAAGCAACACATAAACTAGGATTTAAGCTTGTGTCACTCTAGCAACCCATCATCTACTTATTACTTCCCAATGCCTTCCCCTAGGCCCAAACAATGGTGAAGTGTCATGTAGTCGATGTTCACATGACACCACTAGAGGAAAGACAACATACATCTCATCAAAATATCGAACAAATGCCAAATTCACATGACTACTTATAGCAAGGCTTCTCTCATGTCCTCAGGAACAAACGTAACTACTCACAATCATATTCATGTTCATAATCAGAGGGGTATTAATATGCATAAAGGATTTGAATATATAATCTTCCACCGAATAAACCAATTAGCATCAACTACAAGGAGTAATCAACACTACTAGCAACCCACAGGTACCAATTTGAGGCTTTGGGACAAAGATTGGATACAAGAGATGAACTAGGGTTTGAGAGGAGATGGTGTTGGTGAAGATGTTGATGGAGATTGACCCCCTCCCGATGAGAGGATCGATGGTGATGACATCAGTGACGATTTCCCCCTTCAGGAGGGAAGTTTCCCCGGCAGAACAGCTTCGCCGGAGCCCTAGATTGGTTCCGCCAAGGTTCCGCCTCGTGACAGTGGGGTTTCTTCCTGAAAGCTTGCTTATGATTTTTTCCTCGACGAAAGACTTCATATAGCCAAAGATGGGCATCTGAGGGCTGCCAGGGGGCCCACGAGGCAGGGGGACACGCCCAGGGGGGTAGGGCGCGCCCCCCACCCTCGTGGACGGTGGGTGGCCCCCCTCTGGTACTTCTTTCGCCCAATATTTTTTATATATTCTGAAACGTGCTCCCGTGAAGTTTCAGGACTTTTGGAGTTGTGCAGAATAGGTCTCTAATATTTGCTCCTCTTTCAGCCCAGAATTCCAGCTGCCGGCATTCTCCCTTTTCATGCAAACCTTGTAAAATAAGAGAGAATAGGCATAAGTATTGTGACATATTGTGTAATAACAGCCCATAATGCAATAAATGTCGATATAAAAGCATGATGCAAAATGGACGTATCAACTCCCCCAAGCTTAGACCTCGCTTGTCCTCAAGCGAAAGCCGAAATCAAAAAATATGTCCACATGTTTAGAGATAGAGGTGTCGATAAAATACAATACGGACATGAGGGCATCATGATCATTCTTAGAACAACAACATATACATATATTGTCATATGATCTTTTATGCTAAAGTAACAATTCAATCACAATTTCAAGTATGAATCAGAAACTTCATTGAGAACCAACAAACTATAATCTCAGTCATTGAAGCAATTGCGATTTATCATAACATAGGAAAGAGTCAATATAAGAGCTTTTCAGCAAGTCCACATACTCAACCATCATTTAGTCTTTCACAATTGCTAACACTCACATAATATTTATGGGTATGAAGTTTTAATCGGACACAGAGAAAGATAGGGGCTTATAGTTTTGCCTCCCAACCTTTTACCTCAAGGGTAATGTCAACAATAATAGTTCATGAAGACTTACATCCAATTAGCTATATATATCAGGATCTTTCCAACACATTGTGCTTGCCAAAGAATAAAATATAAAAAGGAAAGGTGAAGATCACCATGACTCTTGTATGAAGTATAAGACAAGAATAAAAGATAGGCCCTTCGCAGAGGGAATCAGAGGTTGTCATGTGCTTTAATGGTTGGATGCACAAAATCTTAATGCGAAAGAACGTCACTTTATATTGCCACTTGTGATATGGACCTTTATTATGCAGTCCGTCGCTTTTATTTCTTCCACATCACAAGATCGTATAAAATTATTTTATCCACACTAATAAGTCATACATATTTAGAGAGCAATTTTTATTGCTTGCAACGATGACAACTTACTTGAAGGATCTTACTCAATCCATAGGTAGATATGGTGGACTCTCATGGCAAAACTAGGTTTAAGGATATTTGGAAGCACAAGTAGTATCTCTACTTGGTGCAAAGAATTTGGATAGCATGAGAGGGAAAGGCAAGCTCAACATGTTGGATGATCCATGACAATATAATTTATTTCAGATGTAAGAAAACATAACCCATTACGTTGTCTTCCTTGTCCAACGTCAACTCTTTAGCATGTCATATTTTAATGAGTGCTCACAATCATAAAAGATGTCCAAGATAGTATATTTATATGTGAAAACCCATCTTTCTTTATTACTTCCTATTAATTGCAACGATGACCAAAACTATGTTTGTCAACTCTCAACAACTTTTATGCATCATACTCTTTATATGTGAAGTCATTACTCTCCATAAGATCCATATGATCTCTTTATTTCTTTTTATTCTCTCTCTTTTATTTTATTCCCTCAAGGTCATAGCAAAATAATCAATCCCTTGACTCAACACTAATCTTTATTATATATAGCTCACAGACTCGATTATATAGAAGGATCATAAAGCAAAAATCAAAACTAGATCATACTAAATCTTTATTCTACTAGATCAAGATATTACCAAAAGGATCGAACTAAGAAAATGGTAAAGATAAAAGTGTGATGGTGATATGATACCAGGGCACTCCCCCAAGCTTGGCAGTTGCCAAGGGGAGTGCCCATACCCATGTGCTTATATCTCTTTCTTTGGGGATGGTGATGATGGAGTTGTTGATGGCGTGTGCTTCTTCCTAAATTTGCGCTTGAGAATAGAATTTTGCTCCCTTAGGTCCTCGATCTCCCGCTCAAGGCTTAATACCTTTTTGCATAGTTCTTCTTTGTTCTCCTACAAGAAACGAAAAGGGATAAACTTGATCTTAGGTTTCTTTGCTCTATTGGGGAGGCTTGACTTTTTGAACTCCACATGCATGTCCACAGGTTGAGGTAATCGGACTTCATCTTCATCTGAGCTCGTCTCCTCCTTTCCCCGAGGCTCATACTCTTCTTCTTCCTCCATGGTCCAACCACAATGCTCCAAGTCCCCGTAGACCTTATGATCTGCAAGGTAATCAGCCACATAGTTTTCTCCCTCCGAATCTTGGGATGACATATTGCTCTAATCTGCAGCAGAAATAGCTCGAAACAAAGACAGAGTATATTTGCGTGATACGGTGGTCAAAACCATCGGGAGATTATATAGTGAATTTTTACCGACCAAAAGAAGTATCGTGCAAGAAAACGGAGTCCGTAGAGCACACGAGGTGCCCACGAGGTAGGGGGGCGCGCCCAGGGGGTAGGGCGCGCCCTCCGCCCTCGTGGATGCCTCGTGTCCTTCCCGAGCTGCTTCTTATTTTCCTATTTTCTTAAATATTCCAAAACAAAGAAAATTTGCTATTAGAACTGTTTTGGAGTCGGTTTACTTACCGTACCTCATACCTCTTCCTTTTCGGGGTCTGGAACGTTCTAGAAAGTGTCCCTTATGTATTCCTCCAGGGTTATGGTTTCAATAACATTAGTTTCAACATTTATGGGATTACCTGAGATATAATGTTTGATTCTTTGACCGTTCACCACCCTCGGATTTGTGCCTTCGTAGTTGTTGATTTTTATGGCACCGGAACGATAGACCTCCTCGATGACGTAAGGACCTTCCCATTTAGAGAGGAGTTTGCCTGCAAAAAATCTTAAACGAGAGTTGTATAATAATACATAATCACCTACATTAAACTCACGTTTTTGTATCCTTTTATCATGCCATCTCTTAACTTTTTCTTTAAACAGTTTGGCATTCTCATAGGCCTGGGTTCTCCATTCATCAAGTGAGCTAATGTCAAAAAGCCTCTTCTCACCGGCAAGTTTGAAATCATAGTTGAGCTCTTTAATGGCCCAATATACCTTATGTTCTAGTTCGAGAGGTAAGTGACAAGCTTTACCATAAACCATTTTATATGGAGACATACCCATAGGATTTTTATATGCAGTTCTATAAGCCCATAATGCATCATCAAGTTTCTTGGACCAATTCTTTCTAGATCTATTAATAGTCTTTCGCAAAATTAATTTAAGGTCTCTATTACTCAATTCTACTTGACCACTAGACCGTGGGTGATAAGAAGATGCAATTCTATGATTAACATCATACTTAGCAAGCATTTTACGGAAAGCACCATGAATAAAATGTGAACCACCATCAGTCATTAAGTATCTAGGGACTCCAAACCTCGGAAAAATAACTTCTTTAAGCATCATAATAGAGGTGCTATGATCATCACTATTAGTTGGAATAGCTTCTACCCACTTCGTAACGTAATCAACAACAACTAAAATATGTGTATACCCATTAGAGGAAGGAAAAGGTCCCATATAATCAAAGCCCCAAACATCAAATGGTTCAATAACAAGTGAATTATTCATAGGCATTTCTTGACGTCTACTAATATTACCAATTCTTTGACATTCATCACAGGACAAGACAAACTTACGGGCATCCTTGAAGAGAGTAGGCCAATAAAAACCGGATTGCAATACCTCATGTGCAGTTCTATCTCCAGCATGGTGTCCTCCATAAGCCTCAGAGTGACACTTGTGTAGGATCTGTTCCTGTTCATGCTCAGGTACACAACGTGTAATAACACCATCTACTCCTTCTTTATAAAGGTGTGGGTGAAGGAAATATGACCTAGAGGCAATAATAAAGTTATTATTTATTTCCTTATATCATGATAAATGTTTATTATTCATGTTAGAATTGTATTAACCGGAAACATGATACATGTGTGAATACATAGACAAACAGAGTGTCACTAGTATGCCTCTACTTGACTAACTCGTTGATCAAAGATGGTTATGTTTCCTAGCCATAGACAAAGAGTTGTCATTTGATTAACGTGATCACATCATTAGGAGAATGATGTGATTGACTTGACCCATTCCGTTAGCTTAGCACTTGATCGTTTAGTTTGTTGCTATTGCTTTCTTCATGACTTATACATGTTCCTATGACTATGAGATTATGCAACCCCGTTTACCGGAGGAACACTTTGTGTGCTACCAAACGTCACAATGTAACTAGGTGATTGTAAAGGTGCTCTACAGGTGTCTCCAAAGGTACTTGTTGGGTTGGCGTATTTCGAGATTAGGATTTGTCACTCCGATTGTCGGAGAGGTATCTCTGGGCCCACTCAATAATACACATCACTTAAGCCTTGCAAGCATTGCAACTAATGAATTAGTTGCGGGATGATGTGTTACAAAACGAGTAAATAGACTTGCCGGTAACGAGATTGAACTAGGTATTGAGATACCAATGAATCTCGGGCAATTAACATACCGATGACAAAAGGAACAATGTATGTTATTATGCGGTTTGACCGATAAAGATCTTCGTAGAATATGTAGGAGCCAATATGAGCATCCAGGTTCCGCTATTTGTTATTGACCGGAGACGTGTCTCGGTCATGTCTACATAGTTCTCGAACCCGTAGGGTCCGCACGCTTAAAGTTCGATGACGGTTATATTATGAGTTTATGGTTTTTGATGTACCAAAGGTAGTTCGGACTCCCGGATATGATCACGGACATGACGAGGAGTCTTGAAATGGTTGAGACATAAAGATCGATATATTGGACGACTATGTTCGGACACCAGAATGGTTTCGGGGAGTTTCGGGCATATACCGGAGTACTGGGGGGTTACCGGAACCCCCCGGGGAGACTAATGGGCCTATTGGGCCCTAATGGAGAAGAGGAGGGGCGGCCAAAGGGAAGCCGTGCGCCCCCTCCCCCATTCCGAATTGGACAAGGAGGGGGGCGGCGCCCCCCTTTACTTTCCCCCTCTCTCTCCTTCCCTCTCCTCTCCTACTCCCACATGGAAAGGGGGAGTCCTACTCCCGATGGGAGTAGGACTCCTCATGGGGCGCGCCTAGGGTGGCCGGCCCCCTCCTCCTCCTCCACTCCTTTATATACGGGGAGAGAGGCACCCCTTGGAGACACAACAATTGATCTCTTGGATCTTTTAGCCGTGTGCGGTGCCCCTCTCCACCATAGTCCACCTCGATAATATCGTAGCGGTGCTTAGGCGAAGCCCTGCGACGGTAGAACATCAACATCATCACCACGCTGTCGTGCTGACGGAACTCTCCCTCAAAGCTCGGCTGGATCAGAGTTCGAGGGACGTCGTCGAGTGGAACGTGTGCAGAACTCGGAGGTGCCGTGCGTTCGGTACTTGATTGGTCGGATCGTGAAGACATATGACTACATCAACCGTGTTGTGCTAACGCTTCCGCTTTCGGTCTACGAGGGTACGTGGACACACTCTCCCCTCTCGCTGCTATGCATCACCATGATCTTGCGTGTGCGTAGAATTTTTTTGAAATTACTACGTTCCTCAACAATGGCATCCGAGCCTGGTTTTATGCGTTGATGTTATATGCACGAGCAGAACACAAGTGAGTTGTGGGCGATACAAGTCATACTGCTTACCAGCATGTCATACTTTGGTTCAGCGGTATTGTTGGATGAAGCAGCCTGGACCGACATTACGCGTACGCTTACGTGAGACTGGTTCTACCGACATGCTTTGCACACAGGTGGCTGGCGGGTGTCAGTTTCTCCAACTTTAGTTGAACCGAGTGTGGCTACGCCCGGTCCCTGAGAAGGTTAAAACAGCACTAACTTGACGAACTGTCGTTGTGGTTTTGATGCGTAGGTAAGAACGGTTCTTGCTCGGCCCGTAGCAGCCACGTAAAACTTGCAACAACAAAGTAGAGGACGTCTAACTTGTTTTTGCAGGGCTTGTTGTGATGTGATATGGTCAAGACATGATGCTATATTTTAATTGTATGATATGATCATGTTTTGTAACCGAGTTATCGGCAACTGGCAGGAGCCATATGGTTGTCGCTTTCTTGTATGCAATGCAATCGCCCTGTAATGCTTTACTTTATCACTAAGCGGTAGCGATAGTCGTAGAAGCAATAGTTGGCAAGACGACAACGATGCTACGATGGAGATCAAGGTGTCGCGCCGGTGACGATGGTGATCATGACGGTGCTTCGGAGATGGAGATCACAAGCACAAGATGATGATGGCCATATCATATCACTTATATTGATTGCATGTGATGTTTATCTTTTATGCATCTTATTTTGCTTTGATTGACGGTAGCATTATAAGATGATCTCTCACTAAATTTCAAGATAAAAGTGTTCTCCCTGAGTATGCACCATTGCCAAAGTTCGTCGTGCCCAGACACCACGTGATGATCGGGTGTGATAATTTCTACGTCCATCTACAACGGGTGCAAGCCAGTTTTGCACACGCAGAATACTCAGGTTAAACTTGACGAGCCTAGCATATGCAGATATGGCCTCAGAACACTGAGACCGAAAGGTCGAGCGTGAATCATATAGTAGATATGATCAACATAATGATGTTCACCATTGAAAACTACTCCATTTCACGTGATGATCGGTTATGGTTTAGTTGATTTGGATACGTGATCACTTAGATGATTAGAGAGATGTCTATCTAAGTGCGAGTTCTTAGGTAATATGATTAAGTGAACTTAAATTTAACATGAACTTAGTACCTGATAGTATTTTGCATGTCTATGTTTGTTGTAGATAGATGGCTCGTGCTGTTGTTCCGTTGAATTTTAATGCGTTCCTTGGGAAAGCAAAGTTGAAAGATGATGGTAGCAATTACACGGACTGGGTCCGTAACTTGAGGATAATCCTCAATGCTGCATAGAAGAATTACGTCCTGGAAGCACCGCTAAGTGCCAAACCTGTTGTAGGAGCAACACCAGATGTTATGAACACCTGGCAGAGCAAAGCTGATGACTACTCGATAGTTCAGTGTGCCATGCTTTATGGCTTAGAACCAGAACTTCAACGACGCTTTGAACGTCATGGACCATATGAGATGTTCCAGGAGTTGAAGTTAATATTTCAAGCAAATGCCCGGATTGATAGATATGAAGTCTCCAATAAGTTCTATAGCTGCAAGATGGAGGAGAATAGTTCTGTCAGTGAGCACATACTCAAAATGTGTGGGTATCATAATCACTTGACTCAACTGGGAGTTAATCTTCTTGTTGATAGTGTCATTGACAGAGTTCTTCAATCACTGCCACCAAGCTACAAAAGCTTCATGATGAACTATAATATGCAAGGGATGAATAAGACAATTCCCGAGCTCTTTCCAATGCTAAAGGCTGTGGAGGTAGAAATAAAAAAGGAGCATCAAGTGTTGATGGTCAATAAGACCGCCAGTTTCAAGAAAAAGGGTAAAGGGAAGAAGACAGGGAACTTCAAGAAGAACAACAAACAAGTTGCTGCTCAGGAGAAGAAACCAAAGTCTGGACCTAAGCCTGATAATGAGTGCTTCTACTGCAAACAGACTGGTCACTGGAAGCGGAACTGCCCTAAGTATTTGGCGGATAAGAAGGATGGCAAGGTGAACAAAGGTATATGTGATATACATGTTATTGATGTGTACCTTACTAGAGCTCGCAGTAGCACCTTAGTATTTGATACTGGTTCTGTTGCTAATATTTGCAACTCGAAACAGGGACTACGGATTAAGCGAACACTGGCTAAGGACGAGGTGACAATGCGCGTGGGAAATGATTCCAAAGTCGATGTGATCGATGTCAGCACACTACCTCTACATCTACCTTAGGGATTAGTTTTAGACCTAAATAATTGTTATTTGGTGCCAGCGTTGAGCATGGACATTATATCTGGATCTTGTTTAATGCAAGACGGTTATTCATTTAAATATGAGAATAATGGTTGTTCTATTTATATGAGTAATATCTTTTATGGTCATGCACCCTTAAAGAGTGGTCTATTTTTGATGAATCTCGATAGTAGTGATACACATATTCATAATGTTGAAACCAAAAGATGCAGAGTTGATAATGATAGTGCAACTTATTTGTGGCACTGCCGTTTGGGTCATATTGGTATAAAGCGCATGAAGAAACTCCATACTGATGGACTTTTGGAATCACTTGATTATGAATCACTTGGTACTTGTGAACCATGCCTCATGGGCAAGATGTCTAAAACGCCGTTCTCCGGAACTATGGAGTGAGCAACTGATGATCATACATACTGATGTATGTGGTCCAATGAATGTTGAGGCTCGCGGTGGGTATCGTTATTTTCTCACCTTCACAGATGATTTAAGCAGATATGTGTATATCTACTTAATGAAACATAAGTCTGAAACATTTGAAAAGTTCAAAGAATTTCAGAGTGAAGTTGAAAATCATCGTAACAAGAAAATAAAGTTTCTACGATCTGATCGTGGAGGAGAATATTTGAGTTACAAGTTTGGTCTACATTTGAAACAATGCGGAATAGTTTCGCAACTCACGCCACCCGGAACACCACAGCGTAATGGTGTGTCCAAACGTCGTAATCGTACTTTACTAGATATGGTGCGATCTATGATGTCTCTTACTGATTTACCGCTATCATTTTGGGGTTATGCTTTAGAGACGACCGCATTCACATTAAATAGGGCACCATCAAAATCCGTTGAGACGACACCTTATGAACTATGGTTTGGCAAGAAACCAAAGTTGTCGTTTCTTAAAGTTTGGGGCTGCGATGCTTATGTGAAAAAGCTTCAACCTGATAAGCTCAAACCCAAATCGGAGAAATGTGTCTTCACAGGATACCCAAAAGAACAGTTGGGTACACCTTCTATCACAGATCTGAGGGCAAGACATTCGTTTCTAAGAATGGATCCTTTCTAGAGAAGGAGTTTCTCTCGAAAGAAGTGAGTGGGAGGAAATTAGAACTTGATGAGGTAACAGTACCTGCTCCCTTATTGGAAAGTAGTTCATCACAGAAACCAGTTCCTGTGACGTCTACACCAATTAGTGAGGAAGTTAATGATGCTGATCATGAAACTTCAGATCAAGTTGTTACTGAACCTCATAGGTCAACCAGAGTAAGATTCGCACCAGAGTGGTACGATAATCCTGTTCTGGAGGTTATGTTGCTAGACCATGACAAACCTATGAACTATGAAGAAGCGATGGTGAGCCCAGATTCCGCAAAATGGCTTGAGGCCATGAAATCTGAGATGGGATCCATGTATGAGAACAAAGTATGGACCTTGGTTGACTTGCCCAATGATTGTCAAGCCATCAAGAATAAATGGATCTTCAAGAAGAAGACTGACGCTGATGGTAATGTTACCGTCTATAAAGCTCGACTTGTTGCAAAAGGTTTTCGACAAGTTCAAGGGATTGACTACGATGAGACCTTCTCACCCGTAGCGATGCCTAAGTCTGTTCGAATCATGTTAGCAATTGCCGCATTTTATGATTATGAAAGTTGGCAAATGGATGTCAAAACTGCATTCCTAAATGGATTTCTGGAAGAAGAGTTGTATATGATGCAATCGGAAGGTTTTGTCGATCCAAAGGGAGCTAACAAAGTGTGCAAGCTCCAGTGATCCATTTATGGACTGGTGTAGCCTCTCGGAGTTGGAATAAACGTTTTGATAGTGTGATCAAAGCATATGGTTTTATACAGACTTTTGGAGAAGCCTGTATTTACAAGGAAGTGAGTGGGAGCTCTGTAGCATTTCTGATATTATATGTGGATGACATATTGTTGATTGGAAATGATATAGAATTTCTGGATAGCATAAAAGGATATTTGAATAAAGAGTTTTTCAATGAAAGACCTCGGTGAAGCTGCTTATATAGTGGGCATCAAGATCTATAGAGATAGATCGAGACGCTTAATTGGACTTTCACAAAGCACATACCTTGACAAAGTTTTGAAGAAGTTCAAAATGGATCAAGCAAAGAAAGGGTTCTTGCCTGTGTTACAAGGTGTGAAGTTGAGTAAGACTCAATGCCCGACCACTGCAGAAGATAGAGAGAAAATGAAAGATGTTCCCTATGCTTCAGCCATAGGCTCTATCATGTATGTAATGCTGTGTACCAGACCTAATGTGTGCCTTGCTATTAGTTTAGCAGGGAGGTACCAAAGTAATCCAGGAGTGGATCACTGGACAGCGGTCAAGAACATCCTGAAATACCTGAAAAGGACGAAGGATATGTTTCCCGTTTATGGAGGTGACAAAGAGCTCGTCGTAAATGGTTACGTCGATGCAAGCTTTGACACTGATCCGAACGATTCTAAATCGCAAACCGGATACGTGTTTTTATTAAACGATGGAGCTGTCAGTTGGTGCAGTTCTAAACAAAGCATCGTAGCGGGATCTACATGTGAAGCGAAGTACATAGTTGCTTCGGAAGCAGCAAATGAAGGAGTTCATATCCGATCTAGGTGTCATACCTAGTGCATCGGGTCCAATGAAAATCTTTTGTGACAATACTGGTGCAAGTGCTTTGGCAAATGAATCCAGATTTCACAAGAGAACCAAGCACATCAAGAGACGCTTCAACTCCATCCGGAATCAAGTCCGAGTGGGAGATATAGAGATTTGCAAGATACATACGGATCTGAATGTTGCAGACCCGTTGACTAAGACTCTTCCACGAGCAAAACATGATCAGCACCAAGGCTCCATGGGTGTTAGAATCATTACTGTGTAATCTAGATTATTGACTCTAGTGCAAGTGGGAGACTGAAGGAAATATGCCCTAGAGGCAATAATAAAGTTATTATTTATTTCCTTATATCATGATAAATGTTTATTATTCATGCTAGAATTGTATTAACCGGAAACATGATACATGTGTTAATACATAGACAAACAGAGTGTCACTAGTATGCCTCTACTTGACTAGCTCGTTGATCAAAGATGGTTATGTTTCCTAGCCATAGACAAAGAGTTGTCATTTCATTAACGGGATCACATCATTAGGAGAATGATGTGATTGACTTGACCCATTCCGTTAGCTTAGCACTTGATCATTTAGTTTGTTGCTATTGCTTTCTTCATGACTTATACATGTTCCTATGACTATGAGATTATGCAACTCCCGTTTACCGGAGGAACACTTTGTGTGCTACCAAACGTCACAACGTAACTGGGTGATTATAAAGGTGCTCTACAGGTGTCTCCGAAGGTACTTGTTGGGTTTGCGTATTTCGAGATTAGGATTTGTCACTCCGATTGTGGAGAGGTATCTCTGGGCCCACTCAGTAATACACATCACTTAAGCCTTGCAAGCATTGCAACTAATGAGTTAGTTGCGGGATGATGTGTTATAGAACGAGTATAGAGACTTGCCGGTAATGAGATTGAACTAGGTATTGAGATACCGACGATCGAATCTCGGGCAAGTAACATACCGATGACAAAAGGAACAACGTATGTTGTTATGCGCTTTGACCGATAAAGATCTTCATAGAATATGTAGGAGCCAATATGATCATCCAGGTTCCGCTATTGGTTATTGACCGAAGACGTGTCTCGGTCATGTCTACATAGTTCTCGAACCCGTAGGGTCTGCACGCTTAAAGTTCGATGACGGTTATATTATGAGTTTATGGTTTTTGATGTACCAAAGGTAGTTCGGAGTCCCGGATATGATCACGGACATGACGAGGAGTCTCGAAATGGTCGAGACGTAAAGATCGATATATTGGACGACTGTGTTCGGACACTGGAATGGTTTCAGGGAGTTTCGGGCATATACCAGAGTACCGGGGGGTTATCGGAACCCCCCGGGGAGACTAATGGGCCTATTGGCCCTAATGGAGAAGAGGAGGGGCGGCCAAAGGGCAGCCGCACGCCCCCTCCCCCCCAGTCCAAATTGGACAAGGAGGGGGGCGGCGCCCCCCGTTCCTTTCCCTCCCTCTCTCCTTCCCTCTCCTCTCCTACTCCCACATTGAAAGGGGGAGTCCTACTCCCGGTGGGAGTAGGACTCCTCATGGGGCGCGCCTAGGGTGGCCGGCCCCCTCCTCCTCCTCCACTCCTTTATATACGGGGAGAGAGGCACCCCTTGGAGACACAACAATTGATCTCTTGGATCTTTTAGCCGTGTGCGGTGCCCCTCTCCACCATAGTCCACCTCGATAATATCGTAGCGGTGCTTAGGCGAAGCCCTGCGATGGTAGAACATCAAAATCGTCACCACGCTGTCATGCTGACGGAACTCTCCCTCAAAGCTCGGCTGGATCGGAGTTCGAGGGACGTCATCGAGTTGAACGTGTGCAGAACTCGGAGGTGCCGTGCGTTCGGTACTAGATCGGTCGGATCGTGAAGATGTACGACTACATCAACCGCGTTGTGCTAACGCTTTGATATGTCTCCAACGTATCTATAATTTTTTATTGTTCCATGGTATATTTGATACATCTCCAGATTACTACAGACTGTTCTGTTTTTGACAGATTCTGTTTTTCATGTGTTGTTTACTTATTTTGATGAATCTATGACTAGTAAAAGAGTTTATAAACCATAGAGAAGTTGGAATACAGTAGGTTTAACACCAATATAAATAAATAATGAGTTCATTACAGTATCTTGAAGTGGTGTTTTGTTTTCTTTCGCTAACGGAGCTCACAGATTTTCTATTTTGAGTTTTGTGTTGTGAAGTTTTCAAGTTTTGGGTAAAGATTTGATGGATTATGGAATAAGGAGTGGCAAGAGCCTAAGCTTGGGGATGCCCAAGGCACCCCAAGGTAATATTCAAGGACAACCAAGAGCCTAATCTTGGGGATGCCCCGGAAGGCATCCCCTCTTTCGTCTTCGTTCATCGGTAACTTTACTGGGAGCTATATTTTTATTCGCCACATGATATGTGTTTTGCTTGGAGCGTCATTTTATTTTATTTAGCTTTTCTTGCTGTTTGAATAAAATACCAAGATCTGAAACTCTTAAATGTTAGAGAGTCTTCACATAGTTGCATAATTATTCGACTACTCATTGATCTTCACTTATATCTTTCGGAGTAGTTTGTTGTTGCTCTGGTGCTTCACTTATATCCTTTTAGAGCATGGTGGTAGTTTTATTTTGAAGAAATAGATGAACTCTCATGCTTCACTTAGATTATTTTGGGAGTCTTAAATAGCATGGTAATTTGCTTAAATCCTAATATGCTAGGTATACAAGATTAGTAAAAACTTTCATATAGAGTATTGAATACTAAGAAAAGTTTGATGCTTGATGATTGTTTTGAGATATGGAGGTAATAATATCAAAGTCGTGCTAGTTGAGTAGTTGTGAATTTGAGAAGTGCTTGTGTTGAAGTTTGAAAGTCCCGTAGCATGCACGTATGGTAAACGTTGTGTAAATTTTTTGAAACATGAGGTGTTATTTGATTGTCCTCCTTATGAGTGGCGGTCGGGGACGAGCAATGGTCTTTTCCTACCAATCTATCCCCCTAGGAGCATGCGCGTAGTGCTGAGGTTTTTGATGACTTGTAGATTTTTGCAATAAGTATGTGAGTTCTTTATGACTAATGTTGAGTCCATGGATTATACGCACTCTCACCCTTCCATCCTTGCTAGCCTCTACGGTACCGTGCATTGCCCTTTCTCACATCAAGAGTTGGTGCAAACTTCGCCGGTGCATCCAAACCCCGTGATATGATACGCTCTTTCACACATAAACCTCCTTATATCTTCCTCAAAACAGCCACCATACCTACCTATTATGACATTTCCATAGCCATTCCGAGATATATTGCCATGCAACTTTCCACCATCCAGTTTATCATGACACATTCATCATTGTCATATTGCTTAGCATGATCATGTAGTTGACATAGTATTTGTGGCAAAGGCACCGTTCATAATTTTTTTCATACTTGTCACTCTTGATTCATTGCATATCCCGGTACACCGCCGGAGGTACCCATATAGAGTCATACTCTGTTCTAGTATCGAGTTGTAATCATTGAGTTGTAAATAAATAGAAGTGTGATGATCATCATTCAATAGAGCATTGTCCCCCCAAAAAGGAGAAAGGCCAAACAAAAAAAAGAAGGCCCAAAAAAGAGAAAATAAATAAAAAGGGGCAATGTTACTATCCTTTTTTCCACACTTGTGCTTCAAAGTAGCACCATGTTCTTCATATAGAGAGTCTCTTGAGTTATCACTTTCATATACTAGTGGGAATTTTCATTATAGAACTTGGCTTGTATATTCCAACAATGGGCCTCCTCAAGTGCCCTAGGTCTTCGTGAGCAAGCAAGTTGGATGCTCATGTCTACTACACAACCTTCTTCTTGTAGACGTTGTTGGGCCTCCAAGTGCAGAGGTTTGTAGGACAGTAGCAAATTTCCCTCAAGTGGATGACCTAAGGTTTATCAATACGTAGGAGGCGTAGGATGAAGATGGTCTCTCTCAAGCAACCCTGCAACCAAATAACAAAGAGTCTCTTGTGTCCCCAACACACCCAATACAATGGTAAATTGTATAGGTGCACTAGTTCGGCGAAGAGATGGTGATAAAAGTGGTATATGGATAGTAGATAATAGTATTTGTAATCTGAAATTATAAAAACAGCAAGGTAACGAATGATAAAAGTGAGCATAAACGGTATTGCAATGTGTGGAAATAAGGCCTAGGGTTCATACTTTCGCTAGTGTAAGTTCCCTCAACAATGATAACATAATTGGATCACATCACTATCCCTCAACATGAAACAAAGAGTCACTCCAAAGTCACTAATAGCGGAGAACAAACGAAGAGATTATGGTAGGGTACGAAACCACCTCAAAGTTATTCTTTCCAATCAATCCGTTGGGCTATTCCTATAAGTGTCACAAACAGCCCTAGAGTTCATACTAGAATAACACCTTAAGACACAAATCAATCAAAACCCTAATGTCACCTAGATACTCCAATGTCACCTCAAGTATCCGTGGGTATGATTATACGATATGCATCACACAATCTCAGATTCATCTATTCAACCAACACAAAGGACCTCAAAGAGTGCCCCAAAGTTTCTACCGGAGAATCACAACGAAAATGTGTGCCAACCCCTATGCATAGGTTCCCAATGTCACGAAACCCGCAAGTTGATCACCTTAACATACATCAAGTGGCACGTGGTATCCCATTGTCACCACAGATATCCACGGCAAGACATACATCAAGTGTTCTCAAATCTTTAAAGACTCAATCCGATAAGATTACTTCAAAGGGGAAACTCAATTCATTACAAGAGAGAAGAGGGGGAGGAGAAACATAAGATCCAACTATAATAGCAAATCTCACGATACATCAAGATCGTATCATCTCAAGAACACGAGAGAGAGAGAGAGAGAGATCAAACGCATAGCTACTGGTACATACCCTCAGCCCCGAGGGAGAACTACTCCCTCCTCGTCATGGAGAGCACCGGGATGATGAAGATGGCCACTGGAGAGGGATTGCCCCCTCCGGCAGGGTGCCGGAACAGGGTCCCGATTGACTTTTGGCGGCTACGGAGGCTTCTGGCGGCGGAACTCCCGATCTATTGTGCGTTCCGGAAGTTTTAGGGTATATGGAGTTATATAGGTAGAAGAAGCACGTCAGGGGAGCCACGGGGGCCCCACGAGGCAGGGGGCGCGCCCTAGGGGGGTGGGCGCGCCCCCAGCCTCGTGGGCAGCTCCCGTATCTTCTAACATGGGGTCCAAGTCCATCAGGTGTGTTTCCTTCCAAAAATAACTTCTCCAGTTGATTTCATTCCGTTTCGACTCCGTCTGATATTCCTTTTCTTCAAAACACTGAAATAGGCATAAAACAGCAAATCTGGGCTGGGCCTCCGGTTAATAGGTTAGTCCCAAAAATAATATAAAAGTGGATAATAAAGCCCAATGTTGCCCAAAACAGTAGATAATATAGCATGGAGCAATCAAAAATTATAGATACGTTGGAGATGTATCAAGCATCCCCAAGCTTAATTCCTGCTCGTCCTCGAGTGGGTAAATGATAAAAAGATAATTTTTGATGTGGAATGCTAGTTGGCATAATTTCAATGTAATTCTTCTTAATTGTGGTATGAATATTCAGATCCGAAAGATTCAAGAGAAAATTTCATATTGACATAAAAATAATCATACTTCAAGCATACTAACTAAGCAATTATGTCTCTTCAAAATAACATGGCCAAAGAAAGTTATCCCTACAAAATCATATAGTCTGACTATGCTCCATCTTCACCACACAAAGTATTTAAATCATGCACAACCCCGATGACAAGCCAAGCAATTGTTTCATACTTTTGATGTTCTCAAACTTTTTCAATCTTCACGCAATATATGAGCATGAGCCATGGACATAACACTATAGGTGGAATAGAATGGTGGTTGTGGAGAAGACAAAAAAGTAGAAGATAGTCTCGCATCGACTAGGCGTATCAACGGGCTATGGAGATGCCCATCAATAGATATCAATGTGAGTGAGTAGGGATTGCCATGCAACGGATGCACTAGAGCTATAAATGTATGAAAGCTCATCAAATGAAACTAGTGGGTGTGCATCCAACTCGCTTGCTCACGAGGACCTAGGGCATTTTGAGGAAGCCCATCATTGGAATATACAAGCCAAGTTCTGAAAAATTCCCACTAGTATATGAAAGTGACAGAACAAGAGACTCTTTATCATAAAGATCATGGTGCTACTTTGAAGCACAAGTGTGGAAAAAGGATAGTAGCATTATCCCTTTTATTTTATTTTTTATTTTTTATTTGGCCTTTCCTTTTTTTTGGCCTTTCTTTTTTTATTTGGCCTTTCTTTTTTTTATTTGGGACAATGCTCTATTGATGATGATCATCACACTTTTATTTTCTTACAACTCAATGATTACAACTCGATACTAGAACAAAGATATGACTCTATATGAATGCCTCCGGCGGTGTACCGGGATGTGCAATGACTCATGAGTGACATGTATGAAAGAATTATGAATGGTGGCTTTGCCACAAATACGATGTCAACTACATGATCATGCTAAGCAATATGACAATGATGGAGCGTGTCATAATAAACGGAATGGTGGAAAGTTGCATGGCAATATATCTCGGAATGGCTATGGAAATGCCATAATAGGTAGGTATGGTGGCTGTTTTGAGGAAGGTATATGGTGGGTTTATGGTACCGGCGAAAGTTGCGCGGTACTAAAGAGGCTAGCAATGGTGGAAGGGTGAGAGTGCGTATAATCCATGGACTCAACATTAGTCATAAGGAACTCACATACTTATTGCAAAAATCTATTAGTTATCAAAACAAAGTACTACAGGCATGCTCTTAGGAGGATAGATTGGTAGGAAAAGACCATCGCTCGTCCCCGACCGCCACTCATAAGGAAGACAATCAATAAATAAATCATGCTCCGACTTCATCACATAACGGTTCACCATACGTGCATGCTACGGGAATCACAAACTTCAACACAAGTATTTCTCAAATTCACAACTACTCAACTAGCATGACTCTAATATTACCATCCTCATATCTCAAAACAATCATCAAGTATCAAACTTCTCATAGTATTCAACACACTCATAAGAGAATTTTATTATTCTTGAATACCTAGCATATTAGGAGTTTAAGCAAATTACCATGCTATTTAAGACTCTCAAAATAATCTAAGTGAAGCATGAGAGTTCATCTATTTCTTCAAAATAAAACTACCACCATGTTCTAAAAGATATAAGTGAAGCACTAGAGCAAATGACAAACTACTCCCAAAGATTTAAGTGAAGATCAATGAGTAGTCGAATAATTATGCAACTATGTGAAGACTCTCTAACATTTAATAATTTCAGATCTTGGTATTTTATTCAAACAGCAAGAAAAACTAAATAAAATGACATTCTAAGAATGGCAAGCATCATGTGAAGAAGCAAAAACTTAGGATCAACCGAAACTAACCGATAATTGTTGAAGAAGAAAGGTGGGATGCCAACCGGGGCATCCCAAGCTTAGATGCTTGAAACCTCTTGAAATATTATCTTGGGGTGCCTTGGGCATCCCCAAGCTTGAGCTTTTCTGTCTCCTTAATTCCTCTCATATCACGGTCTCCCTAAATCTCAAAAGCTTCATCCACACAAAACTCAACAAGGACTCGTGAGATAAGTTAGTATAAACCATTGCCAAAACCTTATCATACTCTACTGTAGAAAATCACTAAAGTTATTATTCAACATTGCATACTAAATGCCTCTGCATGTTTAATAGTCATATCCTCAAATAGAATCATTAAAGAAGCAAACATATGCAAACAATGCAAACATAACAGCAATCTGCCTAAACAGGATAGTCTGTAAAGAATGCTGCAACATGCATACTTACCTAGCTCCAAAAATTATGAAATAAAATTCCCACTGTAGTAAATTTATCAGAGCTTAATATGCAAAAGGTTTCCACATTTTATCACATTCTGACTTTTCTAGGAAAATATTGCAACAGTGGTAAACTTTCTGTTTTCAAACAGCAACATGTATACTTGTAACATAGGCATAGTAAAGGCTATCAATGCCACGAGAGAGAGAGAGAGAGATCAAACACACAGCTACTGGTACATACCCTGAGCCCCGAGGGAGAACTACTCCCTCCTCGTCATGGAGAGCACCGGGATGATGAAGATGGCCATCGGAGAGGGATTGCCCCCTCCGGCAGGGTGCCGGAACAGGGTCCCGATTGACTTTTGGTGGCTACGGAGGCTTCTGGAGGCGGAACTCCCGATCTATTGTGCGTTCCGGAAGTTTTAGGGTATATGGAGTTATATAGGTAGAAGAAGCACGTCAGGGGAGCCACGGGGGCCCCATGAGGCAGGGGGCGCGCCCCCACCCTCGTGGGCAGCTCCCGTATCTTCTGACATGGGGTCCAAGTCCATCAGGTGTGTTTCCTTCCAAAAATAACTTCTCCAGTTGATTTCGTTCCGTTTCGACTCCGTCTGATATTACTTTTCTTCAAAACACTGAAATAGGCATAAAACAGCAAATCTGGGCTGGGCCTCCGGTTAATAGGTTAGTCCCAAAAACAATATAAAAGTGGATAATAAAGCCCAATATTGCCCAAAACAGTAGATAATATAGCATGGAGCAATCAAAAATTATAGATATGTTGGAGACGTATCAGATGCACACCAACTTAGTTTCTTTTGTTGAGCTTTCATACATTTATAGCTCTAGTGCATCCGTTGCATGGCAATCCCTACTCCTTGCATTAACATCAATCGATGGGCATCTCCATAGCCCATTGATTATCCTCGTTGATGTGAGACTTTCTCCTTTTTGTCTTCTCCACATAACCCCCATCATTATATTCTATTCCACCCATAGTGCTATATCCATGGCTCACGCTCATGTATTGCGTGAAAGTTTATGAGTTTGAAATTATTAAGGTATGAAACAATTGCTTGGCTTGTCATCGGGGTTGTGCATGATGAGAGCATTCTTGTGTGACGAAAATGGAGCATGACTAAACTATATGATTTTGTAGGGATGAACTTTCTTTGGCCATGTTACTTTAAGAAAACATAATTGCTTTGTTGGTTTGCTTGAAGTATTATTATTCTCTATGTCAATATGAACTTTTGTCTTGAATCTTCCTAATCTGAATATTCATACCACAATCAAGAAGATTTGCATTGAAATTATGCCAAGTAGCACTCCGCATCAAAAATTCTCTTTTTATCATTTACCTACTCGAGGACGAGCAGGAATTAAGCTTGGGGATGCCTGATACGTCTCCAAAGTATCTATAATTTTTGATTGCTCCATGCTATATTATCTACTGTTTTGGACTTTATTGGGCTTTATTTTCCACTTTTATAATATTTTTGGGACTAACCTATTAACCGGAGGCCCAGCCCAGAATTGCTGTTTTTTGCCTATTTCAGTGTTTCGAAGAAAAGAAAAATCAAACGGAGTCCAATTGACCTGAAACTTCACAGAACTCATTTTTGGAAGGAAAGAAGCCTAGAAGACTTGGAGTGCATGTCGGGGGACCTGCGAGGAGGCCACGAGGCAGGGGGCGTGCCCTCCACCCTTGTGGGCCCCTCGTGGCCCTCCTGACGTACTTCTTCCGCCTATATATCTCCATATACCCTAAAAACATCCGGGGGCACAATAGATCGGGAGTTCCGCCGCCAGAAGCCTCTGTAGCCACCGAAAGCCAATCTAGACCCGTTCCGGCACCCTGCCGGAGGGGGAATCCTTCTCTGGTGGCCATCTTCATCATCCCGGTGCTCTCCATGACGAGGAGGGAGTAGTTCTCCCTCGGGGCTGAGGGTATGTACCAGTAGCTATGTGTTTGATCTCTCTCTCTCTCTCTCGTGTCCTTGTGGTGATACGATCTTGATGTATCGTAAGCTTTGCTATTATATTTGGATCATGTGATGTTTCTTCCCCCCTCTACTCTCTTGTAATGAATTGAGTTTCCCCTTTGAAGTTATCTTATCGGATTGAGTCTTTAAAGATTTGAGAACACTTGATGTATGTCTTGCCGTGCGTATCTGTGGTGACAATGGGATACCACGTGATTCACTTGATGTATGTTTTGGTGATCAACTTGCGGGTTCCACCCATGAACCTATGCATAGGGGTTGGCACATGTTTTCGTCGTGATTCTCTGGTAGGAACTTTGGGGCACTCTTTGAGGTCCTCTGTGTTGGTTGAATAGATGAATCTAAGATTGTGTGATGCCGGGCCCAACAGCGCTCGGCACCGTGTCTGGCCCAGGCCCGGGGGCTCCTGTCGGTGTACTAGAGTAGGGGTACCCTTAGTACCCCGAACTTGTGCACGGGCAGTCGCAGCGTCCCGCGGCAAGGCCTGCCAGGTCACCGCCAAGATTCCCCGTGGTCCCTCTGAAGACCATTCAAGAACAAAGTATTCAAGACAAGGCCCCGGCAAGAGGAGCTTGCCGGGAAGAAGGCAAGACCCCGGCAAGAGGAACTTGCCGGGAAGGCCATCAGAAGCGTTCCAAGACCCCGGCAAGAGGAACTTGCCGGGAAGGCCATCAGAAGCGTTCCAAGACCCTGGCAAGAGGCGCTTGCCGGGAAGGCCGTCCGAGGCATTCCAAGGAACTTGCCGCGGCGCGCTACGCGCCCCGACAAGGCCCGGTGAGCGACAAGCTCCCGGAAGCGACAAGTCGACGGCCGCGGCAAGGCGCTTGCCGCGGCAAGCCCCCACTCCACGCCCGCGCTCCAGCACATCCACCCACGTGTCGCTCCGGGGCCCCTCCCGAGCGCACGTGGCAGGAGGCTGTGCAGCTAGGGGCGTGCGGTGGCACGCAGGCGCTGACAAGACAACCATCGTGGCAAGACGGTGGCGTCCCTAGCGGTCCCTTTCGGTGCTGTCTAGGCGACACAGACGGGCATTTAATGCCCTTGTCCCCTGCCGTCAGGGTTAGGTATGATAACACTATAGCAGCTAGCTGTGCCTACTACAGCACCTAGCTGTGCCTACCCACGGCACCCTTTTCATTTTTGCCCTTGGCCCCCGTTGCTCTATATCGGTAACCCCTTGAATATAAAAGGAGGCCCGTGTGCAACGTAGAAGGGGTCGGCCACCTCGAGAGCTCTCGCGAGGATCAGCAATTCCACACACTCACGCTCGCTCCCGAGCTAGAAATCAATACCAATCCACAAAGCAGGAGTAGGGTTTTACGCATCCTTGCGGCCCGAACCTGGGTAAATCGCTCGCGTGCTTCACCTCGATTTACTCCTCGCACGACCAACCGCCCGCTTGCTTCGCCTCGATCTGCTCTTTGCGCAACCTCCGCCCCCCGCCGAACCAAAAGGGACCCGGTCCGCCGGTCCCATAGGTGCCCGTGGATCAGAAACCCCGGCACGAGCCGTCGCACGAAGGGCGGCGGTGTAGAGCCGCCGCATGACGCGAGGCCGCCGGGTCGAGGCGACCGGCGGGACAACGCAAGGACGCCGCGCGAGGCCGCCCGGTCGGGGCGACCGACGGGCAGACGCGCGGACGACGCGCGAGGCCGTCGGGTCGGTGAAGAAGCCGGCCGATCGCGCCGGTGTTGGAGTAGAGGCGCACAGGATCAACGGCGGCGATGGGCGACGCAAACCGGATCACATAGACCGAAAAAACAAAAAAGAGACGCCGATCAAAGTGACCGGCGAGAGAGAGAAAACTCAGATCAAAGGATCGGGGAAAAAGACTCTCTAGGGCAGACGGCCAACAGGGCCGGCGGACGAACCCTAAGTACGGGCGGCGCGGCCCCCGGCGGCGGTCATGGAGGCCGACCGCCCCGGGGGCGGCGCGCGGGTGCAGAAGCGGCGGCGGTTAGGGTTTAGGATCAACTTGCGATAGATACCATGTTAAAAGGGAGAAAGGATTTTGATGAAATTGTTGTTGTATTGCTTGAGCCTCATGGACATATATATAGAAATACATTATCATTTTGAAGTACAAAGCAAGATAGAATAGTATCCTACGCTATTCTAGCTTTCCTAATAATCACCATACTCAACACTGAGCGCTGCCATCATCTGGCCGCTCCACGACCTGGCGTAGCTGCACAATCCCAATCGATGCATCGCTGCCGCCTTCTGAAGCGCACTTTCGCTGCCGCCGCTTCCGCGTTTGTGACCGCTGTAAGCTCGCCTGATTGATCCTTTTAATCCATCGCCACACGTCAAGCTTGCTGCACGTACACGTGCCTTTTACTGATATGCTTTCTTCAATCTTGCCGAGAACCACGCCGCACCGGCTGCATCTCAAACTCGATTCTTCCTCCAGATCAACAATCCGCAGCCTCCGAACAACCTAGTTCATGATACCATTTTTTAGAATAAATTCGAGGCATACCGTCGATCATCCAAGAACAAAGCAATCACACAAGCACGACACTGAGATTTGTTAACGAGATTCACCGATATGGCTACATCCCCGAGACCTGACTACGGGCGCTCCTCTCTGTGACACCGTCACAATACCGCACACCGACCACCCGGGCGCCGGCACACGCCGTCGGCTCCCCCTTGCGCGCCTGTGCTATTATGTTGGTATAGATTACATCGTGTGTCTATTCCCGCTATATAAGAGAGGCCTAGGATACAAGTGTCCTATTAGGACACAACTCCATATCCTATCTAAACACAATACAACTCCTAATCCAACTATAACAGGAGTGACGGCGGCAGCCGAAAGAGATCCTGTGATTAGCTTTGTTTGCAAGGGAAAGAAAGACAGCAGTTTTCTTGCTTGAACACCTCCAAGATCCAAGCAAAATCTCTACCTGGAAACATCTTGTTTCAGCCACTGAGCTACCAACGGAGCTCACCTTCCCTGAGGAAAAGGGGATACCAGTGATCACCACATCGGTAAAACCATTGCACCAAAGGGTTAACTGCTGAGCTTCCCTACCAGCTACCGCTGAAAGGATCCAACAAGAAGATGAACACAAGGAAATTTCTAACAGCTCTAACCAGCAAAGACACAAAGAATCAATGAATGAAGAGAATGGTCCACCACATACAATGTAGTAGCAGTACTACACACTTCTGACAGAGTGCGGAGACAACAGTCATATCAAGGACAACTGAAGCTTGGTTTTCATTGCAAATGCCACAAGACTTGCATCTACTGCTTTGCTTACTGATGACAAATGGCCTCCGCCATTCCACTTCTTCAACATGCCCAGGGTGTCCTGCCAGCATTCCTTGCCGTTTTTCCATCTTTCATTTTTTTTTTGCTTAAGTAAGAAAAAAAAGAAGAAATAAGCTAACAAAGTTGCATAATGTAGCTAAAATAAGTCCAGACCAGACCCCCGAAAGAGGATGGATATCATCTGCAGAGGACCGTCGAAACGATCCCTCAACTCCCTTCTCTCTTTCGACGAACACCCGACTTGTAGAACATCAGAACGCAGGGCTTGTAGAACATCAGAACGCAGCCCAAAGTAGGTATGATGAAGGATAAGCCCAGGCGAAGAAGAGACGGACACTGCAGCAGCAGCACGATGCCATGATCAGAAGGGCTGCTCTCCACGGGTCCTCGAGCTCCCGAGGGTGAGCTCCAGCTCGTCCGACGCGCATTCCTCGTGTATCCGCTCCCCTTCCCACGCCTTCACCAGCCCAGGCGACCCATTGTTGCCGTTGCTGTTGCTGCCGAACGCGAAGTCATCCGGCGCCCCGTCGGCCATCTCCATCTGGACGTCGTGGTGAGCCGGCGCGTGGTCGCCCATCACCGGGGAGCAGGTCCCGCTCTGCCCAGGGGTGCACGCCCTCGACGAGCTCGCAAGCGCGATCCCAAAGGGGTTGTGCGAGACAAGGTTGTACGTCGGCGACGAGGGCCCGGCGGACGATATCTGGAACCCGGCCAGCCACGCCGGGTCTGGCGCGACGTGGTGGCCGGGGCTCGGCGGCGTGGAGTTGGGCAGGGAGGTGTAGTTCGCCCCGGCCCATGGCGGCAGAACGCACTGGCTCTCCCAGTCGGTCTTCATGCGAGGCGTGTGCGTCGGGGAGCTGGACGGGGGCGTCACCGGGGCGCTGATGGAGCCTCCGTTGAAGTAGAGGTGGTGGAGCTGTGGGAGCTTGGAGGAGGAGGCGAATGACGGGTTCGACGAGAGGTTCTTCAGCCACGGGATGAGGGAGCTTCCCTCGACGCCACCAATGAAGTTGTTCCCGCCACCGAGAGTGATGTGGGAAGAGGATCCGGAGCTCGGGAAGGAGGAGGACGCAGGGCTCGGGTTGTACGAGGCCCGTGGACTCGGCTGGTATGAAGAGCAGGGGCTTGCCGAAGCAGACCTCATTGGATCAGGACGCGCCTGTGGAGGAGGTTTGCATCCCTGAAACATGGAGAGCAGAACAATCAACAATCTGGTTTATTCCATGCAAAGAAAACTCTGTAAGCTATTGTAGACAGCAACAACGTCAAAGAAACTCTGCTATGGAATTAGATGCTTTCATGGTTATCAGATATTAGCCTTTTTTTACTAACGTCAAAGAAACTCTGATATGTTACTAATGGAATTAGAAACCAAGAAATGCATAGTAAAGTACTATCTACTTCTGTTGCTGAAAGCAAATGGTAGCATGTGCAGAAGGCAGGAAGATCATAGCAAGAGCGTTGTTTTCAGATTAACATGGACATTAAGGGTGCCATATTGTAGTGTGATTCATGAATTTCCAATGTGAATCTTCCTTTTACATCATTTTACCTGGATGTAAGCGTGTAGATTCTAATATGAACCATTAATTTACATCATTTTACCCGGATGTAGGTCATGTTTGACGCAGCATTTTACTCTGGCATGGTCATGTTTGTCTACGACACCTCCGGAAAAAATGTAGTCTATCACACCACTAAAAATTTACCTAAATAATTCACGCAGCAGCTTCCAACTATATAAATTGACCAATAGAAATGTGGCGATCTCCAGTGAAACACTTGTACAGAAGGAAATATCACAGTTTGATCATGTAAAAAAAGAAACTAGTAAGACTACTGCAGGTTCTTGAGAAAAAGCTTATGCAAGAGAAATATACAGGCAATTGAAATGTTCCGGGCAAACACAATTAATATTTTCTGCCCCCTAACTACTCCCTCCGTCTCAGTTTACAAGTCCTGTGCGTATATCTAGGTTACCAATTTTATCATCCTAATATAAACTATATAACAAAAGATTATACCATTTGAAATAGAACATCTGAAGTTTATATTGATATATTTTTTGTAATATATGACTTATATTATGTTAGTCAAATTAACGACCTAAGATTACGCGCACGTCCTGTAAACTGTGAGAGAGGTAGTATAGAAATTTCTCTATTTTTAAGTAGGTAATTATGAAACTTCATTGTATTTATTATTGAAATCCAAAATCAGGAGTTTGCTAAAACTGAGGAGGCCGCGTCGCATTCCCCATTCCCAAATCTAGCTAGACCCCATTGGCCTTACATGGCAACCGAACTGCCTAAATCGCAAGAAAAACAAGCATCTCCCAAGGCAGCAAAACAGTTCGAAACTTGTTTGTATTCCTTTTTGACGAATCATAACTCCAGAGGATGCTAAAACTGAGGAGGAAGCGACATTGCGATTCCCAGTTCTTGCATCTAGCTCCAGCTCCCCTGACATGACCCAGAAGCAGCCTAAATCCAACCCCAGCAGCACAGCAGAAACCAAAGGAGAAAGTCCAATTAAAATTTTGAATCAAAAGCAAGCAAGAAAATTTCCAAGTAAAAGCAAAGGAGGAATTGCACTTGGCGCATCCAAGAACAATCCTCTAAAAGCAACAAAATGACCACAGCAGAATCCCTGACTTCCCTCGAGAACCAACCGAATCCAAGCAAAAACCGAGCGCGAACGCCCCAAGTAGCAGAGCTGGTCAGAGCAAACACACGAGCACGCTCAAGAAATGCGCAAATCGAAGCCGCCGCCGCCACCTCTGGCTTAGGCTGGGTGTCAGGAACCACATGGTCTCGCGGAGAGATCGGGCGGCGGGGCAGAGGAGGCCATTGCGAGGAGGAGCGAGCGAGCAAGAGCAAGAGCAAGAGCAAGCAAAGATTGGACGGACGGAGGGATGGATTACCCTGCGGTAGGTGGTGCCGTCGGGCTCGACGACCCAGCCGGCCTCGTTGCAGAGCGCCTTGAGGACCTCATTGTTGTCGCAGTGCTTGGGGAGGTTGTAGTTGCCGTAGGCCCTGAGGCCGGTGTAGATCTTGGCGGCGATCGCCCGGCGCCGCCGCTCCCTCCGCCGGTTGTTCTCCCGCTCCCTCCACGTGGGCACCCTCGTGCCGCCCAGCCCGTGCCCGCCGCCGCCGCCGCTCCCTCCCGCGGGGCCGTGCATCATCGGCGCGCCCGCTGGGAGCACCCGCCGCCGCTGGATCTGCGAGGAAGGGCCAAGGGCTCGCCGCGCTGCTGCCTCGCTGTTTCTTGCGGCCGCAGCTCTCTCAATCTCTCGCTCGATTGTGGGCTGCTTTGTTTAGTATTTGTGGGGAGGAAGAAGGAGGAAGTGGCAGGAGAAGTCTGAACGCAGCTGCTGCCTCATGCCGCTGTCCCGCTGGCTTAAACGAGTGGGAATCGCCACCTTTTCTTCCATTATTATCTTACGCTCGGCTCTTACCACCTTCCCGTTTTACCCCCCGCATTTACCCTTCTTTTTCGCGGGATGCCTTCCGCCGTTCATGGGAGCATAAAATAAATATACAGTTTTGCTAGAACTCATCTAGATGAGATATAATTTAGTCTCATTCATCTTTTATAGCCATTGGATGTGATGCTATAAGATGCGTGTGTGCTGACGTGGATGTTATATGTTCTTGTTTTTCAATTGAATGGGACCAAATTATATCTTATCTAGATGAGTTCTAGGTACTTTCATAAATATATTGTGTGGTTTTGGAAGCCATTTAGTACGTACTTAGTTTTTTTTAGGGGAGTACGTACTTAGTTTTTGCTTTCCCGTCCAAACATGCTACGTTCAAACATTGTACCGCGTCCTCTGGTAGTGTACAAAGCGTAGATACGATCAGAATGAAAGGACCAAATCCGGCCATAAATTAACCCTGGCGTCGCCCGTACTACCCTTTACCCGGCGTGGCACGGACGGCTCGAGGGGCAGACACGGTATTCCCCACGGCCCGTTACGCGCCGTAACGACATCCCAGCACAGCACGGTCGTCATCATCACAACGACGCAAAAAGTAAAAAAAAACATCTCTGACGAGCCGGGCCCAGGCGCCATCGCGCTTGCTTTCGCGGTCAAAACGGAAGGGGGGAAAGGGGCAGGACGTGGGGTGGGGCGGCCGCAGACACGAGCCGTTGCCCGGACCGGACGGGGATCGCGCGGCGGCCGAATCTTTGCCCCCCTTTCTTTGGCGGGGCCTCGGCGTGCATGGCCGTGGGGACCGCCCGCGCGGCGTCCGGCCGGCCGGCCGGCCTCGGGATCCACGGCGGCAGGCCTAGCCTACGACGACGACGACGAGAGCGAGGCTACGGGCTGCCCGCTGACGCCGTGGCAGTGGCAGTGGCAGTGCGGTGGCGCTTTGCTCGGCGTCGGCGCCGGCGACGTCGCCTTGGATCCCGGGGCGTTTTGCGCGGGGTTTCTGGCGCGGGCGCCTGCGGTTTCTAGTTTTACTCTACTAGCGTACTGCTCGGGCCTCTGTTGGAACTCGGAGCGGAAATGTCGCGGCCTGGCCCTGGCCCCTAGCTAGCCCGGACTTTTTCGGTCGGCACCGTGACGGAGCACGAAAGCACGTACGTACGTGCTGTGCTGCCGGGTGAGGTTTCCTTGCACGCTTTTGTTTTGCGCTCGCTCGCTTTCCGCGGTGACGAACGTCTCGTGGGATTTTCTCTTTTCGCTCGGACGGTGTTTTCAGATGCTGCTACTGCTAAGGCAGAGCCACTGAACAAGAACAATATTATCTTAGATATATAGAAGCGCAAAGGGAAGATCCTCCTTGTGTACGCACCAAGGTGGAGTATCTTTGGGTGGAGTGGAGGTGCCGTGGCGGTTTGACCGGGCCGTTTGCTTGATTTACCCTAGCAGCCAAGTGAAGAACGACATTGTGACGTGATGGTCGACGTTGCATCAGTCGGCGATCGAGTATCTGCCCTAGTACTAGCAACTTCTGAACAGAGGCTTTGGTTGCTTTCTTTCTGGATCAAAAGTTGTGTTTCTGAATTATGAACCCCGATGGCAATGAGTGAGGTTGACCAACCATGTAGGCGTAGGCTCCCCCCGTCCATCAAATTAACAAAAGTTTGCAAAACACTGCATGTGCACTGGATTAAACAAGACAAGCAGTTACGTGATGATGGTTCTGTTCCGACAGGTTGATGAATTCAATGGTCTATTGTTCCCATGTAATCCACTCTGGTGCTCCTCTACTTACACCATCTCGTCTATACATACACCATAGAATAATCTCTACGTGTGTGTGGGTGTAGCCGCCGCCTAGCTAGCTAGCCCCGTGTCCATTTGTCAAGGCTCGGTGGCATGCAGGTGCTGACAAGCAAAACATGACAAACACATAAAATGCCAGCCAGCCTGCTCCGATCCTCACTAGTGCTAGTTGAGACTATAATCAACCTACGTGTGCTTGTTTTCTCCCTAGCAAAAGTTAAGAGTAGTACTACTTGTTTCTTCTGATGTTTGGGCAGACCAATTCTGCCCGTTTTAGCTAAGCCATCGTGCTCGTCCACCGGCACCATGCATCCTCTCCTATGCTATTGCCAAACCAAAATCATGCTAGCACACTTCGAGGCATGCATGCATATGCATGGATGGAGCACGACACGCCGTGAAAGGCAAAGCCACATGCAGGTACATCGAACCTGTGCGTGAACCGAGAGACTCTAGTCATAGATCTAGTCTGACCTCTGTGAGTCCTTGTGTTTTTCATTCTGCTCCGGATTGCATCCGAGAGACTCTGTGTAACCTGTTTGCTTGATTAATAAAGGCCGAGGTTTCCTAAAAAAATAACAGTGCCTGCGATGTGCGGTTGCAGTACGTACTCTGTGGTAGTACATGTTTATCATGCACGCTGATGCCGCAATTCTCCGTGTCTCTCTCTCTCTCATCTGTCATGTCGTCTAACCGAAACAATGTCCGGACACTGGTATCGGATCAGATTGCGCTTAACTGTCAATAGGATCAGATTCTTGAACAGGAGGATGTACATCTCGTTTATACTTGCAGACGGGTCAACATCGTCTGCCTTTAAAAAGAAAGTCAAGGCAGATCACCGGCAGCAGAAGTATATATATATAACTACTGCCGCTACGGAAATGCTGTTTGATCGATCAACTTGGCAAAAGAGAAAGAGACTGGGCCTCGGCCGAACAGAATTTCCCCCCAATGCTCATATTCCAAAGGCATGGATGCATGGATGGTACTGTATGTATCATCGGTCTTTGAAGACCCCAATCATGACGAGCCCAAAGCGATCGACGCAGGTGGCCAAAGCCAGCCATCATTTCATTTCTCCCCACGACATGTTAGGCCACCCAGAGGCAGAGCGCACATGCACGGCTACTACGATCAGGGCAGGCAGGCAGGTTACCAAGACGGTCGACATGATGGCGGTCAAATGCGAGGAGCTTTCCTCAATCATCGTCATCCTGGCCAGAGTTGGAAGCCATGCAAAACTGGAGGCCGGTGAGGGTGAGCCGGTGTGCATGGCCAGGGGCAGGTGGTGGCACGTAGTAGCACCAGCTCGCCGCATCGCCGTGCTCTGCTGCCCTCATGGCCATGTATATTTGTCTCTGGAGTGCTTGGGGAGACCGGTCCGGCTTAATCAAATCGGGCGCTCTTTGCCTGGAGAGTGGGCGGTTAGCGCAAGCCCTAGCCTGGCATTGCTTACTTTGACGGCCGACTGTTCCCTCTGGTCCGACTACGACGATGCCCCATGCGTATGGCCGGTAGCGAGGAGGGGGGGCTCCGTATGGGTGCCGGTGCCGCCGACCTGTCCGCGTCCTGGCCTGTCCAAAGGCGGCACGCCCATGTGGGCGTTCGTGGCGAGGCGATGCACGGTGAGGGCGATGCTGCTGGTGGCTTTGGTCCATCTCTCGTGGAGTTTCTCCGTGGATGGCGGTGGCGGGGTCCCCGCGGATAACACTGCGTGTAGTTAGTTCAGGGATCCGCATTAAGTGCAGTGCTAGTGGTACGCGATTACGCAAGCGAATCGAACGCGCACCACGCGACCAACAGCAGCAGGCCTGATGTGGGCTGTGATTTGATCTGATGCGGTTCAGATGCCACTGCTGCTGCACTAATGCAAGGTTCGTTTGTTCTCTTCTGGGAAATTAAGGATGGCATCGGCGTGCAGGAGCTTCGGAAAGAGGACGCTGTGCCGACGAGTCGCAGCTTATCTTGGACCGGGGAGATCACGGGCCAAAGGGAAAGGAAAGGAAAGGAAAGGAGAGTGCACGGCAGCTGGAGGACACGTACGACCACGGTACGTGATCGTTGTAACCGACCACACGCCGCATCGTTCTCGCGCAACAGACACGGCCGGGCGCCCCCAGCGCGAGCACGCAGGCGGTGCGCCCCACGGACACGGAGGGCAAGGCGCCAGTAACAGCAGTACGATCGACGACGCCCCGGGGCGATGATCGGCTTGGCCGAGCACGCGGCCACCTCCGCCACGGGAACAGCAGCTCTGGGCCTCCTCGGATTCGATTCGCGTCGCACTCGCACCCGCACCTTCTTCTCCCCACCGCGTGCATCCGTCCACGCGACGCAGCAACGCGAGCGACGGGGCCGAGAAAGTAAAGCGGGCACGGACTTTGGCGCCCGATGGAAAGCAGCCTCGCTCGGTCCCTGCGTCCTCCTGAAGCCGCTGCCCGTTCACGCACAGTAGTATGCGTAGTCGTGAGTGACAGAGCGAGGCTGCTGCTGCTGGCAAATTTGACAATTTTAACCTTAAGACGAAATCAATTCACGAAATGAACTGCCCGTGAAACTATTTCACAGCACTGACCCTTTTGTGTAGCGCCCGCCACGCAGGCGTCATACCATACGGTGCAACGCCCAGCTCTGGAGCGTTGCACGCCTGTCCACCGTGGCAGTCCTTGGGCCCGCACCTAGTAGTGCAGCGCCTCCGAGCTAGGCGCCACACATGTAATGTGCAGCGCCCGGCCCGTAGGCGCTGCACTGTGACTTAGATGCCAGCCGCCCCCTCCCCCTCCCCCTCCCCCTCCCCCACCCCACTCATTCGTTCCAGCAGTTACAGAACAGGCGCGCCGGCGGCTTCCTCCTCTCCCCCTCTCAATCCCCTCTCCCAAATCCTTCAGATCCGACGATTTGGTCCGTGCATTTCTTCACCAATCCATCCTAGAAGGTACTCTCCTCCGATCCCCTTCTTTCTATCCATAGAAAATATGATATTTTGAAGATTTGAGGAATCCTTGTTTGATTAGATTAGATTTGAATCTTGCATGTATTAAAACTTTGCATTTATTACAACCCTTGTTTATTTGATTTGTGGAACCCTAGTTTAGTTTATGGAAGAGTTATTTGTATGAAGTAGGCATAGTTTATGGAAAAGTTATTTCTATGAAGTAGGCCTAGTTATTTGTGAAATCCTAGTTTATTAGTTTTGTTTGATTTGATATGGTTGGATACATAGATTGGTACGGTTGCATCTAGTAGGTGTACTTTAGTTTATTTGTATTCAAAAGATAATCGTGTTGACAAAAAAGCTTTCTTTCAAAATTGTTAGGATGGTTTGGCTTCTTGATGATCACTGGGACAAACAACACCGGTCGTACGCTATGGCGGTGGAGCAGCGGGTAATAATGAAAGTGGCCTGTTTTATGAATTTCGTATTTATTTCAAACACAAATGCCCCATATGTAATGTTATGAATTGTTTGTTTGTAGGAGCTTGCACCTTTGAAGCTTCGTTCTCACGGGGTCACCCTTGGGTGGATGATATATGATGAGCGATACACACCGTATGTAAGGGAGACAGGACTTCTCCCTTTCATTCATATGGTCGACGGTCGACGCCACCCAACAATGCTCGAGCACTCACCGCGCTTATTGATTATTGGCGGCCGAAGACACATAGTTTCCATCTACGGACTGGGGAAATGACAGTGACGCTCCAGGATATTGCTATGATCACCGATCTTCCTATCGATGGGAATCCTCTATGTATGAGCACCGATTCCGATGGGTGGCGCGCGCAGATGCATGCCCTTATCGGTATGGTTCCTCCGGAGCCTCCGGAACCAGCAGCAGAAAACAAGAAGAAGGAAAGAGTCGCAGCCGGTGCTACTTTCACGTGGATTACTGAGCACTTTGGTACTTGCCCACCGGAAGCTGATGAGGACACGGTCAAGACATATGCTTGTGTCTACATGTGGTATGTGATATCCAGAACTATGTTTGCTGATGGCACAGGCAAGAATGCTCCATGGATGTGGCTGAAGGCGTTGACCGTCTTCGATAGCAATTGGAGTTGGGGTTCGGTGACACTGGCTTACTTGTATAGACAGGTATGAAGTTGTTTCCTTTTCACTTCATTTCTACATTATGAATGCGATCTTGCTCTTAATTGAACCATGTTCTATTTTATGTGCAGTTGGACGAAGCCTGTTGTAGGTCATCTGGAGGTATTGGTGGTTGTTTGCTCGCACTTTCCATATGGAGCTGGGAGCGTTTGCCGGTTGGACGTCCGAAGAAGGTGAAGTACGATGATTGGGACGACAAAGGCGACCTACTACGGCTACCCACTTGGGCTTACAAGTGGGTTGTGATAAATGAGACGACAGATGATCCCTCGGTCATGTACAAGTTGTACCAAAGCGAGCTTGACGTGATCACGCCTGAGCAGGTGAATTGACATTGCATAAGTGATTATGATGCTTCTATTGCAAGTCGATATCAATTTTGCATTCTATCCCATTTTGCAGGTGATATGGGAGCCGTATGAAACAGGAGATAGTTTTGGTAACCCTTTAGAGTTCAGGCTGAATCCGATGTGCATTAGGGATAGGGATCTCTGGCGTATGCGGTGCCCACTCATATGCAACTGGGCGGTTGAGCTTCACCTCCCACATCGAGTGCGCCGTCAGTTTGGTTTGTTACAGGCACATCCGCCGGAGTGGGGGGACACGGACAAGTTGCTACACGTGTAAGATATAATTAACCTTGAGTACTTAGCAGCTTCTCGGTGGTTTCGATGCTACTAATATTATATTTTTAACTTGCAGGTTGGATAGGAAAAGGCAACGGAAGATTAAGGATTGGGCCAAGCATCACAGAAAGTATGTCGTACAGTTTGCGCTTAGTGTGGAGCAAGCTAGGGCTGGAAAAGGAGTCCAGTTCGTGAGCACTGCCCTGTAGCGTTCAACAACTATCTCACATGGTTTCTTGCAAGTACCCGTGTGGAGGTATGCAAGCCGGCGTTGCTGAGGAGATTTTGGAAGAACCCACTGTTTTTGACGAGGTAGCCCAACACTAGTACAACGCATTAGTCAGGAAAGGCAACTCAGTGATCCCTTCAGCTCCAATGATGAACTTTGTGGTATTTGCCCTCTTTGCTTTTCATTCACACTATTCACATCTTCACTTGCCTAATACGTTAATACCATTTCTGTTCATAGCGTGCCCAGATCAAGAAAGCAGCTGATGAGACCGAGACTATTCTTGAAACAACCCCGGCTGGCAAAAGCGATGGAGAAGGTGCACTTCGAGCATTCATCAAGGTTCACATCTCCTTCAAACTAGCACTTAACATGTGTTGCTACGTTCGATGTCTCATTCACTTGTACATGTTGCAGCACCAGGGCCAAAAGTTAAGGCGGCTATCAAACCTTTTTGGTTGTCGTGACCCCGAGTATGTATCACCAGAACGGTCTAGGTCGGCGACACCATCAGATCCCGCTTCGGGCCAGAGCCATGGTGATCATTTGGAGGATGAGGATGTGGGTGTGGTCACCCAAGAGGTATGGCATGAGCATGCATTGCTAACTATATCCTCACACACGGTCTTTCCATATCTTTTGTTGATGCATAGGTTGCTGCTGATGATATGACCTTGGGGACGTACCAGGTTAGGTCTGCATACATGCTAAAGCCTAGGAAGAGAATCAACAAGTACACACCTGAAGACTTGACCGAAAGAGGCAAAAGGACGGTCGGCACCTCGCGGATGGCGGCTTTGGATGACTATTTGGATGACGATGTCGATGACGTGGAGGAACCGGAGCCGGAGCGGGAGCGTGTTCCTCTTCCTAGGAAGGTGAAGAAGTTAGCCAACAAGAGGGGGGAGCAGCCAAAAAGCGCTCAAGGAACTAGCTCTTCTTAGGAACCAGTCATCGTCCTTTATTTGTAATGTCGGTGAACTTGGAGTTGTTATGTCGATGAACTTGGAGTTGTTATGTCGGTGAACTTGGAGTTGTGGTAGCCCTATGTTGAACTTGATCCTCTTTGTATGTCTTAGTTATGTTGAACTTGAAGTTGATGCCTTATCAATGTTGAATTTGATCCTCTATGTTGCACTTGTTGTCTTAATAATGTTCAACTGTGACTGAAATGTGAACTTAAAGTTTTTGACTGCTTATTCTAGGAAATTATGCAATGTACCTGAAAATGACCAAGTTTACAAGCTACAGCCGCTGCAGCGCCTAGCTTGAAGGCGTCACACTGTACAGTGCAACGCCTAGGCTAGGCGTTGCACTGTACAGTGTGACGCCTTCAAGCTAGGCGCTGCAGCGGCTGTAGCTTGCAAACAAAGTGTTTGCTCTCTGCTTAGCTCAGCCCAAGGGTGCAACGTCTCAGAGCTGGGCGTCACACTGTATAGTGCAGCGCCTAAATCTGAGGCGTTGCACGCCTGGGCTGAGCTAAGCAGAGAGCAACTACTTTGCTTGCAAGCTACAGCCGCTGCAGCGCCTAACTTGGAGGCGCCACACTGTACAGTGCAACGCCCGGGAGCTAGGCGTTGCACTGTACAGTGTGACGCCTCCAGGCTAGGCGCTGCAGCGGCTGTAGCTTGCAAACACTTTGCATCCTCTCTTTAGCTCAGTAAAGACAATAAAAACAAATGGAAACACATGTAAAAGAAGAACATTTGAAACATTATAGTTAGTGAGCAACATACGGAAATGGTCCATCGAGGTATCCAAACATTCCTCTATAACGACCTTGCCCTTGTCCATCACCACGGCCAAGTCCATCACCACGGTCAAGACCATCACCACGGCCAACACCACCACCACGAGCTCTACCACCACCACTGTGATAGCCTGGCTTAATAGGGATGATAGACTACTCATATCATTAAGGAATTCCTTCTTTTCCGGAAGCCCATTCGGACAGAACTCCGAAGTTAACCGTGCTCAGCTTGGAGTAGTTTCAGGATGGGTGACCGACCGGGAAGTTGATCCCGGGTGCGCACGAGTGAGGACAAAGTGCGCAGAAAAGACTAGTATTGATCTGTGGGGTCAGTCTAGATTCCGCCAGGAGTAACGGCCACCGGCGGGTGTGTCCGGGGCGTTACAAGTTGGTATCAGAGCCGACCCTCGCGGTCACACGGATGTTTGCGGACAGGTGCGCGGTCATGTTGTTCATGACGTTTGTGACCCGTCGTGGCACCTGACATGGCACATGTACCGGACTGGATGCACAGACGTATGTGCAAAGAGGGAACGTTCCTTTGGCCCGACGAGGACGTCGGTTCCTCTGAATGGGGGTGTATGTGATAGCCTGGCTTAATAGGGATGATAGACTACTCATATCAGTAAGGAATCCTTATTTTTCGGAAGCCCATTCGGACAGAACTCCGAAGTTAAGCGTGCTCAGCTTGAAGTAGTTTCAGGATGGGTGACCGATCGGGAAGTTGCTCCCGGGTGCGCACGAGTGAGGACAAAGTGCGTAGAAAAGACTAGTATTGATCTGTGGGGCCAGTCTAGATCCCGCCAGGAGTAACGGCCACCGGCGGGTGTGTCCGGAGCGTTACAACCTAGAGTACCACCACCACGGCCTCTTGTAAGTCCTAGTTGCCGACCTCTTTGTTGCCTAGATCCTCTTTGACTAACACTTGGTTGGCTTGGCACTTGTTGGCTACCACTAGGTTGGCTCCCACTTGGTTGGCTTGGCACTTGTTGGCTACCGCTAGATTGGCTCCCACTTGGTTGCCTTCGCACTTGTTGGCTACCACTAAATTGGCTCCCACTTGGTTTCCTTCGCATTTGTTGGCTACCACGTTGTTGCCTTCGCACTTGTTGGCTACCTCTTGGTTGGCTTGGCACTTGTTGGCTACCTCTTAGTTGGCTCCCTTGTGTAGCTCCTTGTTGGCTAGTGCTTACATCATTTTTCTTGAACCTTTTTCTTGGTTTCGTACATTTTCTTTTGTTGTGGCCATGACCTTTGCATTCCCCACAACGGGAGCTCTCACGAGGCTGTTGGAATTGATCGTTTCCCGCTTCGCGGCGGCCACCATGGCCCCATCCGTCCATGTCGCCTCTAAAACGCTTTGTTTTACATCTACCCCGTGTAACAACCTTCAACTCCGGATCCGGCCATAGTTGAACTCCATGGTACTCCGGTCATTGTGATTGGTCAAAGTATGGGTGAAAGCGGGGAGTCCATGTTTTCTTGACCGTCATGATTGAGAACTCCAACTCCCTCACGGTGCGTGGGTGATTGATGTCCATATTTCTAACGCGACCGGCGGTATACAAATGTGAGCATGGGAGATGAAGCAGCAATGGCCTCCCGCAAGAGCAATCACATTGTGTTAAAGACACCTTGAAAGCCCGACCTCCATGTTGCCGGCCATCGTTTGTGGTTCCTCCTGGCTCTTTCACTTCATACTTCCACTCTTCGTTGTCATATAATATAGCTTCTTCTGAGTCCGGCTTTTGGTGATTGAAATTCTAACCATTCATCAACCTTGGGTGGGAACTTGTACTTGTACTTACGTGGGTTCTCACCCGCTATCTGTGCATCAGTTTCCATCGAGTACTTTAGAAAGTACGCATTCATCTTGTCAAATGTGTATTGAACTATTGCCGTCACGGGTAATCCACGTGCACCTTTAAGCACCCTATTGAAGCATTCAGCCATATTGCTTGTCATTTGACCGTATCTCTGGCCATCTTCATCAAAAGCACGTGCCCACTTGTTCCAGTGTTGAACGTGCCTATTCATAAAGTCTTGACCCCCGTGATCAAGTTTTTTGTGTGCGAGCAATTTGTTCAACAAAGTGGCGAACCGCTTCTCGGAGAAAGCAAGACAACAATCTTGAAGATCATCGGCCAACTCCTTAAGGCCACATGCCCTATAAAAGTTCGAACAAAAGTGCCTCATGCACCATCGATGGTGCAACGGAGCATGCCCGGGAATGTCAATCTCCACCGCGTTAAGAATTCCTGCATGCCGATCCGATATGACACAAATTTCTCTTTGAGCGGGTAACACCTTCGTCCTCAAAAGACGCAAAAACCACTCTCAGTTGTCATTGTTCTCTGCCTCAACCAAAGCAAATGCCAATGGCAACACCCGGTTATTGGCATCACTTGCTATCGCAACCAACAAGGTCCCCTTGTATTGTCCGGTCAAGAACGTGCCATCGATGGCGATGACCGGCCTACAGTGTTCGAAAGCCCTCACGCATTGCTCGAACGCCCAAAGTGCACGGCCAAATACTCGGACTTTCTTTCCTTCATAAACCGTTGTTTGATGCCCATGAGGCTCGACAACATGAACCATGCCCGGGTTTGTGGCGGCCATGGCTAACAACAACCTAGGGATTCGGTTGTATGCTTCCTCCCAAGTATCATACAACATCTTAAATGCGGCTTGCTTCGCCTTCCATGCCTTGCCGTACTTCACCTTGTAATGAAAGATGGCTTTCACAAGGTCAATGACATGTTGGACGCTCATTGTTGGAAGTGTGGATATTGAGTTGGAGAGCCTGTAAGCGATGAACTCGGACGTGAGTTGTCTGTGGTCTTGGGACACAATCTTGCCATCCACCCTTTTGCCTCGGCACATGTGATTTGGCACACAACTCACTACGTGCCAAGCGGGACCTCCTTTCCATGGTCTTGCACGCACAATCCACGTACATATTTCATCTTCACATGCACATGCAACCGTGTAGCGCACATTGACGTCCGAGTGCACCACCTTG